>NC_138203.1:84225264-84242105 GCF_964194415.1 Vipera berus
TTGTATCAAATCTCACTACAAGATTCAAAGGAGACATTTTAGATAGCCCTCTTCTTCACCCAATAGCTAGTCTTAGGAAGCTGGTTGTTCCGACCCGTCGGACTTTATCCAATTCATTTAAAAGAAGTCCGCTACACGTCTTCAACCAGCAGAGGGAGCTCTAAAAGTAATCTCTCCAAAGAGAAAAAAATATATAATCCTCTAGTTACCAACAGATAAGAACAGCTTTACAACTTGTATTTAGGACCAATAACCATACAGATCTACAGTCACATTATGAAGTATGCAAGAATCATTTTAAATAATAGCTACTGAATTCAGTGCCAACGAATCAATCCATGTGGGTTCCGAAAAGTTTGCTTAGAAATAGTGCTTGTTTTTTCCTTCTCTCTCCCACATAAATATATACCATGCATATAGAAACAGCTCCTTCCAAAGGCGACACAAGTCCAAAGCAAAGTACCGGTAGTCCTCGACTTACAACGGTTCATTTGCTGATGGTTCAAAGTTACATCAGCACTGGAAAAAAGTGACTTATGACCGTTTTTTTCACACTCATGACCATTGCCTCATCCCCATGGTCATTTGTGATCAAAATTCAGACGATTGGCAACTGGTTCATACTTATGACGGTTGCAGTGTCCCGGGGTCATGTGATCACCTTTTGCGACCTTCTGACAAGCAAAGTCCATGGGGGAAACCATGCTACTAATTTAACAACTGCAATGATTCACTTAACAGCTGTGCCAAGAAAGGTTGTAAAATGGGGCAAAACTCACTTAACAAATGTTTCACTTAGCCACCAAAATTTTGGGAATAATAATAATAATAATAATAATAATAATAATAATAATAATAATAATAATAATAATAATAATAATAATATAGGAAACCCTATACCATTTCAGACAAATGGCGTTGTGGTGGTAAGTCAAGGACTACCTGTATGTATTCAGACCATTCTCCTTTCCTTCCTCTCTTGGGTAATGATAATAATAATAATAAATAAAGTTGGAAGGGACCTTGGAGGTCATCTAGTCCAACCCCCTGCTCAGGCAGGAAACCCTATACCGTTTCAGACAAATGGCTGTCCAGTCTCTTCTTAAAAACTTCCAGTGTTGGAGCATTCACCACCTCTGGAGGCAGGTTGTTCCACTGGTTAGTTGTTCTAACTGTCAGGAAGTTTCTCCTTAGTTCTAGGTTGCTTCTCTCCTTGACTAGTTTCCATCCATTGCTTCTTGTCCTGCCTTCGGGCGCTTTGGAGAATAGCTTGACTCCCTCTTCTTTGTGGCAGCCCCTGAGATATTGGAACACTGCTATCATATCCCCCCTCATCCTTCTCTTCTCTTCATTGAACTAGACATACCCAATTCCAGCAGCCGTTCCTTACGTATATGTTTTAGTCTCCAGTCCCCTAATCATCTTTGTTGCTCTTCTCTGTACTGTTCACAAGCACTGCTGCTATTGCCAATAGTTTGTTTCACTCTCTTCAGCCTCCTCCATTTTGGCCTATCTTAATCTCCTCTCCATTTTTTCTCCTCTGGTTTTGTTAAAACCAGTCCACTTCCAGCTGACCCACAGCGGGTGAAACTTGCCAGCCTCTTCTTCCTATTGGCCAAGTGTGCCCACGGATCCAGATCACTTTCCCCTTTTCCTTGGGACTGCTGGGAGGTGTGCCAACAGGGCCCAGAGCTGCAGAGAGAAAAACCTCATGTATTCCCTCTTTCTCACGAGGGTTCTTTCCCATTACTTGAAAGATCTTCTATTTCCTTTATTTGTTTACTCTAACTCTAATGTTCTTTCTCCTTTTCCCAGCTCAGCCTTTACAGCATTTCTTCTTTCCCCCCCCCGCCTGCGCCCCATGGATCTGTCCGTGTCCATGGCGATGTTTCTCCATCTCAGCAACTTTTAAGATTGGTGGATATCAACTCCCACAATGGCAAGTCTACTGAGGAATTCTGGAAATTGAAGTCCACACATCTTAGAGCAGCGGTTCCCCAACCCTAGGTCCGTGGAGCGGCACAGGGCTGCGGCATGCCAGAAACCGGTCCGTGCAAACAAGCAAAGCCCCATCCGCCGGATGCAGGCAGTACATGAAACCACGCCCTCTCCGGTCCGCGGGAAAAACCTCTCTCCACAGAACCAGTCCCTGGTGCCCCAAAGGTTGGGGACCTCTGTCTTTGAGTCTCTGAGGTCAAGATAAACTATTCCAGGGAAGACCTTGCACCCACAGCCCCATGCAAGAGCTTTATACTGTTTTTTCTTCTTCTTCAGATGCTATGTTGGGACAGCCTCCCCCTCCCCCACCCCATCTGGAAGTCACCAACTTTGGCTTCCTTGCAGGTGCCTCAGGAGTTAATTTCCTGTCTTCTGGCTAGCCCTTACCAGACGTATCCATTTCTTACTGCAACATTTGTTAATGCCATCGATAGGTTAATAAGAAAGCAGAGCAAGCACCTAGCAAAAGAAGTGGCTACTCTAAGCCAGTGACCATTTTCAATTAAGAATCGAGGTCCCAGGCTTTTCACGTTATCCTGCTTTGCCAACAACTAAACTTTCAGCCTTCGAGTTCTTCTCAGTCTAGCTGGTGATCAAATCTGGGATGGAAAATTGGGATCCTGCATTACTTGTCGGTCATAATCAAATAAGCCCAACATACCAAAACAGGTAAACTGCCACACAGTCCAGTGGAAAGAGGGGACCTTAGAAGCTAATGCAAGGCTTTTCTTTCTCATAGAACGCTCAGAACGGAGTTCTGGCAACTTTTTTGGATGGAACCTTGTAGGGTAGGCAAGGCAGGTTGTATGACAGGTGTGAGTTACGGCACCTTTTTCTTTTACAAAAAAAGCACTCAGTTAATGCAATACACTCCCCCAATTGTTGCAAAGGTGCTTTTTCAAAGGGCGACTGGACTTCCTTGTTGTTGTTGTTGTTGTTGTTTTTCCTCGAGGCTGTTTTGTTTCACTTTGGGACAACCATGACCTGGATGATTAAGAATCTCCACAGACATACTCCCCCCAATTCCTATTCTGTCCCCTCCCCAAAAGAAAGTCTCCTTTGAAATTAACTTAGTTTATAGTGACTTCACAGTCATGTCCATCTAATTTTCCAGGCAACAGTGTCAGTGGCTTCTTCTGGGATTTTTTTTAAAAGTTTTAAAAACTCCTAGAATTTTCGTATGGACTGTCATTAAAATACAGGTAGTCTTTGACTTACGACTACTATTGGGATCACAATTGCTGTAGCTAAACAAGATGGCTGTTCAGAGAGTCACACCTGATTTAATCATTTTTTTTGCCACGGTTGGTAAGTCAATCATTGCACTTGTTAAGTGAATATGGTCGTTAAATGAAACCAGCTTTCCCCATTGACCCTGATTGTCGGGAGACAACTGGGAAGGCTGCAAATGGTGATCATGTGACCCCAGGATGTTGCAACCCATAAATACATGCCCATTACCGGGTGCCTGAATTTTGATTGTGTGACCCACGAGGATGCTGTGACAGTCATAAGAGTGAGTACTGGTTGTGAGCAGTGGTGGGATTCAAATATGTGAACAACTGGTTCTCTGTGTGGATGCCGCTTCCAGAAGTCCATTCTACTTACTTTACTTACTTTTACTTTTATTAAATTTGTATACTGCCCTTCTCCCGAAGGACCCAGGGCGGTTAACAGGGCATATATAAATAACAATACAAAAATTAAAAAGAAATTAAACAAATGCCCAATTAAAAATCACAATAGCCATAAAAGCAATAAAAGACCCATTAAAAACCCTAACGTTCCCCCATCAGGCCAGACCAGCTAGTTCAAATAAGTGGGTCTTCAGACCGCGCCGGAAGGAGCGAAGGTCCGATGCCATCCGGAGCTCAACAATTATATATTCTAGGCCTGGGCAACAAAACATTAGCTACCGGTTTTGCCGAAGTGGTGCGAACCGGCTGAATCCCATCACTGGCCATAAGTCACTTTTTTTTTTGGCACCATGTAATTTCGAATGGTTGCTAAATGAATGATTGTAAGTCAAGTCATGTTACGTTATGCGTATATGTGTTCAGGGGTTTTTAAGACACCTTTTTTTGGCTAATGTCTTTTTTGTCGTTTTTTTTCCCCTTTGTTTCCACCCCCCCCCCCCCAAAATATTTTGATGTTTGTATTTTAATCTTCTTTGAATAAACTAAAATTTTTGTGGGGAAAAAAAAGAATTACCTGTACTAACTAGCCAGGTCCAACCTGCGGTTGCTTTTGAGCTCAGCCAAACTTGCCAGTTCACACAATGAGTTACCCTAATTCCAAGCTCTTAATCAGGAGTGGCAAGGAGGGAACCAGCCATGCCACGTGGAAACAGGAGAATTTGTTCCACTCGTTGCCCAGCAGAGATTACATGTGGAGTCACTGCACTGATCTTGCAGTTCCGTCCATAGGGAAAGGAAGGGAAAACAGTTGCAGTTGCCCACCAACTGCAATGCATGTCTTTTGCTTTTTTGTCCTGCCTTCTAAACTTAAGTCTGTGCCACATTCTGCATGGCAGTCTTTAATTTATTTAAAGACTGTAATTATGCATCAGTGTTCACATTGTTCTGAATGTTGCAGGGTAATTTGCAGCTCAAAAATGACATATAAATATGTATTTATGAAGAAGAAAACGCAAAAATACATATTAGGGGAAATTGCACGGAGAAATGTCTACATGCGCACAAAAAAAATGTATCTTGGGAGAGAGGCATGTACATTTCCCTGCAGACGTCTTTTAAAAACAATTATATATAGCCAATGTAGAAATGGAGACAGGTTAAAAATAAGCAACGGAGTGAAATCAGCCTTAACCTCTTTGCCTATTTTTAACACATAGGCATTTGCGTCTCTTGCATCCTCTTCAAAAATGCAGGATTAGAAATGCAGAATTCCTCATCTCATGCGCTGTTTCTTTCTTAAACTTGACACTTCTTTTGAAGAGGAGCTGAAATCTACAATCACTCAAAGCCAGGAAAGAAAAGTGCCAGAATTTGCAAACTCTTCAACCTTGGGAAACATTTTTTTTCCTCTTCAAGTCAGACAATATTATATTTAACGGAAAACTGGAGATTAACTTTCATGAATGCAATGGAAAGCAAAGCTTTGAAGCACCTGCTTTGTTTTAGAAAAGGAAAAAGATATTGTAGGGGTGGGGACGAACAGAAATGCTGCATATTTTTAAGCCAAGGTCCTTTCCACTTATCCACAGCTGCACAGCTAGAATTTTGGAAGGAACATGACAAAGGAGCTGTCAGTGAGTTCAGCATTGTAACTAAGGGTGAGTATTTATATGTATAAGTGCAGGAAGTTTCTTCTAGGAGAAAGAGGAACGATCTCTTAGCAACACTTAGCAGATCTCTCCTAAAATAAAATACAAATCAGAACTTCCATTAAGCATGTTCCTTGCCTAGAGACGAGAAAAGCTAACGTTGCTTTCCTCTTTTCTTTTCTTTTTCTTTTTTAAAGCTGAAGGAATTGTAGAACGTTTGGGATTGTTTTTAGTTTGTCATAATGGATGAAGCAGCTGGGTCTATTTCCAAATTTCACTTGGAAGGAAAAGGCAACTATTGTGAACCACATAGACATTGATTGATATGCAGGCAGTCCTTAAATTACAACAGTTCATTTAGGGCAGACATGTCAAACTCACGACATCACGTGACGTGCGATGTATCAGAGCTTTTTCCCCATTGCCGGCAATGGGGTGGGCGTGGTTTCCTGGTGACGCGTCCAGCCCGCGGGCTGGCAGTTTGACACCCCTGATTTAGTGACTATTCGAAGTCACAACGGCACTGAAAAAAGTGACGTATGACCATTTTTCACACTTACAACCAATGTAGCTTCCCCCATGGTCACGTGAGAGGCTTGGCAACTGACTCATATTTATGACGGGCTCACATGATCACCTTTTGCAGCCTTTTGACAAGCAAAGTCAATGGGGAAGGCAGATTCACTTAGCACTTAGTGTTACTAACTGAACAACTGCAGCGATTCACTTAACAACTGTGGAAAGAAAGGTCATAAAATGGGGAAATCTTACTTAAAAACAGGAAATTAGGGCTCAGTTGTGATCGTAAGTCAAGGACTACCTATATATTTTGAACGCCATAGGTCTCATTCTAGTCATTTCTCCCAGATGATCATCAAGAGGTTGAAACTGAAAACAAAGAGTAATTATCAGCACACCATCAACTTCTATATATATATATAAAGTGTGTGTGTGTGTGTCTGTGTGTGTGTGTGTGTGTGTGTGTGTCCAATCCTCTGCTCAGTGCAGGATTTGCTAGATAATATCTCTGACAGTTGACCATCTAGAATTAGTTTGAGGGAAGGAAAACTGATGCTGAACTCAAAGTTTGACTCTGGATCTATTTGTAATCAAAACACAGTTTTGATATTGAGTTAAATGACTTGAGATGTGTAAAAAATTATCTGATGTCATTCACGGACTCAGTTTGTAACTTTAAAAGTCCAAATTGGATTTCTTCATATATAATCCAGTTTAATTCAACGTTCAGCTCAGTTTTGCTTGGTCTAGGTCGAATGGGGGAAGCATAATTGACTGTAACCTCTTTGTTTTTCAACAGAATGGGATATAAATTTACAGACATGGTATAGATTTGTGGGAATATAAAAAGCACCAACCATCACATGAATAGGTTCAGTCAATTTTGCGGTATGTTAACCCTTTAAAATCCTATTCAATCAAACCAGTATAGTTAAAATCTTATTATCATTTTTTTAAAAAAGAAGAGGAAGAGGAAGAAGGAGAAGGAGAAGGAGAAGAAGAAGAAGGAGGAGGAGGAGGAGGAGGAGGAGGAGGAGAAGGAGAAGGAGAAGAAGAAGAAGAAGAAGAAGAAGGAGGAGGAGGAGGAGGAGGAGGAGGAGGAGGAGGAGGAGGAGGAAGAAGAAGAAGAAGAAGAAGAAGAAGAAGAAGAAGAAGAAGAAGAAGAAGAAGAAGAAGAAGAAGAAGAAGAAGAAGAAGAAGAAGAAGAAGAAGAAGAAGAAGAAGAAGAAGAAGAAGAAGAAGAAGAAGAAGAAGAGCCTGTTAACCATTATCTGGAAGTGAAATTGGTACATTTTTAGAAATACTTTTCTGATGTTGGGAGCATAGATGTTCAATTGGTGATACACCTAAATGAGGAGGCTTTAGGCAAAAAAACAAACGAGGCTCGTAAGGAATGTAGGAACCCCTTTCTTTATACAGTGGTAGAGATTGTTGAGGTTTGAAGCAGAAGAGTAAGAGTTTAGCTCATTAGCCTTTCCTATGATCTAAATCTGTTCAAAAAGCCAATGCAGCTTAGAAAGGTTTATTATGAAGCTTCTTGACAAGTTGCCGAATTAACAGTGAGGAAAAGTCAGAACAAAATTTTCCAGGGCCCAAAATTTCACCGAGTAGATTCAGAATCATCCACTCAGTCCCGAACCAATGAAAATGTTCCTTACAAACTTCATATAACCTGGGTTTTGTAAAAGCTGAATCTCTATTCCTTTGCCTTTCCTTTTACAGAGTATTCATCTCCAACTAATAAGGAATGGAGAATGACATCTTGATCTTTTCCATGCTGGTATATATGTATAAAATTGATTGGTACTGACAGAGCCATGGTGGCGCAGTGGTTAGAATGCAGTATTGCAGGCTAACTCTGCCCACTGCCAGCAGTTCAATCCTCATCGGCTCAAGGTTGACTCAGCCTTCCATCCTTCCAAGGTCGATAAAATGAGGACCCAGATTATTGGGGGAAATAATGCCGATTCTGTAAACCTCTTAGACAGGGCTGTAAAGCACTGTGAAGTGATATATAAGTCTAAGTGCTATTGCTACATAAGATGATTTCTTCACACATGGAATGAAAAGATTTCTAAAAAGAGATTATGAGGCTGAAACTGGCCGGTTCTTCTATCTTTGCTGTTTGTAACAAAACATTCCAGGCCAAGCAAAAACTAGAAACTTTGAACATCAAATGTTTGTGGCATCACTATACGAATTCCAAAGTTGCTTGCAATATTACCAAATGAGAGCAGAAGAGATTACAGACAATTTGATCTGTCACCTTGACACATACTATCCCCCAGAGCATAAAACAATTAAGAAACTATCTGACCTGAGCATGCATTAAACTTCCTATTTACATTAATCAAAATGCTTGAGATATGATTACAAGATAGGATGACCTGATGCACAAAAGGTTAGGCTTCTTCTCCTTCTGTCGTTCTATACAAAAGGAATTATCAGCAGCTGCTGCTTTTCATTGAATTCAACATAACATTCTCCAAATGTCTTGGACCAACTCCTACTACCTTTAACTTGTGCTTGGAGGTTGTCAGAGCAGCAGTCATGAAACATCTTCAGGAAACCACAGAAATCTGGTTGGAAATGTCTACCACACAGTCGTTAATGGTTGAAACCAAAAAGGGTCCTTTTTGGGACAAGCGCCTTGAGTCACTTCTTACAAAGTTTTAGTGGGATAAGGAAGCAAGTAACCTATTCAGAAGGATTCTTGAGCATGTCTCTGCCTTGTAAAGGTAAAGCTAAAGGTTCCCCCGTAAACACATGCTAGTTGTTTCCAACTCTAGGGGCCGGTGCTCATGTCCGTTTCAAAGCCGAAGAGCCAGCGCTTGTCCAAGGATGTTTCCGTGGTCATGTGGCCAGCATGACTAGATGCCAAAGGCGCACGGACCACTGTTACCTTCCCACCGTAGTGGTCCCTATTTTTCTACTTGCATTTTTACGTGCTTTCGAACTGCTAGGTTGGCAGAAGCTGGGACAAGTAACAGGCCCTCACTCTGTTACGCGGCACTCGGGATTCGACCTGCCAAACTGCCAACCTTCTGATTGTCAAGCTCAGCGTCCTAACCCACTGAGCCACCCTGTCTCTGCCTTGAGTGAAGTCTATTTACCGGCTGGTATGTAGTGCAAAAATGTGCTGAGATGGGTACCACATACACACACACACACACACACACACACACACAATGCATCCCCCATATCTTCAAGTAGCTTGCACAGTTCTCTGTGTCTTCATAATATAAAACCTGCCCTTGGTCATAAATACAAGGTATTCATTCAACACTTAATGACCCTCTTGCAGATTTTTATACCGAAAGTATAAAACAGCTGGGCGTGAAGACGGAGGGAAGCTGGGTTTACAGGAATGCCTATCTCTCTCTTCTCCTGGGAGAATGTCTACAAAAGACACCAAGAATGGGAAAAAGTTGCAATAATACCATTCAGCTGGCTGGAAGGCACAAAGATAGAAACAAGTCTCTTTTTGCATGAATGCAACATCCGCAAAGGGGAACGCCCCTGGTCAGGAACTTCGTATGACTTTTCCATTTCTGAAAAGTCGCGATGTTATTTACTGCTAAAGGCAAAGAAGGTTGAAGAAGCAAGGAATCCGCCATCTTGTCTCCTCCAGATTTGGTCAGGATTGCTCTTATCAGTGCCTGCCAGCACGAGTCACTGATGGGCAATATGAGACTTTCCGACTGAAACCTCTGAAAGGATCCCAAAATTTGCCTATCACTGCTTCAGAATATTCAGTGGTAGAAGCCATTCTTTCAGTTACGTCATAGGCTCAGGGCTTTTTTTCTCATAGAACGCTCAGAACGGAGTTCTGGCACCTTTTTTGGATGGAACCTTGTAGGGTAGGCAAGGTGGGTTGTATGACATGTGTGAGTTCCGGCATCTTTTTCTTCTACAAAAAAAGCACTGCATAGGCTGACCAAAAATATTTCTTCAGCAGACTTCAGTCTTGTCACAAACATGAAATTCCAGGAAGCAAAAAAAAGAAAAAGGAAAAAAAAAGAACAAGGACAATGGCAAATCTATATTGTTGCAATGAAAATGACACGGATGTGTCCATCTAAATCAGGGGTCTTCCAACTCGGCCCTTTTATGACTCATGGACTTCAACTCCCAGAATTCCTCAGCCAGGCGTGCCTGGCTGAGGAATTCTGGGAGTTGAAGTCCATGAGTCATAAAAGGGCCGAGTTGGAAGACCCCTGATCTAAACGATTAGAAATCACACCTACCCCCCCAAAGAGAAATTATCTTTTTAACATTGTCAAATGGCAACCATGTTGTTCACTACCACAGTGGTTTCATTTGTTTGTTTGGCAAGAATTCAATGCCCCTCAACTTGTCAAGATTTTGTGAGAATAAAATCTGCAAATCGGTTTGTAGCTGGGATTCCCAGGTGGGGCAGTGGACTAGTTAATTCTGTTTTGATCTCGTTCAAAGTCCATTACCTGTCACCCAGTCAGATGACATAACTGCCTCTTGTCATTTCTCAGGTGCCGATTTATACATTAAATCGCTGCTGTGCTATTTGGAATTTACAAGACGTAGCTGAAGATGTGTGGGCAAATCTCACAATCCATTGGGTAATTGACTCCAGGCACCTTCCCTCACATAAGAAATAAATAAGTGGGGTAATCTTGAAGAGACTTTAAATTAACAAAAGGTTAAGCAACATTTTACAAGTTCCCTGAGTGGCCCTCTGCCTGGCACCATGTTTTCAGTAATACATCATTAGAGCAATAGCACTCTGTTGTATTATTGCAATACTATTATGAGGGAACGGTTGCTTTAAATTGCTTACTAAATAGGCTGCATTGCCCCAAGAGCCTGCTAGGAGCCAATAAATTGTCTCTTATTCAGATACACTTACTAAGATCTACCAGGAACAATAAGAGTGAATGGTTCTTCAAATGACACTTCAGTCTTTGGGGCTTGTTCAACAGTTTCAGACCTCAGTTCGCAGCTGATTGAGCCTCAGTGTAATATTACGGTTCTATAACTAAATTCCTACAAAAGCACTTCTGATAACAAGATATGTAAATATAATAGTGCTGGGCAGAGAAATTTCCCCCTTCTATTTCTCATGCAAATTGATGAAAGAAAATTAACTTTAGTATTTTCTTTCAAAGAAGACAAGAAAGATACAGAAATACCCATAGACAGTATATAGGGCGTTCTGGTCCCTACTTAGTTCTGAAATGCGTATATTTTTTTTGTTATGTGTTATCCCACCGCACGCACACCACAAAAATATCAATCTTGATATATATATTTTTTCCCTGCGTCGCTTAAATCCCAAGGGGAAGATAATGTTAAGAGAATATTTCCTAGGGCTTTTTTTTCATAATGATGCTACTGTCACCACTACGCTGAAGTGGAGAATTTCTTTACTCTGTGCCTTGGAGAATTTTAAAAAAAAAATATGAAAGGTCAGCCTTTCGTATTTTTGACCCCAGTGATGGAGATTAGTATGGAAGAAAAGGCTTTGCAGATTTGGTGACTGCAGAAGCCTATGCGTTTGTGTCTGTGCATTTAAGGATAAGGGTATAAAGAGAATTTTACCATGGATTCTATAGAAGGTGAACTTGTGAAATCTGATGGAACTTTTAAGGGTTCTAGATTATCAATTCATCAAACATTGAGACTCCAGTGTGCCCCCGGGTTTTCATCCTTCCGAGGTAGGTAAAATGAGGACCCAGATTGTTGGGGGCAATAAGCTGACTTTGTAAAATGCCACTGGGGGGGGGGGCGAAAGCCCTAATAAGCAGGCATGTACATAGAATGAAGGCTATTGCTAAGCATATTTGATTTGTGCTTCTTAGATTGTAAGCCGCCCTGAGTCTTTAGAGAAGGGTGGGATATAAATGGGATTTTAAATAAATAAATAAATAAATAAATAAATAAATAAATAAATAAATAAATAAATAAATAAATAAATAAATAAATAAAAAAAAAAAAGAGATGCTTAGAACACCACTGATGGAAAACTATGAATGGGGCTGACCAGACCCAGATAGGAGTCTTTATTAGAGTCTACCTGAGCTGGTCAGTTGGAAAGCTGACTGCCTGGTTTCAAGACCTGACCACCAGGTACTTGTTACTTGCCCCAGCTCCTGCCAATTTAGTAGTTTGAAAGCATGAAAATGTGACTGATACAGTAGTGGCCAAAATTGTGGAAACCTTTTGGGAAAAGTGTATTTTTGAGATTTGATTGCTAATAACACCACTTTTTTTGTTTTGGAGTAGTATCATAAAATTGTATATCAATGGAAAGATAATTTAATGAAGAATGTAATGCAACAAAGTTTGTTCAATTATCTGTACTGGATTCTATGAAAAGTTATAGTCAAATAACCAGAAAAAGGAAGCACAACTTGCTTAGGTTGATATCAGGTAGCTTTCCTTCATCTGACTGTAGCCAATGAGCGCGAGTGTTTAGAGAGCCAATCGGGTGTCGTCTTCTTTTGGAAATGAGCCAATCAGATCACAGTAGGATTCACTTATGGATGTCATGTATTGAAGCTGAGAGGAGGACATTTGTCAGTGTGTAATGTGATCGCTATCAAGTTGGTTGGGGGGTTTTTTTGTGTCCTTTCATTTAGTGAGCTTGTAGAACGTAATAAAATTAAAGTAAGGGTGCAAAGAGTTGACTGGTCGCCCAGAAAGCGATGTAAAATAGTATTATGAAGTGAACAAGGCTACAGTTATAAAGAAATTAGAAGAAAATTGGGTAGAAACTTAACCAAAGGTGGCATTTCTACTGCACACTTATCCCAAAAGTTTTCCAGAATTTTGGCCACCACTGTAGGTACCACTTCAGTGGAAAAGTAACAACGTTCCATGCGCCGCGGCCTATAGTCATGCTGCAAATTGTCTTTGGACAGCGCTGGTTCCTGCAGCTAAGAAAGTAAGATGAGCACCAACCCTAGAGTCAGATTTGACTGGACTGAACAGATTTACCTTTACCTGATGGCGATAAGGATATTTTAAAAAAAGCCTGTTCCTCCACTCTTTTTCCCTTCTCAGTATTAATCTCCAGACAGTGGAGCAAAACACTGCTGCCCAGTGTGGGAAGAGTAAAAGAGACCTCTCCTAAACTGAACATCCCTACTCAGAATGGAGATGCTTCACGAATTCATTTCTTTTTCGTTCATGAAAAAGGGACTTAGAGGGTTTTTATGTGTAAAGTTATGCCACAGTTTTCACATTTTCTGAATGTTCCAAATAGTTCTCGACGTATAACATGTGTTTTAATAGTGCATTTTGAGGCACTGAGGGAGATGTGTGTGTGTCTGTGTGTGTGTGTGCATACAAACCTTCATATGCATATTAAAAATGCACTTTGAATATTACTGCTAAAGTTAAAAGTTCCTATAGTAATATTGGTGCTTCTCTTTCAGATGTCCTCAGAGTCATGAACATCTGACTGTTTTATAGTTTTAAACTGTTGAGTTTAAGTGATCGGATATTTTTTTTAAAAAAAAATACAGTTCTGAAGGAGTGACTTTCCCTATGGCTTTATGTTGTGTGTGCTGTCTCCTTCAACAACGAAGCACCCTCCTACTCACAAACCTGGGCTTGCCGTAAGTTTTCAACACATCAGACTTGAGGCCTGCAGAGCAGAGTGAAGTTGCTTCGCCTCTAAGGAGAAAGTGAGTGGGGAGACTGACTTATCAACAGGGGTAAATGGTGACCCTGTCATAATCCATTTTAAATGGAATAGGGATATATTAGGATAAAGCCACAAATCTATTTGAAACAGATAGAATGGGTTGATTTCTTTGTTGCCTGAAGGAAGCGTTCAAACGGTTCTCAGGGCAGCCAAAGGTTAATATTCCCTTTTAGTCCCACTGAGTTACTCTTTTAAGGAGTTAATTGATGTGCCAAGAAGCAAATGTTCAGATCTAAGTAGGAGGGTCTTCCCCCCCCCCCCGTGTATGAGTTTTTGAACTGGCAGCAAACCCTTTGCTTTTCCATTTACTGCTAAATCACAAAGATGAGAGGAATATATGCAAAAGTGCACGGGATTAGCAATAGCACTTACTGTAGACTTATAGACTGCTTCACAGTGCTTTACAGCCCTCTCTAAGCAGTTTGCAGAATCACTATGTTGCCCCCCAACAATCTGGGTCCTCATTTTACCAACCTTGTAAGGCTGGTAGGCTGAGTCAACCTTGAGCTGTTCAGAACTGAACTGCTGGCAGTGGGCAGAATTAGCCCCGCAATACTGCCTTCTAACCATTGCGCCACCATGACTTTTCAATTCAATCATGTACTGTGATTTTGTTTGCATTATTTTCATATACAGTAGTGGCCAAAATTGTGGAAACCTTTTGGGAAAATTGTATTTTTGAGGTTTGATGGCTAATAACACCACTTTTTTTGTGTAGTACCATAAAATTGTATATCAATGGAAAAATAATTTAATCAAGAATGTAATGCAACAAAGTTTGTTCAATTATCTGTACTGGATTCTATGAAAAGTTATAGCCAAATAACCAGCAAAAGGAAGCACAACTTGCTTAGGTTGATACCAGGTAGCTTTCCTTCATCTGAGTGTAGCCAATGAGCATGAGTGTTTAGAGAGCCAATCAGGTGTCATCTTGTTTTGTCAATGAGCCAATCAGATCACAGTAGGATTCAGTTATTGATGTCATGTATTGAAGCTGAGAGGAGGACATTTGTCAGTGTGTTATGTGGTCGCTATCAAGTTGGTTGGGGGTTGTTTTTTGTGTTCTTTCATTTAGTGAGCTTGTAGAACGTAACAAAATTAAAGTAAGGGTGCAAAGAGTTGACTGGTCGCCCAGAAAGCGATGTAAAATAGTATTAGGAAGTGAACAAGGCTACAGTTATAAAGAAATTAGAAGAAAAATTGATGGAAACTTAACCAAAGGTGGCATTTCTACTGTACACTTTTCCCAAAAGGTTTCCAGAATTTTGGCCACTACTGTAAGAATCCACGTTCAAATGATGTAGAAAAGAGAAAGGGATGAACTCAGCCCCATTATATTAAGGTTTTCATTATCCCTTTGACCGTGTTGCAATTTGAATCATACATGGTTATATGAACAGAAGCTATTAAAAATGTAGCTCTTCTGAAAACCCTGTAAGAATATGCCACCTGAACATAGGTGGTTGCTGCTGTTGTGATGGCTTGTGATTTCTTTATGACATTTGTATTGGCTTCATTTTAATTCTTCTCTTGTGAATATTTTAGTTATATGACTGTGGATGGATGTTCTGAGGGCCCGATCTGTTTGCAGTAGGGACCAAAATTAATAAACTAATCATATATTTGTGAAGGTATCATTTGTACAAAGTCTAAAAGTAAGGTGTATGATTTAATTATGGATTTAATCCACATTTTGGGAGTGAAATAGATAGGAGGAGGCTTATCTGCATTGGTTTGTACATTTAATGGGGGGGGAAGGAAAATGAAATCAAATCATTGTTTGATTGCACTGAAACTAATGGATACATTCAGAATGGTATAATAACCTCTTCTATCTATCAAGATTTCATAGGAAGCAACTTTATATTTGCCCCTTTGAGTCAAGTAACTAACACTAACTGCTAAAAGTTCACTATGTTTTAAGTTGCAGCCCTATCTGGAAGTGCTGTGGTTAATACCTAAGACCTTCCTGCAAAAATTTGTGGCCAAAATTGTGGAAACCTTTTGGGAAAAGTGTACAGTAGAAATGTCACCTTTGGTTAAGTTTCCATCAATTGTTCTTCTAATTTCTTTATAACTGTAGCCTTGTTCACATAATAATACTATTTTACATCGCTTTCCGGGCGACCAGTCAATTCTTTGCACCATTACTTTAATTTTATTACGTTCTACAAGCTCACTAAATGAAAGAACACAAAAAAACCCAACCAACTTGATAGCGATCACATTACACACTGACAAATGCTCTCCTCTCAGCTTCAATACATGACATCAATAAGTGAATCCTACTGTGATCTGATTGGCTCATTGCCAAAAGAAGACGACACCCGATTGGCTCTTGAAACACTCATGCTCATTGGCTACAGTCAGATGAAGGAAAGCTACCTGATGTCAACCTAAGCAAGTTGTGCTTCCTTTTTCTGGTTATTTGGCTATAACTTTTCATAGAATCCAGTACAGATAATTGAACAAACTTTGTTGCATTACATTCTTGATTAAATTATCTTTCCATTGATATATAATTTTATGGTACTACTCAAAAAAAGTGCTGTTATTCACCATCAAACCTCAAAAATACACTTTTCCCAAAAGGTTTCCACAATGTTGGCCACTACTGTATGACTCTTATCAAGACTATATAGCCTCAGTATACCCACTATCTATGATTTGTACAATCTGTTTCAAAGTCTTTGCAAAATAGTAGATCAGTGTATGTGTTATAGATCGTAACTCCCTCTTCTGCTGTAAACAATATTTCTTAAGGAAAGTTCCCATTTTAATTCAGTGAAGAGACAGGTTATCAGGCTGTTCAATTATTTGGATCCAGTTCCAAAAATGTGGTTTGGAACGCATGGGGCGTGAATGCAGCTCATTTCTGTAGATTCTTAAAGCACCCATTTTATTTCCCTGGGAATTTGCATCCGCTGCAGGGCGTAAGACTGTCTCTCAAAGACTAATTGGCATTTACTTCGTTTCAATGGTCAGACTGAATTTGTGACTTTGCAGAAAAGATGTGATCGTTCCAAGAAGATCTATCTCTGTAGCCATCTCTCTGATGCTGTAAGAGTTGTAAAAAGAAAGAAAAGTTTGTTTTGGAAATGAAAAGGAATAAGCAAGAACCTATTTTGTACTTTACGAAAAATAAGTTCAGATCCCCTCTGCTCTGAATGGATTAGCAAATTTGTGCCTGGATATTTCATTAAAAATCCAGACATAAATCTCCCCAAACAAACAATTTGACCTGCAAAGTACAAAATAAAACAGATCTAAGAAACTGTACATCAATCTGTAAGTCCTTAGTTATGGGCCACAGTCATTCAAAAATGTTTTTAAAAGCAGGAATTATTTTTT
>NC_138203.1:87232305-87253594 GCF_964194415.1 Vipera berus
GCTGCTTAGACAGTAAACTTTGATAATTTCAGTCCCCAAAATGCTGTTAGCAGACAGAAGCCTTAAGGTGCTGACACCCGACTATTAATGAACCTTAAACAATAGTGTCTGAAAAATATCATCCTAATCACTTTCTGAAGGTTTCCTCTCTGTTAAGGCTTTGCATTCATAACAGACTATAAGAATTACTTTGGCATTCCCTTTGTAATGGGTGTTATTAATAGTGTTTCTGTTTATTGATTTCTCTGGCTAGATAAATCATTCTTGAGCTGATGCATAGTGTGGTCTGGGCTGAATAACTGATGGTGGTGAGAATTACAGAGCAAACTGGAAAAAAACAGAGGAAGATGTGGTCCTGAAGGAAGACCTCCCAGCTTGAGATATAAATGTAGATGGGGGAAGAGGCTCTGATCAGACGTGGATATGACATGATGGATTCTATTGCAAATCAGGGCTGTTTCCAGAGGAGGCAGAGGAGGAGAGGACCTGGAGCTTATGGAGCGAAGGAACTGGATGAGGCTGTCGGCAGGCCCAGAGGAAGAGAGAGAGGCTTTTGGAGGAGTTGGTGGCGGCGGCAGCAGCGTGCTCCAGGGGCGAAAAGAAGCAAGGCCTCTTTAAGGAAAAGGTGGAAGAGTCAGGATCAGAAAAAGGAAAGAAGGCGAGGTTGTCAGAATACAAGCGAATTCGAGGGCTAATCCACATGGAGCCCCATTTCCATCTGTCCTGTGTGCCATCGTTCACTCCCTAGAGACTAAAATGGACAATGTGAAATTTGAGCGGGCCACGAACAAGGAGTGCATATCGGAGGTGGTGACCCTTTGAGAGCTGTATGCAACGAAATTTCATTTTGATGTATGCCGATTGGTGTACATTCAAAGTGACAATAAAGTTATCATCAATTACTATATTACTTTTGGGGAGGGGGAAGAGAAAAGGAGCACACGTGGTAGAAAAAGAAGAGTGGGAAAGAGCTGATCTCAACAATTCAGATAAAGACAGTGACACTGCAACATGCAGGCAAAATGGATGGAAATTAAAAAAAAGTTGAAGTCAGCCCTAAACCTCCAAACTCCATTATTTATAGAAAATCAGCAGGGAACAAGTTGCTCAAGCGACAACTTTGCTCTCTTTTTCTCTTTTCATTGACAAGCAGTTTTCATGTAAGTGAACACTGCATCACATCATGTTCACACGATTCCAAAGTCAGAGATGTGTATTTACTTTTTTGGAGCTATGCTGATTTTTATTATCTTTTTCAAATTCTGGAATTTGGAGAAGACTGAAAGAGAAAATTAAAATCTAATGAAAATACTGATTTGCAGACATCAAATGCGGACATCTTGTGACTCAAGAATCAGATCCAGTTGCATTTACAATATTCAGTTATGAAGCCCAGATAGTGCTTGGACCAGGCATGTCAAACTCACGACATCACGTGACATCGCGTGATGTATTGCGACTTTTTCCCCATTGTCGGCAATGGAGTGGGCACAGTTTTGGCGTGATGCATCCGGCAGTTTGACATGCCTGGCTAGCACTATTAAACATTTCTTTGGTGTTTAATGATGAAGAGCAATAAAATAGTGTGACAATTATGTATTGGTACCACCTGTTGCAAAGTTCCCAATAATAACTTCTAGCAAATGTTGCTAGACGTTGTCATTGGGAACTTTGAAACAGGTGGTACCAATACATAATTGTCACACTATTTTATTGCTCTTCATCACTAAACACCAAAGAAATG
Source organism: Vipera berus (assembly GCF_964194415.1). Lineage (NCBI taxonomy): Eukaryota > Metazoa > Chordata > Lepidosauria > Squamata > Viperidae > Vipera > Vipera berus. The sequence continues at coordinate 87,234,050 of NC_138203.1, forward strand.
TTTGAAAGCCCAAGCACTACGTGGGCTTCATAATTGATTAAATCAGCATGAGTCAGCTGAATTTAAATATAGATTAGACTTGTTGTTGGTTACTCAAAAATCAGGAACTGAGTGTCAACTTATTCTTGAACATGTGGGGGGTAGGAGTAATAGGATACATGTTACCACAGTTATGTTTATTATACAATTAGGACAGTTCATGATCATTTGTTTTAGGTATAATTATCTATATAAAATTACACTGCAAGCAAGGTTATTATTTTTGAAAAGCATTTGTGACCAAATTATCTAGGCCAGGGGTAGGCAACCTCGGCTCTTTTATGACTCATGGACTTCAACTCCCAAAATTCCTGAGCCAGCTTGGCTGGCTCAGGAATTCTGGGAGTTGAAGTCCATGAGTCATAAAAGAGCCGAGGTTGCCTACCCCTGATCTAGGCTACACTGTGTGACTGGAATCATGCCATTCTTGAACTGAAAGTTAGCACTGTTGTTAGTTCTTTTCAGAGCGATACCATGGCTTAAACCTTTCAAAGCCCTAAATAGCATTTGTCTCAGACAAAATGTTTTGAGTAGGGGAGGGGAGAGATGAGTGGAGGTGGCAGCTAAATGTTGCAAGAAATAAGTCAATAATTAGGATTAAAGGTGAAATTTAAGAGATTTGTTTGTCTTATCAGCAGAAGATGAGAGCAGGGAAATGAATAGGAAGGGAGATTAGCATAGGGATAAACTTGGATTAGCTTTTGCTTCACTGAGACTTGTGAATCTATTAATACCTAAGCTAGAAGTGTTAGCTCTACCCAATAGTGATGATGGTCTTCTACTTACAAAAGGTCCAGGAGGATGTTTGTAAGCATACTTATGTGGCCCTTCATAAACTAAGCCTCTCCTATCTTCTGTCTTTCAGGATCTTCTAGGTTGTAACATAAAAAGAGATGAAACAAATATATACCTTGAATTTCAAAAGCTTGAAGACTACTGTCTAAAGTTTTGTGTTTCCATTTTAGGCAAAACGGTTATCTTTGGCCTGAGAAAGGAAGGAAGATTTTTTTAAAATCCCCAGTAAAAAGTTGACAGAGCATGTAGATTTGATTATATAAATACCAATTGGGAGAAAACAATATTCAGATTGGTTCCAACCGCAATCAAGAAGCTGCCTGGCCTGAAATGTATTCTTCGATCACTAAACTTTCATGACTACAATTTGGCCATTTCGTAAATGAAACACAGCAGCATGCTGTACACGCCTTGAACTCTTTCTGATTTATAAAGGAAATAAATTTATCCCCTTCCTCCATCTCACCCACCCTGATATCAAATTACCGGTAATATAACCTGTGCTTGCTGATCTTGCCTAGGATGAAAAGATCAATTTGTTTCTGTTGTTTACTTCTTTCTGATGGAATTTTCTGAAAACATGCTTTCATCAGATTTTAAATATTGGTTAAACCAAGCAGATCCAGGACATTTGCTCATCCTTTTACACCTACTTCCCAGAGAAATTGACCATGATTCCAGAGGAGTGCAGATAAAAGGTACAAGGTGAGACACCATAAAGTCCTTTAAAAAAACTGAAACCACAGTGGCTGTGAAGTGATACACATACATACACACACAGACACAGACACACACACACACACACACCTCCTCCAGGTAGCTTTGTAGCAAGATTTTAGATGTTGAAAAAGAGCCTTATGGCTTGAAAGGTGACACACAAATACAAAAGAGATGTTATAATAACCAGCCTTGACCACAACCAAACCTCCAGTCCACCTAATATTTCTTAGACTAATCCAGTCTAAAATGCAGTCCACCTGCATTTTTATCAGCCTTCCCTGGAGATGCCACGAAGCAGAATCTTCTCCAAGAAGGACAAATAATTAAGTGTTAAATTAAGAAATTCCCCCTCTGAACTAAGGAATGTCTCATGGTTCCGATAGATGAGACCAGTCAATAAAGAACTCCAAAACAAGAGGTTTCCTTAAAGAACATATTTATTGACTACAAAGTATTGGCATGGTCAAGACTGAAACCAAGACTGCAGTTCCCTCCCAAATGTTACAATGTTACAAAATTGAACTTCCCACCCCAGCACAATGTCATTAATCACATTCTCCAATAAACTACTTTGGCAGGCTGTCAATGGTGCTAACATCGGATGTTCTTGCTTGACAACATAGGGAGATGTAGCCTTCCTTTAACTCATATATTATTTTTTAGAGCTAGATGCTGGGGGGGAGTAGGGAGAATGTATCTCAAGACTGTTTGTAATAAGAGAAGATAAGAATTTGGCGGATTGTTAAACAGGAGGCAAAGTTTGCATTTTAAACTAGTTGGAGAATGTGATTAATGTCATTAAATTAAGGGAGGGAATTGTGTTTGATAAGATGTGTTCAGGGGAGGAGGGGCTTCTAATATGTAAGTGCTGAAGCTATGTGAGTATAATAAAAGATTCTTTAAGGTAAACAATGCCTTGAAGTTCTTTGAAGTACTGCATTTTTCAGAACCGTGACACAGGCTTTCTAATGGAAGGCTCAGCCCGCCAAAACCCAGGCAGCAATAACCTTGGTTCCCACAGAACAATGTATTGTTTAGTCTAACCTTAAAACCACTCATCCCCCCTCCCAGTACTGTGGCAACCAAAAACGAAGCAGATAGGGCTTCAGCCAGAATCATTGCAGCATTGACAGAATATTTATTTATTTATTTATTTATTTATTTATTTTAATTCCATTTATATCCCGCCCTTCTCCGAAGACTCAGGGCGGCTTACAAGCTTAGCAGTATAAGAATAAGTGGTATAATTTTAAGTAACAATGCAAAAAATTTAAAACAGAGAGAAAGAAGCTGAGGTTGCAAGCAGACAAGTGGCCCAATTTCAAAAGCACTCTGAAAGTGATAGTTAGTGATACTATATAATGAGATACCAAAACTGCCTGCTGTTGCTATTTTTTTTTAATTTATTTTAATTCCATTTATATCCCGCCCTTCTCCGTAGACTCAGGGCTGCTTACAAGCTTAGCAGTAGCCTTCATTCTATGTATATGCCTGCTTATTAGGGCTTTCACACACACCCCAAGCAGCATTATTACAAAGTCAGCTTATTGCCCCCAACAATCTGGGTCCTCATTTTACCTACCTCGGAAGGATGGAAGGCTGAGTCAACCTTGAGCCTGGTGGGACTCGAACCTGCACTAATTGCAGGCAGCTGGTGTTACTTAAGGAGGCATTAGCCCACTGCTCCACCAAGGAGTAGCGCTCCACCTCTGTTTTTCAATAAACTGAACCTTCTTTCTTAAGCAGTCTCCATTTTGTTTATTCCTGGCTTGGACCGGACCCTGATGAAGATTATTCTTTCAACACTACCATGTTGTGGGAAAGAGGGAAATTTCCCAGCCGTCTGTGCTTTTGATGGCCAAGCATGCCATCAATTCAGTTCTAGTTTTATGTTAGATGAGGAGCGAGGAAAACATCCCTGGACAAGGGTGCAAGAAGAAAAGACAGAGAAATTCTGCTTTGGCATCAGAAAGAGGTAAATTCACTAGGTGAACAGACTCTTCAGAAGTGGTCATCTTTTACAATCATAATATCTGCAGCCCTTTGCCCTTCTTTTTACCAGATTCTACATTTTACATTAGAAAAGCACCAATGTGGGTAGAAGTTGCTAGACATTCTCCAACCTGCGAGTTGTTGTTGAATGACTATGTTTTTCTTTCATCCTTTCTTCCGAGTTTCTTTTACTTGTCTTTCTTTTCTTACACTTATAACTTTCTCTTTGATTTCTTTTTTCCTTCCTCCTTCTTACTTTGTATTTGTTTGCGTTCATTTTCATCTTCCTTGTTAAAACTTTTAATAAATCATAAATATATGAAGTTGCTGAACTGCAACTTTCACCAAATCTAGTCACCGTGGCCAGTGGTGAGGGATGCCAACAGTCGTTGCTGAAGAACATCTGAAGAAAAAGAGATTTCATATCTCACTTGTAACAGATGTTCAAAACACACAGAATTCCCCTCTCCTGAAAATACAGCATATTTTTTTGTAATTTTTTTCATTAAGAATTTTTAAAGGAAATACAAATTAAACTCGGAAAAAGAAAAAGAGAGAATAAAAAGTGGTTTTGAACTTGATGAATTTTGTCTCCTGGCACTCAGAGGCACTGGAGACAGCTACCCATTTGCAGGACAGGTGGACAATCTCCCAACCTCTTGTTACACAGAGAAGTCCCAAAGAACCTGTTTACTCACTGGTTTAGTCTGTTTAACCTGACATGCTTCACCAAAAGTCCCTGAAAATACAGCTACAGTATGCTTAATATATATTCCCTCCAAAGTTTTATCTCTAAACCTGAATATCAGCTCTCTTGAAATCTTTTGCAGAGAAAAAGACATCAGTCCATAACAAATATGAATGCAGCCAAGTTCTATATAATGTAAGGCATTAAGCAGTGGGCAAATGCAAAAATCAAGGGAGACTTTGGAATACTTCCAAATAATTTCTTTGGATATTTCCTCAAATTGTTGAGATTGCCCCACTTTGTCATTCTATTAATCTGCGTCTCTTTGCATTTGCTAGCATCAGGTGTCATTATAGATTTCTCTTACCCCCTTCTGTTTAAGGATGAACAACCAACAGAGTGTGAAGATGAATTGTATACCTAAAAAATTCCTTACTGCAGTCCCTGGGAACATATATTGCTGATTACTCATGAAATCAACATTTTTATTTTTTTATTTATTTTAATCCCATTTATATCCCACCCTTCTCCGAAGACTCAGGGCGGCTTACAATCTAAGAAGCACAAACCAATGTTAGGTATATCTTCAGTTTAAATCCTGCATCAGCCTAACTGCCCTAAGCATACGTTAAGACAGAAGATTTGTGTTCTGTACCAGCCTGCTACCGGCCCTGCAGAAAAGGCAGGCACAACCCCTTTTACAAGAAGGCAAGAGGCTGGAACAAAGCCTGCCAAATTTATGGATACAAAAGCAAACAGAAGAAGACACGAACCATGAAACAGGAGCTATTCAAGCGGTTGCCTTCACCAAACCAGCCCTCCCACACATTCCCCTTTTATACAGTTCAGGGCGTGGCTTCTCTCTGCCTCCTTCCGAGGTGCCCCATTGCCTTCCTCTGTTTACTCCTGATTGACTGCCTCCTGCGTCGGGCGTCCTTGAACAGGGCCAGCTCTGGGTCATCTTCATCCACGCTGTCAGGCTCACACAGCTGGGTCTGCGTCATGACCAGGTGGGAGGGGCCTGGCTGAGGGCTCTCATCAGCAAGCTCTCCAACCCCCTCAGCAAGCTCTCCAACACCCCCTCCTCCTCCTCTGAGTCATCCGACCCAAATGCCGAACCCACAGGCTGACCCTGAATCACAACAATGTGCTACCAGACTTCTGATTTTTACAACCTCTGTAGAAACTCTTGTATTACTGAACTAGGCAAAGAATGAAAAATTCAAGGGACCTCCATATTTCATACATGCTCAAAAATAAGTCCAGCTTCTGCTTCAACCTCCAATAGATCATATATATATGGTCTGGATTTTTAATAAAAAACTGTCTAAAATTATAATAAAAGAAAATCTTAGTCAGGTGCTTCATCTGACCTTGAATCTCCCAATTTTCTCCAAAAATGTCTCATCCTAGGGAGGTGCACTGCCAGTCATGTACCAACTGCCTTTCTCCAAACTCAGATAATTTAGACCAGGGGTCTTCAAACTTGGCCCTTTTATGACTTGTGGACTTCAATTCCCAGAATTCCTCAGCCAGTGTGCTGGGCTGAGCAATTCTGGGAGTTGAAGTCCACAAGTCATAAAAGGGCCAAGTTTGATTTAGACTATAAAAGGTAAAACATGCTTTTGAAATGTGAGCAAGAGCTAAGTGAGCAGGAGCTGAGGGGTAAATGGAAGCTCACTCCCGTCATGTGGAACCTGAATCCAGGTTGTCAAATTTTCAGCTACAAGCTCAGGCATCTTTAACCACTGAGCCATTGTGCCTTCCAATTTAGACTATACTTAAATCTTATTTCTAGCCCTGTACAAACTCTTGGCTAATTCTGTTATGCTTTGTATGTTAATTATCATTTTATATGTCAGAGTTAACAACACAAAAAGCATGAAATTGTGAAGGGTGCTGAGATTAAACCCTAGCCTAGCCCATTATTCTGTCTAGCACTGCGTCTTGGAACAGACAGGAATCTTGTCTGCAGAGAAACATCTGTTTCTTTAAATGGCTAACTGCATAAAGCTTTAGGATTACTAATGCTGGGATAAAGCAAATAGTTAGCTTTTGGCCTTTTGTTCTTCCCTTCTATATATTTTACAGCTTTTGGCTTAGCTATTACTGTACAGCCACATAGGTCACTTATAACTCCATTGACTTTAAAAGAATTTAGTTCTAGATTAAGTAAGAATGGGATTACAGTCTTGGGCTATAATAGAAGCAAATACTTCACTAAGCAATATTCATAGATTATTTTTGAGTTAAGAAATAATACAAAATATATTAGGGAGAGAAATAGAGAGATAAGATCACTTATATCCAGAGAGGCACACATAATTCATACAAAGCTAACCAAATCTGCTTTATCGGATTTTCTCTTTTGTCTATCTTTTAACTCATTTGGAAATGAAGGAGAAACACGCTTAGGTTTATTATGCAAAATTTTGCCACTTCATAGAAGCATGAATGATATTTCTATGCCCAGGCTGATGCAACGGAATTAAGTTAAAACCACATAAGTCATTGAAGAATTGTGGGGTGTGTGTTTTTTCTTCTTTCTGTTCTTTTGCAAGCCCACTGGAGTAAATCAAAATGATCTTGGTACTTTATCTTTTATGCTATATTGCTCACAGTATATTCATGTAAGTCACTCTGACAGTCTTCAGACTGAATTTCCTAGTTTTTATCACCACGGAAGGAAAACTGAAACTCCCTAAGTCTGAGATTCCGAAAATCAATATCCAAGTGAGAACTTTCAGTTCTGCTGTGAAAGTGCAACAGTTAGTTCTGCTTATCTGTTGAAAGTGTGAGGGAACTTAAGGTAAGCAAATCACTTTCTTAGTGATTATCCACCCTTTAGTTCTTTTTGTCATTGAGAGGCCTGGGTGCACCTAAAGTTTGCCAAAAGATAAGCTCTTGGGAGTGACTCTTTGCCTAACATATTTAACCCTTTTTAAAATAGCCAAATAAAACCTCATTTTCATTTTTTTTTCATTTCCTGTTCAGGGATCTCTTCACCTTACTTAACCTCCATCTAAAGTATCCCCACCTCCCCACTTTGCCTACTTGATGTAAAAAAAAAAGATGTTGAGACTCTAGAAAGAATACAGAGAAGAGCAAGAAAGATGATTAGGGGACTGGAGGCTAAAACATATGAGGAACAATTGCTGGAATTGGGCATGTCTCGTTTAATGAAAAAGAAAGATGAGGGGGAACATGATAGCAGGGGTTGCCACAAAGAAGAGGGAGTCAAGCTATTTTCCAAAGCACCTGAAGGCAGGACAAGAAGCAACAGATGGAAACTAACCAAAGAGAGAAGCAACCTAGAAATAAGGAGAAATTTCCTGACAGTGAGAACAATTAACCAGTGCAACAGCCTGCCTCCAGAAGTTGTGAATGCTCTAACACTGGACGTTTTTAAGAAAAGACTGGACAGCCATTTGTCTGAAATGGTATAGGGCAGGGGTCTCCAACCTGTGGGCCATGGCCCAGTACTGGGCTGTGACTTATTGGCCAGCAGGCCACAGGAATGGCTGGTGAGTGCACACACATGTGCGTGCACCCCCACTCATGTTATAGGCCCCATTTGTGCATGTATGGGAGTGCTACTGCCAGTGTCACACACACATTTCTGTGCTTTCCCTCTGGGCTGCTAACCTGGAAAGGTTGGGGAACTCTGGTATATGGTTTCCTGCCTAAGGAAGGGGTTGGACTAGAAGACCTCTAAGGTCCCTTCCAGCTTTATATAACTTTTATTCATTAAACAACTGAACATTCAAATTGACTGGCACTAATGGTTGACACGGGTTGTGGCCAGCATCCTAGGCATCCAACAGGTACCTCATCAAAATGTAAGTTGTTCTGAGCAGCGCAGTTTTTTGTAGCTTTGCTGGAGTTATTGCAGGAAGCTGCAATATCTTGATGTATTTTGCAAAGTTTTTGGACATAGTTCCCAGTGCCCTGATGACAATGGGTATCACTGTTACACATTTCATCCATAATCGCGCAGTTTTGATGGCCAGGTCATGGTATTTCATAATTTTTTCCAGTTCTTTTTCTTCGACTCTGGCATCTCCTGGTACAGCGATATCAATCAACTGTATGCTTCGGTTCTCTACAACTGTAATATCTGGTGTGTTGTGTTCCAAATTATGATCTGTCTGTATTCGGAAGTCCAAGATCTTCATGCTCTCATTCTCGACAACTTTTTCCACCCTATGTTCCCATGACTTTTCGGACACAGGCAAGTCATATTTTTTACACAATGCCCAGTGGATTAGTTTAGCAACTCGGTCATGTCTAGCTTTGTAATCAGTTCGTATGATTTTGCTGCACTCACATATTAAATGTGAAACAGTTTTAACTTTGTCATTGCAAAGCCGGCAATTTGGATTGTCAGTAGATTTTTGTGTCTTCGCTTTCACAGCATTAGTCTGTAGTGCTTGTTCTTGAGCAGCCAGTATTAAGCCTTCTGTTTCTTTCTTGATGGTTCCCATCTTAAGCCATGCCCATGTCAAGTTGTTATCACATTTTCCTTCAATGTTTTTCAAATGTTGTCCATGCAAAGCTTTGGTTTTCCATCTCTTTAATCTGTCATCCAGCTGTTTTTCCTTATATTCTGCCTTTGTTTCTGTTATTTTTATAAAGCTCTCTATTTTCACAGCCTGCAGCATTTTTTCTATACTTTGATTCAGATAGTCATTCAAACTTCATTTTTCTTCTTCTACACTTTGGTGGATTTATAATATTTATATTATTATTTATTATTATTATTATTATTATTATTATTATTATTATTATTATTATTATTATTATTATTATTGTTATTGTTATTATTATTATTATTATTGCTACTTTTGATTATCTGACATCTGATTTTTTTCCTCTTCTTTGCAGTTCTCACCAACTGAAGTTTATTTCTCTGTGTGAAGCCATTTGTGCATCAAATGAAATAGAATGATAGCATGTGCAGATGGGGAAATCTGACTAATTTAACAATTGATGTACCTGATCTTCCCGGTAATTAATGTTAATTAATAGCTAATTTGGGAGTGTGGATTCTGGAAGGAACAATACAAACACGCATACAAAAAGATATTACATGGACATCCCAGGATTGGTTTCAGCTGAAGCCCGCAGGAAGAGGGTCAGAGCACAGGCTTTGTCTCTGTGCTTCTAATTATCTACAGTGACGATAATGATCTACTCTTTTGAGGGGGAAATCACATAAAAACTTCCTTTCAGACAACCATGGCATCAACGGTATCAAAGCTTCAAAGGAGTAAAGGTAGTCCTCAACCTACGACCACAACTGAGCCCAAAATTTCTGTTGTTCAGTGAGACACTTGCTAAACGAGCTTTGCCGCATTTTACAACTTTTCTTTCCATAGTTGTTAACTGAATCACTGCAGCTGATAAGTTAGTTAACCCGGTTTTTAAGTGAATCTGGCTCCCCCATTGACTTTGCTTCTCAGAAGGTCAGAAAAAAAGGGTGATCCCATGACCCCAAGGGACATTGCAACAGTCACAAATATGAGTCAATTGCCAAGCATCCAAATTTTGAGCTCACGATCACGGGGATGCTACAAAGGTCGTAGCATCTGGGAAAAATGGTCATAAGTCACATTTCCCAGTGCCGTTGTAACTTTGAATGGTCACTAAATGAACTGTTGTAAATCAAGAAATAACTGCACTTCCTTTCCTTCAAGCAAAATACCCCCTGAAGCACTTCTAAGCCAAACTTCTTCCCCGTGATTGACCAACATTTTCTTCAAAATAAGACTGTTGGTCAAGGTAATGAGACCCAGCCTGGATGCTCCGTATCGCTTCTGCCACGAAAGACATCAGAATTAAGCATGCCTGGTTCTCTCTCCAAAAAAATGTATTTTGAAAATTGTGACATTCAGAAAACAAACTCCCTCTGTGTGTATCTCAGAGATCTACATGACTGTCAGAGAGATGTACAATCAGATCATTTTATATCTTACTGCTAAGCTTGTAAGCCGCCCTGAGTCTTCGGAGAAGGGTGGGATATAAATGGAATAAAAATAAATAAATAATAAATAAATAAAATATAACAATTCACAAGGAGCAAATTTCTCATGCATTTATAAGTTGTATTAAGCTTTCAGGCACAAAATGGCAAGGATGTAGCCCTCTCAGCTTTCAGGTATTCAACAACCAAGGAAAGGTTTGATCCTCGTCTTCTTTTACACATTCTGCGGGCAGTGGCTAAATATTGGGAAGAAAGTTATTTGCATGTGCTTAATGTTTATTTTCAATGAACCAAAACATACAGAATCGTATGGAGCTTTTGATACAGTAATGAGAAGCATGAATATAAAACTCTACGTATTATTAGGGGAAACTGATGAAGCGGGCAGAGCAGCGCCTGCATTTTCTGCATCACATGAGAAAAGCTCATCTTCCTTCACCTGTCCTGACCACTTTCTACAGGGGGACAATTGAGAGCATCCCATCATACAGCATCACCATCTGGTTTAGAAGCATCACTGCTTCAGACAGGAAGGCGGTGCAAAGAGTGGTGAGGATGGCCAAAAAGATCATTGGCAGTTCCCTCCCTCCCATCCAGGACAAAGCACAGAAGCATTGCTTGAGCAGGGTCCGAAAGATTGTATGGGACACTACACACCCTCTTCACGACCTGTTTTCCTTGCTACCTTCTGGGAGGAGGCTCCATGGTATCTGTAGCATATTCAGCCATAGTTTCATTCCATACAGCATTAACCATGTGAATTCTCAGGCTTCCTCCTTCTGTTATATATTGAAGATGGACAGTATTTAATATTTTATTGTTACGTGTATGTAGGTTTATACATATGTTGTATATAGTATATTTAGTGTCCCCACAGTAAAACATGACAATAAAGCCTTGCCTTGCCTTGCCTTGCCTTGCCTTGCCTTGCCTTGCCTTGCCTTGCCTTGCCTTGCCTTGCCTTGCCTTGCCTTGCCTTGCCTTGCCTTGCCTTGCCTTGCCTTGCCTTGCCTTGCCTTGCCTTGCCTTGCCTTGCCTTGCCTTGCCTTGCCTTGCCTTGCCTTGCCTTGCCTTGCCTTGCCTTGCCTTGCCTTGCCTTGCCTTGCCTTGCCTTGCCTTGCCTTGCCTTGCCTTGCCTTGCCTTGCCTTGCCTTGCCTTGCCTTGCCTTGCCTTGCCTTGCCTTGCCTTGCCTTGCCTTGCCTTGCCTTGCCTTGCCTTGCCTTGCCTTGCCTTGCCTTGCCTTGCCTTGCCTTGCCTTGCCTTGCCTTGCCTTGCCTTGCCTTGCCTTGCCTTGCCTTGCCTTGCCTTGCCTTGCCTTGCCTTGCCTTGCCTTGCCTTGCCTTGCCTTGCCTTGCCTTGCCTTGCCTTGCCTTGCCTTGCCTTGCCTTGCCTTGCCTTGCCTTGCCTTGCCTTGCCTTGCCTTGCCTTGCCTTGCCTTGCCTTGCCTTGCCTTGCCTTGCCTTGCCTTGCCTTGCCTTGCCTTGCCTTGCCTTGCCTTGCCTTGCCTTGCCTTGCCTTGCCTTGCCTTGCCTTGCCTTGCCTTGCCTTGCCTTGCCTTGCCTTGCCTTGCCTTGCCTTGCCTTGCCTTGCCTTGCCTTGCCTTGCCTTGCCTTGCCTTGCCTTGCCTTGCCTTGCCTTGCCTTGCCTTGCCTTGCCTTGCCTTGCCTTGCCTTGCCTTGCCTTGCCTTGCCTTGCCTTGCCTTGCCTTGCCTTGCCTTGCCTTGCCTTGCCTTGCCTTGCCTTGCCTTGCCTTGCCTTGCCTTGCCTTGCCTTGCCTTGCCTTGCCTTGCCTTGCCTTGCCTTGCCTTGCCTTGCCTTGCCTTGCCTTGCCTTGCCTTGCCTTGCCTTGCCTTGCCTTGCCTTGCCTTGCCTTGCCTTGCCTTGCCTTGCCTTGCCTTGCCTTGCCTTGCCTTGCCTTGCCTTGCCTTGCCTTGCCTTGCCTTGCCTTGCCTTGCCTTGCCTTGCCTTGCCTTGCCTTGCCTTGCCTTGCCTTGCCTTGCCTTGCCTTGCCTTGCCTTGCCTTGCCTTGCCTTGCCTTGCCTTGCCTTGCCTTGCCTTGCCTTGCCTTGCCTTGCCTTGCCTTGCCTTGCCTTGCCTTGCCTTGCCTTGCCTTGCCTTGCCTTGCCTTGCCTTGCCTTGCCTTGCCTTGCCTTGCCTTGCCTTGCCTTGCCTTGCCTTGCCTTGCCTTGCCTTGCCTTGCCTTGCCTTGCCTTGCCTTGCCTTGCCTTGCCTTGCCTTGCCTTGCCTTGCCTTGCCTTGCCTTGCCTTGCCTTGCCTTGCCTTGCCTTGCCTTGCCTTGCCTTGCCTTGCCTTGCCTTGCCTTGCCTTGCCTTGCCTTGCCTTGCCTTGCCTTGCCTTGCCTTGCCTTGCCTTGCCTTGCCTTGCCTTGCCTTGCCTTGCCTTGCCTTGCCTTGCCTTGCCTTGCCTTGCCTTGCCTTGCCTTGCCTTGCCTTGCCTTGCCTTGCCTTGCCTTGCCTTGCCTTGCCTTGCCTTGCCTTGCCTTGCCTTGCCTTGCCTTGCCTTGCCTTGCCTTGCCTTGCCTTGCCTTGCCTTGCCTTGCCTTGCCTTGCCTTGCCTTGCCTTGCCTTGCCTTGCCTTGCCTTGCCTTGCCTTGCCTTGCCTTGCCTTGCCTTGCCTTGCCTTGCCTTGCCTTGCCTTGCCTTGCCTTGCCTTGCCTTGCCTTGCCTTGCCTTGCCTTGCCTTGCCTTGCCTTGCCTTGCCTTGCCTTGCCTTGCCTTGCCTTGCCTTGCCTTGCCTTGCCTTGCCTTGCCTTGCCTTGCCTTGCCTTGCCTTGCCTTGCCTTGCCTTGCCTTGCCTTGCCTTGCCTTGCCTTGCCTTGCCTTGCCTTGCCTTGCCTTGCCTTGCCTTGCCTTGCCTTGCCTTGCCTTGCCTTGCCTTGCCTTGCCTTGCCTTGCCTTGCCTTGCCTTGCCTTGCCTTGCCTTGCCTTGCCTTGCCTTGCCTTGCCTTGCCTTGCCTTGCCTTGCCTTGCCTTGCCTTGCCTTGCCTTGCCTTGCCTTGCCTTGCCTTGCCTTGCCTTGCCTTGCCTTGCCTTGCCTTGCCTTGCCTTGCCTTGCCTTGCCTTGCCTTGCCTTGCCTTGCCTTGCCTTGCCTTGCCTTGCCTTGCCTTGCCTTGCCTTGCCTTGCCTTGCCTTGCCTTGCCTTGCCTTGCCTTGCCTTGCCTTGCCTTGCCTTGCCTTGCCTTGCCTTGCCTTGCCTTGCCTTGCCTTGCCTTGCCTTGCCTTGCCTTGCCTTGCCTTGCCTTGCCTTGCCTTGCCTTGCCTTGCCTTGCCTTGCCTTGCCTTGCCTTGCCTTGCCTTGCCTTGCCTTGCCTTGCCTTGCCTTGCCTTGCCTTGCCTTGCCTTGCCTTGCCTTGCCTTGCCTTGCCTTGCCTTGCCTTGCCTTGCCTTGCCTTGCCTTGCCTTGCCTTGCCTTGCCTTGCCTTGCCTTGCCTTGCCTTGCCTTGCCTTGCCTTGCCTTGCCTTGCCTTGCCTTGCCTTGCCTTGCCTTGCCTTGCCTTGCCTTGCCTTGCCTTGCCTTGCCTTGCCTTGCCTTGCCTTGCCTTGCCTTGCCTTGCCTTGCCTTGCCTTGCCTTGCCTTGCCTTGCCTTGCCTTGCCTTGCCTTGCCTTGCCTTGCCTTGCCTTGCCTTGCCTTGCCTTGCCTTGCCTTGCCTTGCCTTGCCTTGCCTTGCCTTGCCTTGCCTTGCCTTGCCTTGCCTTGCCTTGCCTTGCCTTGCCTTGCCTTGCCTTGCCTTGCCTTGCCTTGCCTTGCCTTGCCTTGCCTTGCCTTGCCTTGCCTTGCCTTGCCTTGCCTTGCCTTGCCTTGCCTTGCCTTGCCTTGCCTTGCCTTGCCTTGCCTTGCCTTGCCTTGCCTTGCCTTGCCTTGCCTTGCCTTGCCTTGCCTTGCCTTGCCTTGCCTTGCCTTGCCTTGCCTTGCCTTGCCTTGCCTTGCCTTGCCTTGCCTTGCCTTGCCTTGCCTTGCCTTGCCTTGCCTTGCCTTGCCTTGCCTTGCCTTGCCTTGCCTTGCCTTGCCTTGCCTTGCCTTGCCTTGCCTTGCCTTGCCTTGCCTTGCCTTGCCTTGCCTTGCCTTGCCTTGCCTTGCCTTGCCTTGCCTTGCCTTGCCTTGCCTTGCCTTGCCTTGCCTTGCCTTGCCTTGCCTTGCCTTGCCTTGCCTTGCCTTGCCTTGCCTTGCCTTGCCTTGCCTTGCCTTGCCTTGCCTTGCCTTGCCTTGCCTTGCCTTGCCTTGCCTTGCCTTGCCTTGCCTTGCCTTGCCTTGCCTTGCCTTGCCTTGCCTTGCCTTGCCTTGCCTTGCCTTGCCTTGCCTTGCCTTGCCTTGCCTTGCCTTGCCTTGCCTTGCCTTGCCTTGCCTTGCCTTGCCTTGCCTTGCCTTGCCTTGCCTTGCCTTGCCTTGCCTTGCCTTGCCTTGCCTTGCCTTGCCTTGCCTTGCCTTGCCTTGCCTTGCCTTGCCTTGCCTTGCCTTGCCTTGCCTTGCCTTGCCTTGCCTTGCCTTGCCTTGCCTTGCCTTGCCTTGCCTTGCCTTGCCTTGCCTTGCCTTGCCTTGCCTTGCCTTGCCTTGCCTTGCCTTGCCTTGCCTTGCCTTGCCTTGCCTTGCCTTGCCTTGCCTTGCCTTGCCTTGCCTTGCCTTGCCTTGCCTTGCCTTGCCTTGCCTTGCCTTGCCTTGCCTTGCCTTGCCTTGCCTTGCCTTGCCTTGCCTTGCCTTGCCTTGCCTTGCCTTGCCTTGCCTTGCCTTGCCTTGCCTTGCCTTGCCTTGCCTTGCCTTGCCTTGCCTTGCCTTGCCTTGCCTTGCCTTGCCTTGCCTTGCCTTGCCTTGCCTTGCCTTGCCTTGCCTTGCCTTGCCTTGCCTTGCCTTGCCTTGCCTTGCCTTGCCTTGCCTTGCCTTGCCTTGCCTTGCCTTGCCTTGCCTTGCCTTGCCTTGCCTTGCCTTGCCTTGCCTTGCCTTGCCTTGCCTTGCCTTGCCTTGCCTTGCCTTGCCTTGCCTTGCCTTGCCTTGCCTTGCCTTGCCTTGCCTTGCCTTGCCTTGCCTTGCCTTGCCTTGCCTTGCCTTGCCTTGCCTTGCCTTGCCTTGCCTTGCCTTGCCTTGCCTTGCCTTGCCTTGCCTTGCCTTGCCTTGCCTTGCCTTGCCTTGCCTTGCCTTGCCTTGCCTTGCCTTGCCTTGCCTTGCCTTGCCTTGCCTTGCCTTGCCTTGCCTTGCCTTGCCTTGCCTTGCCTTGCCTTGCCTTGCCTTGCCTTGCCTTGCCTTGCCTTGCCTTGCCTTGCCTTGCCTTGCCTTGCCTTGCCTTGCCTTGCCTTGCCTTGCCTTGCCTTGCCTTGCCTTGCCTTGCCTTGCCTTGCCTTGCCTTGCCTTGCCTTGCCTTGCCTTGCCTTGCCTTGCCTTGCCTTGCCTTGCCTTGCCTTGCCTTGCCTTGCCTTGCCTTGCCTTGCCTTGCCTTGCCTTGCCTTGCCTTGCCTTGCCTTGCCTTGCCTTGCCTTGCCTTGCCTTGCCTTGCCTTGCCTTGCCTTGCCTTGCCTTGCCTTGCCTTGCCTTGCCTTGCCTTGCCTTGCCTTGCCTTGCCTTGCCTTGCCTTGCCTTGCCTTGCCTTGCCTTGCCTTGCCTTGCCTTGCCTTGCCTTGCCTTGCCTTGCCTTGCCTTGCCTTGCCTTGCCTTGCCTTGCCTTGCCTTGCCTTGCCTTGCCTTGCCTTGCCTTGCCTTGCCTTGCCTTGCCTTGCCTTGCCTTGCCTTGCCTTGCCTTGCCTTGCCTTGCCTTGCCTTGCCTTGCCTTGCCTTGCCTTGCCTTGCCTTGCCTTGCCTTGCCTTGCCTTGCCTTGCCTTGCCTTGCCTTGCCTTGCCTTGCCTTGCCTTGCCTTGCCTTGCCTTGCCTTGCCTTGCCTTGCCTTGCCTTGCCTTGCCTTGCCTTGCCTTGCCTTGCCTTGCCTTGCCTTGCCTTGCCTTGCCTTGCCTTGCCTTGCCTTGCCTTGCCTTGCCTTGCCTTGCCTTGCCTTGCCTTGCCTTGCCTTGCCTTGCCTTGCCTTGCCTTGCCTTGCCTTGCCTTGCCTTGCCTTGCCTTGCCTTGCCTTGCCTTGCCTTGCCTTGCCTTGCCTTGCCTTGCCTTGCCTTGCCTTGCCTTGCCTTGCCTTGCCTTGCCTTGCCTTGCCTTGCCTTGCCTTGCCTTGCCTTGCCTTGCCTTGCCTTGCCTTGCCTTGCCTTGCCTTGCCTTGCCTTGCCTTGCCTTGCCTTGCCTTGCCTTGCCTTGCCTTGCCTTGCCTTGCCTTGCCTTGCCTTGCCTTGCCTTGCCTTGCCTTGCCTTGCCTTGCCTTGCCTTGCCTTGCCTTGCCTTGCCTTGCCTTGCCTTGCCTTGCCTTGCCTTGCCTTGCCTTGCCTTGCCTTGCCTTGCCTTGCCTTGCCTTGCCTTGCCTTGCCTTGCCTTGCCTTGCCTTGCCTTGCCTTGCCTTGCCTTGCCTTGCCTTGCCTTGCCTTGCCTTGCCTTGCCTTGCCTTGCCTTGCCTTGCCTTGCCTTGCCTTGCCTTGCCTTGCCTTGCCTTGCCTTGCCTTGCCTTGCCTTGCCTTGCCTTGCCTTGCCTTGCCTTGCCTTGCCTTGCCTTGCCTTGCCTTGCCTTGCCTTGCCTTGCCTTGCCTTGCCTTGCCTTGCCTTGCCTTGCCTTGCCTTGCCTTGCCTTGCCTTGCCTTGCCTTGCCTTGCCTTGCCTTGCCTTGCCTTGCCTTGCCTTGCCTTGCCTTGCCTTGCCTTGCCTTGCCTTGCCTTGCCTTGCCTTGCCTTGCCTTGCCTTGCCTTGCCTTGCCTTGCCTTGCCTTGCCTTGCCTTGCCTTGCCTTGCCTTGCCTTGCCTTGCCTTGCCTTGCCTTGCCTTGCCTTGCCTTGCCTTGCCTTGCCTTGCCTTGCCTTGCCTTGCCTTGCCTTGCCTTGCCTTGCCTTGCCTTGCCTTGCCTTGCCTTGCCTTGCCTTGCCTTGCCTTGCCTTGCCTTGCCTTGCCTTGCCTTGCCTTGCCTTGCCTTGCCTTGCCTTGCCTTGCCTTGCCTTGCCTTGCCTTGCCTTGCCTTGCCTTGCCTTGCCTTGCCTTGCCTTGCCTTGCCTTGCCTTGCCTTGCCTTGCCTTGCCTTGCCTTGCCTTGCCTTGCCTTGCCTTGCCTTGCCTTGCCTTGCCTTGCCTTGCCTTGCCTTGCCTTGCCTTGCCTTGCCTTGCCTTGCCTTGCCTTGCCTTGCCTTGCCTTGCCTTGCCTTGCCTTGCCTTGCCTTGCCTTGCCTTGCCTTGCCTTGCCTTGCCTTGCCTTGCCTTGCCTTGCCTTGCCTTGCCTTGCCTTGCCTTGCCTTGCCTTGCCTTGCCTTGCCTTGCCTTGCCTTGCCTTGCCTTGCCTTGCCTTGCCTTGCCTTGCCTTGCCTTGCCTTGCCTTGCCTTGCCTTGCCTTGCCTTGCCTTGCCTTGCCTTGCCTTGCCTTGCCTTGCCTTGCCTTGCCTTGCCTTGCCTTGCCTTGCCTTGCCTTGCCTTGCCTTGCCTTGCCTTGCCTTGCCTTGCCTTGCCTTGCCTTGCCTTGCCTTGCCTTGCCTTGCCTTGCCTTGCCTTGCCTTGCCTTGCCTTGCCTTGCCTTGCCTTGCCTTGCCTTGCCTTGCCTTGCCTTGCCTTGCCTTGCCTTGCCTTGCCTTGCCTTGCCTTGCCTTGCCTTGCCTTGCCTTGCCTTGCCTTGCCTTGCCTTGCCTTGCCTTGCCTTGCCTTGCCTTGCCTTGCCTTGCCTTGCCTTGCCTTGCCTTGCCTTGCCTTGCCTTGCCTTGCCTTGCCTTGCCTTGCCTTGCCTTGCCTTGCCTTGCCTTGCCTTGCCTTGCCTTGCCTTGCCTTGCCTTGCCTTGCCTTGCCTTGCCTTGCCTTGCCTTGCCTTGCCTTGCCTTGCCTTGCCTTGCCTTGCCTTGCCTTGCCTTGCCTTGCCTTGCCTTGCCTTGCCTTGCCTTGCCTTGCCTTGCCTTGCCTTGCCTTGCCTTGCCTTGCCTTGCCTTGCCTTGCCTTGCCTTGCCTTGCCTTGCCTTGCCTTGCCTTGCCTTGCCTTGCCTTGCCTTGCCTTGCCTTGCCTTGCCTTGCCTTGCCTTGCCTTGCCTTGCCTTGCCTTGCCTTGCCTTGCCTTGCCTTGCCTTGCCTTGCCTTGCCTTGCCTTGCCTTGCCTTGCCTTGCCTTGCCTTGCCTTGCCTTGCCTTGCCTTGCCTTGCCTTGCCTTGCCTTGCCTTGCCTTGCCTTGCCTTGCCTTGCCTTGCCTTGCCTTGCCTTGCCTTGCCTTGCCTTGCCTTGCCTTGCCTTGCCTTGCCTTGCCTTGCCTTGCCTTGCCTTGCCTTGCCTTGCCTTGCCTTGCCTTGCCTTGCCTTGCCTTGCCTTGCCTTGCCTTGCCTTGCCTTGCCTTGCCTTGCCTTGCCTTGCCTTGCCTTGCCTTGCCTTGCCTTGCCTTGCCTTGCCTTGCCTTGCCTTGCCTTGCCTTGCCTTGCCTTGCCTTGCCTTGCCTTGCCTTGCCTTGCCTTGCCTTGCCTTGCCTTGCCTTGCCTTGCCTTGCCTTGCCTTGCCTTGCCTTGCCTTGCCTTGCCTTGCCTTGCCTTGCCTTGCCTTGCCTTGCCTTGCCTTGCCTTGCCTTGCCTTGCCTTGCCTTGCCTTGCCTTGCCTTGCCTTGCCTTGCCTTGCCTTGCCTTGCCTTGCCTTGCCTTGCCTTGCCTTGCCTTGCCTTGCCTTGCCTTGCCTTGCCTTGCCTTGCCTTGCCTTGCCTTGCCTTGCCTTGCCTTGCCTTGCCTTGCCTTGCCTTGCCTTGCCTTGCCTTGCCTTGCCTTGCCTTGCCTTGCCTTGCCTTGCCTTGCCTTGCCTTGCCTTGCCTTGCCTTGCCTTGCCTTGCCTTGCCTTGCCTTGCCTTGCCTTGCCTTGCCTTGCCTTGCCTTGCCTTGCCTTGCCTTGCCTTGCCTTGCCTTGCCTTGCCTTGCCTTGCCTTGCCTTGCCTTGCCTTGCCTTGCCTTGCCTTGCCTTGCCTTGCCTTGCCTTGCCTTGCCTTGCCTTGCCTTGCCTTGCCTTGCCTTGCCTTGCCTTGCCTTGCCTTGCCTTGCCTTGCCTTGCCTTGCCTTGCCTTGCCTTGCCTTGCCTTGCCTTGCCTTGCCTTGCCTTGCCTTGCCTTGCCTTGCCTTGCCTTGCCTTGCCTTGCCTTGCCTTGCCTTGCCTTGCCTTGCCTTGCCTTGCCTTGCCTTGCCTTGCCTTGCCTTGCCTTGCCTTGCCTTGCCTTGCCTTGCCTTGCCTTGCCTTGCCTTGCCTTGCCTTGCCTTGCCTTGCCTTGCCTTGCCTTGCCTTGCCTTGCCTTGCCT
>NC_138203.1:87253794-87371294 GCF_964194415.1 Vipera berus
GCTCAGCCTTTCTTATGGTCCAACTTTCACTGCCATACATTGCAACTGGGAAGACCATAGCCTTGACTATACGCACTTTTGTTGACAGGGTGATGTCTCTGCTTTTTAGTGTGCTGTCTAGATTTGCCATGGCTTTCCTCCCCAGGAGCAAGCGTCTTTTAATTTCTTGGCTACAGTCCCCATCTGCAGTGATCTTGGAGCCCAGGAAAACAAAATCTGTCACTACCTCCATTTCTTCCCCATCTATTTGCCAGGAATTGAGAGGGCCAGATGCCATGATCTTGGTTTTCTTAATGTTAAGTTTCAACCCAAGTTTTGCACTCTCCTTCTTCACCCGCAACAAGAGGCTCTTTAGTTCTTCTTCACTTTCTGCCATTAGAGTGGTATCATCTGCGTATCTTAGGTTGTTGATGTTTCTTCTGGCAATCTTAATTCCAACTTTTGATTCATCTAGCCCTGCCTTTCTCATGATGTGTTCTGCATATAAGTTAAATAGGCAGGGCGACAGTATACAGCCTTGCCGGACTCCTTTCCCAATTTTGAACCAATCAGTGGTTCCGTGTCCAGTTCTCACTGTTGCTTCTTGACCCGCATATAGGTTTCTCAAGAGACAAATAAGATGGTCTGGTACTCCCATCTCTTTAAGAACTTGCCACAGTTTGTTATGATCCACACAATCAAAGGCTTTAGCATAGTCAATGAAGCAGAAGTAGATGTTTTTCTGGAACTCCCTAGCTTTCTCCATGATCCAGTGTATGTTGGCAATTTGATCTCTAGTTCCTCTGCCTCTTCGAAATCCTGCCTGTACTTCTGGTAGTTCTCGATCCACATACTGCTGAAGTCTAGCTTGTAGGATTTTAAGCATGACTTTACTAGCATGAGAAATGAGTGCAATGGTGCGATAGTTTGAACATTCTTTGGCACTGCCTTTCTTTGGAATTGGAATGTAAACTGATCTTTTCCAATCCTGTGGCCACTGTTGAGTTTTCCAAATTTGCTGGCAAATTGAGTGTAGCACTTTTACTGCACTGTCTTTTAAGATTTTGAATAGCTCAGCTGGAATACTGTCACCTCCACTAGCTTTGTTGTTGCTCAGCTTTTCTAAGGCCCACTTCACCTCACATTCTAGGATGTCTGGCTCGAGGTCAGTGACCACCTCATTGTGATTATCTGGGACGTTAAGCTCATTCTTGTATAGTTCTTCTGTGTAATTTTGCCACCTCTTCTTAATCTCTTCTGCCTCTGTTAGGTCCCTGCCATTTTGGTCCTTTATCATGCCCATTTTTGCATTAAACGTTCCCTTCATCTTTCCAATTTTCTTGAAAAGATCTCTGGTCCTCCCTATTCTATTGTTTTCTTCTATTTCTTTGCACTGTTCATTTAAGAAGGCATTCTTATCTCTTCTAGCTATTCTCTGGAATTCTGCATTCAATTGGGCATATCTATGTTTTTCTCCCTTGCCTTTCGCTTCCCTCCTTTCCTCAGCTATTTGCAAAGCTTCCTCAGACAGCCATTTTGCTTTCTTGCATTTCTTTTTCTTTGGGATGGTTTTGGTTGCTACCTGTTGTACAATGTCGCGAACCTCTGTCCATAGTTCTTCAGGCACTCTGTCTATTAGATCTAATTCCTTAAATCTATTTGTCACCTCTACTGTATATTCAACAGGGATATGATTTAATTCATACCTGAGTGGCCTAGTGCTTTTCCCTACTTTCTTCAGTTTAAGCCTAAACTTTGCAAGGAGAAGCTCATGGTCTGAGCCACAGTCAGCTCCTGGTCTTGTTTTTACTGACTGTATAGAGCTTCTCCATCTTTGGCTGCAGAGCATATAGTCAATCTGATTTCTGTGTTGACCGTCTGGTGATGTCCATGTGTAGAGCCATCTCTTGGGTTGTTGGAAAAGAGTGTTTGCTATGACCATCGTATTCTCTTGACAAAATTCTATCAGCCTGTGCCCTGCTTCATTTTGTACTCCAAGGCCAAACTTGCCTGTTATTCCAGTTATCTTTTGGCTTCCTACTTTAGCATTCCAATCCCCCATGATGATAAGGACATCATTTTTTGGTGTTACTTCTATAAGGTGCTGTAGGGCTTCATAGAACCGGTCAATTTCATCCTCTTCAGCTCTGGTGGTTGGGGCATAGACTTGGACTACTGTGATATTGAATGGTTTGCCTTGGATTCGAACTGAGATCGTTCTGTCATTTTGAGGATTGTATCCCAGTATTGATTTTCCTACTCTTTTATTGACTATGAAGGCTACTCCATTTCTTCTGAGGGATTCTTGCCCGCAGTAGTATACCTGATGGTCATCTGAATTAAATTCACCCATTCCTGTCCATTTTAGTTCGCTGATACCTAAGATGTCGATGTTCAGTCTTGTCATCTCTTGTTTGACCACGTCCAGCTTTCCTTGATTCATGGATCTTACATTCCAGGTTCCTATGGAGAAAAAATCTTTACAGCATCGGACTTTCCTTTCACCACCAGACACATCCACAGCTGAGCGTCCTTTCGGCTTTGGCCCAGTCGCTTCATTCTTTCTGGCGCTACTAGTACTAGCCCTCTGCTCTTCCCCAGTAGCATATTGGACGCCTTCCGACCTGAGGGGCTCATCTTCCAGCGTCATATCGTTTTGCCTTTTGGTACTGTCCATAGGGTTTTCATGGCAAAGATACTGGAGTGGGTTGCCATTTCCTTCTCCAGTGGATCACGTTTTGTCAGAACTCTCAGCTATGACCTGTCCGTCTTGGGTGGCCCTGCACGGCATAGCTCATAGCTTCATTGAATTACGCAAGCCCCTTCGCCACGACAAGGCAGTAATCCATGAAGGGGATGAATAAATAGAATATTTTTAAAAGAAAAAAAATTATCCCACTAAATCTATGTTTTTTTTCATTAAAAAAACAAAACTGGAGATAAATTTTCTGTAGCCAAAATTTGCACTGCAAAACAAGCACTAAAAATAATGAATTTGCATTGATTTGCACAGTCTACTCCTGTAATATTAACTGGAGAGGCAGCAAATCCCTAGTGGGAAAGAGAAGTCAGCCTAAAGGCTTATGGGAATATATTTAACGATCTTTGTAAGCCTGGCAATAAATATTGCTCCTACTTCATTTTATCCAAGTCAGCACAGTTGTTCTTCGAGAATATCTCCTCTTAGAACAATCAGATTTCTCCCCATCCTCATATCTCTCTTTTCAGCAAGGCTGGAAGAGTTTTAAGAAACTATTTGAACCCAGGTCTTCAGGAAAGGTTTTGGTTAAGGAGGGCTCAGCGTATGCCAAACTTGGAAATGGCACTAGGAATGGAGCACACTTTTTTATACGGCGCACCAGCTGTCTCGGTTCTTGCTGCACAAAATCTATGCCAAAGAAAAGTCAAGAGGAACCAATGAAATCCTAACTTTGTATATGGTGTTCAAAACTCCTCTGCACAAGTAGACTCCGATCAATTGCAGCTTGTTCTAAGCCATCACCTTCCTTGGCAGATCAGTCTAGAAAAAGGCTGGAAGGAAAGTAAGATTTAATTTGTTTAACATAAAAACTAGGCAGCATGTGATTAACCTGAGAGGCGGGGAGGTAGCCAAGCTCAAATGCCTTACAGAGCGTCTTAGATTAAACAAGACAGGAATCACAGGGTTGATTAATACCCAAGTAATACCATAAAGGCTGCTTTTAACTCATTTATTTTGCAATTCATGAGACAAGGACACCAAGGGCATGCAAATCCCCCGGTGGTTACCCGGGATATCATTCTTTATGTATTGGAAAAGGACTTTAGTTTCACCAAGAGTACAGTTTCAACTGAACAAATGTCTAAATGTATTTCACGGAGTCGTGGGGACAGAGAATCATCAAGGTCAGCGTGCTTTGGATATATGAGATAAGGACATTAAAAAAAAGGAAAGTGACTGATAACAAATGCATTATGATGTAACTTCCCAGAGACTGTAAGGAAGCAGGGATTCTGGAAATTCATATTGCCCTCTCTAGGCCCTAAAGCTGTGGAGCATTATCCCCAGATGCATTGATTAGGTCTTCCGTTGTTGCTGTTTAAAGAGGCAGGGAGAAACACATGCCCAGGGGTAGGCAAACTCGGCTCTGCACATGCCTATTCTATCCTATCTTACCTTACCTTAAGAAATATATATTTCTTTAAAAAAACCCCACAAACTGTTTAATTTCAAATCAAAGCCAAGGGGAGAATAAAATGCATTGAATGACTGATTAAATCAGAAAGAGCAAGTTTTATGCACTGGGTTTACAGCAGGGTGTCCAAACTTGGCAACTTTAAGACTTGTGGACTTCAACTCCCAGAATTCCTCAGCCAGCCATGGGAATTGAAGTCCATAACTTACCATGGTTGGACACACCTGGTTTACACCTTGATACCTGCAGAATGTGGGTTAAGGTTTAAAGTAAAATAGTTGCGTTATGTGTACCAAGATATAATTTTAGTGCTACCAACTATGGACTGCAAAAATCTGGACAACTGCAAAGAAATGCAGAAACCCCAAACTCTCCTGCTTTCTCTTTGCCTCGTGATGTCCAGAATTTGTAGCACAGAACTAATTGTTAAAAATACACAATAAGGGAAAATCATGAGCTCCTTGAGCTTGGTTGTCTTCCTGTAGATATTTCAATTCATATCACCAGTATACAGAATTAAATTTCTGAATATGTTTCAGAAAATCATGTCACCGGTATATAGTATTTCATATAACTTTCAACACCAACATCTTGGGATGTCCTGAGGATCTCAAGCACAGGTACTTGGAATTTCACATGGACAATGAGATGTGGTATAGCAGACATGTCAAACACAAGGCCCGGGGGCTGGATCCGGCCCACAAAGTGGTTTCATGTGACCCACGAAGCCATCCTGGAAACAGTGAGGGAATGGCCCGTGCTGCCTTGGCCCCAGCCCAGGCTGGCCAGGAGCCAATGTACAATTTCGTGGTGGCCATCTATGCTGAAACACATTCAGTCTTAGCTCCACAAGGCCGTCTGGAAACAGCGAGGGACTGGCCCATGCTGTGTTGTCCCCGTCCCCTGGGCGCACGCTGGGGAGGTATCACCCTTTGTGAGGAATGAAGAGATGCACTGTCGCCTGGAAGTGGCCAGCACATGGACCTGCCTACTTTGGGCAGGCTAGGGGCTGGGCAGAGTTGTGCTTCTCTTCAGATTCGTGCCACCCGGCTCAGCCTCTTGGCACTATGAGGAGAGCACCCCGCTGCCTGCCAAAACCAGGGAGGTTGGGCAGCATTGCACAGGTAACATCAACTCTCATGCTGCTCATGGCATCCCCTCCCCCAGAGCCCACCAAGCCGGGTATGTGAAGTAGGTGAGGACCATGTGCTGGCCACCTCCAGGCGATGGTGCATTTCTTCATTCTTCATGAAGGATGACACTTCCCCAGCTGCGTTTCTTGCCTGTTTTTCTCCCTCCCTCACCACAAATATTTTCCCACCACTCGAAGGAAGGAAGGAAGGAAGGAAGGAAGGAAGGAAGGAAGGAAGGAAGGAAGGAAGGAAGGAAGGAAGGAAGGGTCTGAGGGAAGTCCTACCTTAGTCCTGCCCTGCTGCCCTTTCACCATCCCCTTGCCCCCTCCTCCTGGCCTATCCTGGGGTCTCCCATCCTATTGCTAAGGAAGCTTTGGATACAAAGCCAGGTCTCCTCACATGGAGAGGAAGTGGGCCTCCCTCTTGACTTTGCCCTCGTACCCATCATGAGCAACCTGGCTAAGGAGAGCAAGCACGGGAGCAGCTTTGGCACTTGCCCCGGTCCCATATCCTTCTGCCAGAGACCCCCACTCCTGCCCAGGCCTCCATAGGCACCCTTGACGCGAACGATGTAGAGCTGGCCATGCCCACCCAGTAGGCCACATGCACTCCAGCCACACCCAACCAGTAGACTGCACCCACCCTGGCCACACACACACACCCGAGGGCAACCGCAATGCTGATGCAGCCCTCAGTGAAATTGAGTTTGACACCCCTGGGCTATAGGAACTAATCACTCCTGAATTGGGTGACAGTTGGACAGAAGTAGTAACAGTGGTTTTGGATAGCCAGAGAATGGTACAGGTAGTCCTCAACGTATGACCACAATTGAGCCCAAATTTTCCTTTGCCCAGAAAGACAGTTGCTATTTGAATTTTGCCTCACTTTATGACCTTTCTGATCTAGTTGTTAAGTAATTGCTGCAGTTGTTAAATTAGTACCGTAAGTGAATCTAGCTGCCCCATTGACTTTGCCCGCCCGAAGGCCTCAAAAAGGGACACTGCAACCGTCATAAATACATGCCGGTTGGAAGTGCCTGAATTTGGGTCATGTGACCACAGGGATGCTGCAATGCTCATAAGTGCGAAAAATTGTCATATGTCACTTTTCTCAGTGCTGTTGTGACTTAAAACAGTCACTAAACGAGTGGTGGTAACTCAAAGACTACCTGTATTACAATTCCAGCCCAACAGACAGATGAGACAAGGTAGCCTGAATTCTTATCAACCAGGGGTCTATAAACTTGGCCAGCTGAGGAATTCTGGGAGTTGAAGTCCACAAGTCATAAAAGGGCCAAGTCTGAAGACCCCTGTTATAAACATACTCATTCTACTCTGGTTGCTGAGTCTGTTCCAGTTCTGGACATTAAAGGAAGGAATATACATTTGTTAATTTTGCCACTCCTATGGAACCTATAGACTTTGCTGCTTTTCTGATATATATATGGAGTTTTCTGATATATATATATGGAGTTCTTCTTTTGGTGAATTTGATAAGAAATTCTATTTCTGTAATATGCTTATCAGTATTCAACTAGGGGAGGACAATATATATGTATGTGTGCCTTTGTCTATTATTTTTTAATGCACGTTTTTAAAATGTTTTGTTTAGCTTTGTGTTGGTTTTTTGTAAGATTTCTTTTTTTCCCTTTGGAGTTTTTATTTTAGCTTTCTGAATAAAATAAATAAATAAATAAATTCTAACAAATCTTCTGTCTCAGAGGACATTCCTTAAGAGTTACGTTTTGTCACTTTTCACGTTCAATAGGTGTATGAAGTTTCTGAGAATAATGGTACAGTGTTATAGGGTTAGGACAGTTCTGGGGTTCTTTTTAGCAACGATGGTAATAAACACCACCAAATTCTTATTGTTGTAAGAGGAAAATAAGATGACAAAAAAGGCATCAACATTTCTCTGTTGTGTAGCATAGAGGATATTTAAACCATTAAAAGCCACTTGCTCTGTCTTTGAGGGAGTTCCTACTTTATATTATTTATTAAATCCTGGTGATTTAAATTGCTCAACTGACAGTTCAGGAAGGCAGAACAAATATTTTCCATTTCAATCCAGTCTTCAGTCTTCATCGTGTTTTTCTGGAAGGTAAAGACTAAATCTGATTTTATTAGCGGGCAGTATTAAGCAATTATATTGGCAATTTTATACTTCAGTCCATGCACAATTTCATAACCATTTAACATTTGCTCCTTTACATTTCATTTTGAAGCTGTGGCAAAATGAAAGCCAAACTTCTATTCCCATTAAAAGGAGAATGCAAAAAGTTGTGTGACCCACATTGGTCCCAATAAAGGAGAATATTTGTAGCTCGGGGTTGAAACGAGGGGTCCTTGGTGCTCTCTGCAAGAAAACAGCCAAGCTCGGAGAGCATCAAGGAACCTTAACCCACATTGGTACATGATTATGGGTTGGAAGGATCCATTTGCAGTGAAGATGTTTTTGAGCACTTTCCCATTTCTGCTGTTATACGGGGAGGAAATGTGGATTTGTTTAGTAATATGTTAGGAGTTTGGTAGAGGACAGGAATGTGAGGTGTTCTCACAATGAATCGTTAAAGGAGCTTCCAAGCAAAGGCATCACGCAGAGATGCAATCATATTAGTTTTATTCAAGATAGATCAAAGAGAAAGAAATACTTGGCATGAAAGCATTCATGCCTGCATGTGAGAGAGAAATAAAATAAAACAAAACAAGCTAGGATTACATGACTAAAATAGAGGTTAGGAGTAGAGATAGAACTGGAGAACTGGAAAATGGAGAACAAAGAGCAGCCCCTCGTGCAGAGGTATTTATGGGGGGTCTTGGCCCCTCCTTGACCATAAAACTCTCTCGCCAATGGGGCTGTGGGTCTGGGACCCTTGGCTCATCAGTGGAAGCAAAGAAACCTCTTTGCCTCCATCTGATGACCCTTTTGGGGAACTGCCAATGGCTGGCACTAATCACCTAACAATTCCCCTTCTTGCCAGCCAATGACAGGGACCAGTGAATGTATGTAAGGGGCGAGCAGGTGTCATAGACATGTATGAAAACATTCAGAAGGCCAAACACAAACGTTTACACAGAAGGTTGTGCCGGTCAACGGGAACAGGCTTGGTAAACAGATCAGCTATCTGGTCAGCTGTATTACAGTGCTCAACATGTATAAAACCCTCTTTCGCAAGGTGCCTGACATTTTTATAGCGTATGTCTATATGGCGAGATCTGGAGCCTACTGCATAAGCCTCCGAGATTGCAATTGCGGCAGTGTTGTCCTCTAGAATTTGGATGGGCAGAGGGGGAGATGCCCAGATGTTTGTTATCAGCTCATTGAACCAAGTCAAATCATTGGCCGTGTCTGACAGACTAGCAAATTCAGCCTCGGCCGTGGAGCAAGAAATAAATTTTTGCTGCCTAACATGCCAATGTATTGGGCAGCCATTTAGCAATATGAGGAAACCAGAAGTGCTCCGTCTACTTTTGGAGTCGCCAGCCCAGTCTGCGTCTGAGTAAGCGGAGAGCTGGGCCGTCTTCCCCTTCTCTGGTTCTAGCATGAGAAGAGCATCAGCTGTGCCCTTTAGGTATCTGAGCACCCTTTTGACAGCAGTCCAGTGGAATTCCTTTGGGTGTTCCACGTGCCTGGACAATAGATTCACAGCTAAAGCTATGTCAGGTCTGCTCCAATTGCTGATGTATAGCAAGGAGCCAATCACAGATCTGTAGAGCGTGTTATCTGTGAACTCAGGACCGTCCTTATGGGTGTGGTTGTAAAAGTCGCTTTGCATTGGGCTATGCGTAGGATTGGATTCTGTCATTTTGCATTTGGCCAGTAATTCCTCTATCTTTTCTTTTTGTGATAGAGCGAACCCCCCTTTAGTGGCCAAAATATGCACACCCAAGTACTTGTCAACCCGCCCCAAAGACTTCAGAGTAAACTTTTCTTCCAGGGCCTTGGCAAATTCATCACACCTTTCCTTGTTAGGCCCTACATATAATAGGTCGTCCACATAAACTAACACCCGTTCTGTGGTTCCCTTGGAATTGCGTGTGAAAACACATTGATCTGCATGAGATTCTGAGAAACCAACTCGTTCTAAACTCTTTCTAAGACAGTCATACCATAATTTCCCTGACTGCTTAAGACCATATAACCCTTTGTGAAGCAACCATGTATTTCCCCCTTCTTGCTGGTAGCCAGGAGGAGCCTTCACGTAGATCTGCCGGTCCAAGTTGGCGTGGAGGTAAGCCGTCTGGATGTCAAATTGGAAGACTTCTTCTCCCAGAGCGGCTGCAGTCACGAGGGCGGCCTTGACGCTCTCTGCCCGGACGGTTGGAGAGTAAGTCTCCGAGTAGTCCTCCATATAACGTTGAGCGAAGCCCTGGGCTACCAAACGGGCCTTGTATAGGTAGAGGCCATTGGCAAGTGGTTTGGCCTTGTAAACCCACCTTGTGCCAATGACTTTCCTCTCCTTTGGAGGTTGCTGGGGGGTGAAGACCTTGAGTTGTTTTAAGCTCTGCATTTCCTTCTCCATCGCGAGCTGCCATCTCTCCTGCTCCTCGATGGGCAGCTCCTGGATGTCAGAGAAGGATTTTGGGGTGACCACAACGCTGTTGACAGACGCGATGTGGCCAATGTCAATTCTCTTTGGCGGGACCCCCTTGTTGGACCGCTTTGACCTCCTTACCTTCTGCCACTCACCGTTCTTTTCTTCCGCGGGTCTCTGAGGTGTCGCTGGGGGTGAAGACGGTGTGTCTTCCTCCATGGGACTGGACGCATCTTCGTCTTGTTCCTCACTTTCGTCGGTGGCAGGGTACGAGGTCGCCTCTGGCGATGTCGCGGTCGGGGTGTCCTTGCTGGGTCGGTTGGCATATGGGCTCAGATCATTTGAGTGGATCTGAGTCCAATTGGAGTCCTCTTCGAAAGAGGCAGATTGGGAAGTCACAGGCCTGCCCCCTTCTCCCAGGAAACGATAGGCCTTGGAGCCAGGAGCATAGCCCAAGAACCTTAGTCTCTGGGAAACAGATCTCCCCTTCTTCCACAGCTGCTTGGGGATGTGTACCCATGCATAGGAGCCAAACACACGCAAATGTGCCAGATTTGGTTTCCTACCGTGAACCAGGAAATATGGGGTCTGGTTCACGACACTGCTCCAGGTGGGGTTTAAAGTGTAATTGGCATAATGAATTGCCTCCCCCCAGTATGATTCTGCGACATTAGCGTCTGCAATCAGACTACGCATCATGGTTTGCAGGATTCCATTCCTTTTCTCAGCTACACCATTTTGCGACGGGGTGAACGGTGCAGTTAGAAAATGGCGGATGCCCTTACGCCTTACCCAGTCCTGGAACTTCTGAGACATGAACTCAGCCCCGCGATCGCTCTGCAACTGTGCGATCTTGGTCTTGTACTGAGTCTCTACGAAGTTGTACAGCGACTTTATGGCGTCAAAGGCTTCAGATTTCTCTGTGAGAGTATACACGTGACCGTAACGTGAAAAATCATCAACGGCAGTGAGAAAATACCTTTTCTTTCCTAGGGATGGTGTAAAAGGCCCAACCAAATCAACATGTACTAGTTGGTAAGGGTGTTGAGTCTTACGGGATGACACCTTTGATATAGGAGCAGCCTTCCTCTTTGTTTTCTTGCAAATGGCACAGTCCAGAAACACGTCACAGTCCTTGAGCTGGACTCCCTCAGCAAATTCTCCCATCTTTTTAACTACAGGGAAGCTTGCATGACCCAGCCTTCTGTGCAATAAGTGGGCGCACTTATCGTGAATTGGCTTCCCTATTGACACTCTCTTGGCTCTGGTTGCTTTGAGTGGTGCTGCAGGTGCCTGCTGAGATTCAGGCTTCTTGCCCACACTGCCCTTGGAAAGCCTTGGGGCAGGTTGTGGTGCCTTGGGAGAAAAATATGGCAAGCCATTTATTATTGTAATATTTCCAATGACCTTCTGGTCTCGGGTGACATGACCTCCCCCCTTGCGAAATAGGACTTCCACTTTGTCATCGTCACACAATTTGGTGATGCTCAAAAGGTTGTTGGCTATAGAAGGGGCGTGCAAGACACCCTCAACTTTGCCAAGTCCAGGTAGAGAAACAAAACCCTTCCCAACAACTGGAGCAGTGTCACCATTTGCAACCTTGACAGATGAGTTAATTTTCTTTAACCTTTTAAAACCTTGACTCATATTAGTAATGTGAGAAGAAGCTCCAGAGTCCAGTAACCATACGTCAGTGGAGCTATCAGCCCTTGTTGTGGGGGTGAGGGAACAAGTATGCAGTGAATTTCCTTTGCCCCTGCCACGCCCCTTTCCTCCCCCTTTGCTTCTTACTTGATTGGGACCACGTTTAGGGGCTTGATGTTGATGGGGGCAGTCTTTCTTGAGGTGCTCCTCAGAGCCACAGATGAAACATTTAAGCAGAGCATTAATTTGCTCTGAGTTGTGGCGCCCCCTTCTGGCTTGCTGAGTGGTGACTCTAGCGTATTCTCCAGCATTTCTCCTTCTCCGATCTTCTTCGATCAGTCTCCCTGTGAGGTAGGACAGATTTATGTCTTCCCTCTTGACCGCTTCGAGTGAAACAATGAAATTGCTCCAACTCCTGTCTAGAGAAGTAAAAATTATGGAGAGCATGCTCACATCAGACACAGGAAAATCTCTGGAAATCAATTCTGCCCTGAGTGCCTTTAATTTTGCAAGATGTTCAGGCATGCTGGCACCAAACTTCAGTTTGGTTGTATAAAGCTCAGTTGTATATCTGGTGATGGAACCAATGGTATTGCTGTTGAATAAATTGTATAACAGTTTCCAGACCTCAGCAGCTCTGAGACCAGCTGGAATGCTTGGGAACAAGTTATTGTCCAGAGAACTGAGTAGAGCAGAATAAGCCTGCACGTGTCGCAGCTCTTCTTGACGTCCCCATGGGGGAGGGGGGGGGTTCCGAACCATTTGTAGAATCCCATTCTTTAAGAGATGTAGCTGTATATCTTTACTCCAACTGCTATAATTCTCCCCATCCAGCTGTAGTTTTTTAAAATCATTTGGTAAATTTGTTGCAGGAATATAGTCCTTATCAGACCCACTTTCAAAATTTTTTGATATGTCCATTGATGTAAAAGGAAGCGGAAAAATGCTTAAGTCTGAAGTGAGTCCTTCAGTGAAAGGGTTCCCTCTAGTGGTCGAGGAGGGAATCCTTTCTTGATTACTTATTGACTCCAGGTGGGCGTGCCCGGGAACCATGTGACCCGGGGGAGGGCGTTGTTCAGGGTTTCTCCCTTCTTCCCATGAGGCATTGGGGGGGCGGAGCCCAGATTTGCCGGCCGGCATCTCTTTCTTGTTGCTGCAAGCACATGGATTTTCATCATTGTCTGTTTCTCTTTGCCCTCGCTGGTCATGAAGACCTGAAGAGAAGGTGGGAGGCCGTGGGGGTTGATTGTTGGGAGGCTGCAGGCTGGATTCCCCCCGGCAGTTGGGCCCTGGGGAGAGGATGGGAGGCCTTGGAGGGGGGGTGGGCACCCCCGATGTCTGTTTGGCCGCTGTCTTGCTAGCCTCTAAGGCAGTGGCCAGAGCTTGCATGGCTGTCTGGAGAGCCGTTGTAACAGTTTTGGCTGGGCAGATCTCATTGCTATCATAGCATTTTAGGCTTTGTGGGGGGGAGAAATCAGGAATATGCATGCTGTCTTGCTCGGAAGCCAGGGATTGCATGTCATTTCTGCTGTATGCCAGGGACTGCAGGCTATTTTGGTTGGAAGCCAGGGATTGCTGGCTCTCCAGACTTAAAGAAATCAAGTCTTTGTTAGATATAGTGGGGGCCGCCATCTTGTTTCCTGTGCCAGACCACGTGGGCGGAGCCATCTTGTTTCCGCTTGCCCCAGGAAGCTGTAGCTCACAGCTGGGGGGGCGGGTTCGCGCCAAAAGCCTTGGGGTCCCGGGGTCACTAAGGGAGCCGGGCGCCATATTTGGGGGCCTCGTGGTCTCTAGGGAGAGGCTCACCAGGGGTTCTGAGGCTTTCTGAGCTGTTCCCTGGGCTGCCCCTCCCTCCTCCTGCATTGCAAGGATCTCTTTAAGCAGCTCTTCACGTTCCTGTGCAGTCAGTTTACTCACGCGGCGTTTGGTCTCAGCCAGGTCCGTCTCTGCAGCATCTGAGCAGCCTTGGACAGTCTGTAATCCTTCTATGCTCTCCTCTGTGGCGTTCAGTTGTAGAGAGGCATGTGAAGGGGTCCTAGACGCTCTGCTGGATCCTCTGACGGGATGAAGGCCATTTGTGCTTTCATCTGCAGCTGAGGTTGCTTCAGGGACTGAAGTCTTGGATGTAGGCAGGGAGGCTGTCTTCGATCGATGACTCCTGGTCACGATAGTAGAAGTCCTGCCATCTGTTATAAATGGATTGGAGCCGGGTCCTCCAGACATCTTATTGGTTAGTTCCTGGCTGGCTTGGAAGCTTTCCTTTAAACCATCCTCTGACTACCAACTTGTGAGGTGTTCTCACAATGAATCGTTAAAGGAGCTTCCAAGCAAAGGCATCACGCAGAGATGCAATCATATTAGTTTTATTCAAGATAGATCAAAGAGAAAGAAATACTTGGCATGAAAGCATTCATGCCTGCATGTGAGAGAGAAATAAAATAAAACAAAACAAGCTAGGATTACATGACTAAAATAGAGGTTAGGAGTAGAGATAGAACTGGAGACTGGAAAATGGAGAAGAAAGAGCAGCCCCTCGTGCAGAGGTATTTATGGGGGGTCTTGGCCCCTCCTTGACCATAAAACTCTCTCGCCAATGGGGCTGTGGGTCTGGGACCCTTGGCTCATCAGTGGAAGCAAAGAAACCTCTTTGCCTCCATCTGATGACCCTTTTGGGGAACTGCCAATGGCTGGCACTAATCACCTAACAAGGAAGGCCTGGAGGAACGTTGTTCATGAGGTTGCAATGGGTCGGACATGACTTCGCAGCTAACAACAATGTTAGGAGTTCCTAGGGCTTTTGTTCTAAATAAAAAGGTGCCAGAACTCAGAGGTGCTGTCAATGGGAGCGATGCCGGTGTCTGTAAGAACCCCCTCTTGCTACGGCGTCACCGCCTGTCCTTTCCACCCCTGCCCCTGCGGCTTGGAGCCACAGGCCATGGGGATTCTCCTCCCCACAGCCGCCGTGGGGATTCCCCTCCCTGCAGTTGCCACGCCACAGCCCATGCTGAGTCCCCACCCGGAGCTGCTCTGAACCCCGACCCAGAGCTGTGTTCCTCGTGGCAGCGGTCTCCGGCACTGAACAGCTGACGGCCTCTGGCACCGTCCCTGACACCAGCTGAAGATGCCCCAGCCACGGAGCACTGCATCGGGCCACTCAGTGTCTCCAACGCCAAACAGCTGATGGCCTCTGGCCCAAGCACTCGTTCACTTACTGCCCCGTCACTTCCAAACGCAGTAAGTGAGCGAGCAAGTGGCATTTGGAAGCATTTAGAAGTGACGGGGCAGTGAGTGGGTGAATGAGCAAATGGCATGTGGAAGCATTTGGAAGTGTTTAGAAGCAACGGGGCAGTAAGTGATTGTGTGAACTAGCAAATGGCATTTGGAAGTGACGGGGCATTAAGTGAGTGAGCGAGCAAGAGGCCTTTGAAAGAGACGGAGTGAGTGGGGGAGAGACTGAACGAGGTGCCTTTGAAAGAGACGGAGGAGTGAGTGAGAGCGACTGGAGACTTTTGTGAGCAAAGTGTGAGTGAATGGGGGGGGCTTTTGCGAGTGAAGGGTGAGAGAAAAAGGGAAATGTGAGGGGGAGAAGGGAAAAATAAAAGGCACTGACTTCTGACTTCCTCTGTTGCAGGAGAAGAAAAAAGCATTAACATTGAACCTCAACTTTTTACTTTTCTATAACATTATAAACTAGCCATTTCTATAATAGCATTTTCAAAATAGAAGACATTATGGGTGAGTGAGAGAGAGAGAGAAAGAGATGAGATTCTTAATTGAAATTTACAAAGAATATGGAAGATCTGTGCAAGGACTTAATGTGGTTTTGGGAACACTTCCTGAAACATAACGCCAGCTGACATTTAGGGCTGAGTTGGTGTCTTTCTTTTTTTTTAATGTGGCTTGTTTGAACCTGGAACAAATCTTTTTCTTTGTTGTTTTTGTTTCCAAAACTTTATTTCTTCTGAGCTAATGTATGATTCACTTTTCCATTGGATGAACCATTTCTGTTTCTTGGACTTTTCCTTCTGTTATTTTTCTATGTGAGGTTTTTTTGTTTTGTTTTGTTTTTGGAGATGTCAACTTTTAAATGTAGTGTGTTAAAGCAATTCAACACAGATTTTCCCTTTTTCCCCCCACAATACAATAGCCTCTCATTATAATAATTGAGAGCCAGGGTTGCTAGCAAATGTAAGAGCTGAAGTTAATTTAAAGGGATTTGATAAAGTAAAGCATAGTTTCCTTTTTGATAAAGTGGAAAAAATGGGCTTAATGGCCCCACTGTGCATGGATTCACAGTTGACTTCAGAGTCATCCGGGTGAGATAGTCAGCATATAAATTTAATAAATAACATTTTTTTTAAAAAATGCCCCTATCAGGAATTGAATTTGAATGAAGTTTCAGAAAAGCAAATGTTCTGTGCTGATGGTACTAAGCTCGCAAAGATCTAGCATGGGATAAATGAATTCTTCCTAATAAAAATAACTTCCTGCCTTTTTTAATCATCATTTCTTCCCTACAGCAAATTGACAATTAAAACAAAGTGAAACAAACCACTACTCCCTCCATGCAGGGAAAATTTCCTTGAGTCATACTTGGATATCCTATTTGCAAATAATATCTTACTTACCTATTTGAGATGGTGTAGTTGGGGAGCAGGGAGGAGTGCAAAGTTCCTGCCTTCGCTGCAACTTGCCTGTGCAACATTTACCAGCTGGGTCTTTTGGCAAGCTCAGCAGCAATTCCTATTGGCTTTCCAAAGCCAATAGCATAGCTGACTCAGGAATTCTGGGAGTTGAAGTCCATGAGTCATAAAAGAGCAAAGCCTGCAATAGGCTTAAGCCAATAGGAGCACAGCTTGTGTAAAAGCTTTTTTATTTTTTTGCAAAAAAAAGGTGCTGGAACGCCATTCTGAGCGTTCTATGAGAAAAAAAAGTCCTGGGAGTTCCATAGTTAAATCAAATCTGTGAGAGCAGTTGACTTCTTTGATGTAACTTGTTTTGCAAGTTACATAACTTTTAGTAACTATGCAAAATTCACATCTGAATGTTAGAAAAAACAGAAGCCGCTGTCATTTAGCCAATACATGCAAATCTCTTTGGTGTTGACATGAGTCTGCCAAGGGCAGTGATTAAAAATCTGACACCGTGTCTTTTTGTTGCAAATTCTTACCCTAAACCTGAATACTATTGTGTCTTGTCTGAATTGGAAAAAAAGCCAGAAGCTAACTTTTCTTCCTATTGGTATTTTGTCACTGAGGTCAATTTTAAAAATCCCAACAATAGAAAAATGGGTTAAAAATGGCAGAAACAGTAAATAGCCATTAATCAAACCTCTGTTTTGATAATTCTCCACAATATTTATTCTGTCCTATCATGCTTTTTATTTTTATTTTTATTTTTTAAAAAGCCCTTCAATTAACTTGAAAATCTGAATGCATTGATTGGCATGGGAACTGACAATTTACTATCACCCCACAATTTATAAAAAGGATCCCAAAATGCTCATTCATCTCTTGAGAACTAGTAGAGAAAACACTGTTAAAAGTGTTTTCCTAAGCATGCTAATTGTCGATGAAACAGTGTTAAGAGAAATGCAATTTTCAGTGTGGAACAGAAAATCCAAGACATTCTAAAATAGCTATAGTTGAAGTAACAGCTCCTAACATCTATTTATATACCAATTCTCAAAAGGGTTTACACATTTGATATGTTGATGCAAACATTCCATTGTTACCTGTCATGTAGTATTTGGGCAAACAAATAAGAAGTCACAAATAAGGTTCACTGGTCTTTGGGCCGGCATCTGTTTGACATTAATAATCCTGCCTCTCAGTGGAAATCAAAAATGATTTTGCAGATCTTGCAAGACATGGAGAAAACTCCTTGCAACAACCTCTCTTCTATTTAATGGCACTAGAGTGGCATATAAACATGGTTGCACACATGCAAAGGTGCTTTTTGCTATGAAATCACTATGTAAGTTTATATAAATCAAGGTCTTTCAGAGTCTCACACCAAAAGAGTTCATCTGCCAGATAAAGAAATTATTCTGGTCTCCTCTGTAGGGCTGTTGTAAGAATTACACAGATATACAGTATACGTGAACAGTATCGAATTTTCTAATGTATATGTTTATATACTAAGTTGTGTAACGCACATGTATGCTAATTCTATTATACATTATTAGTCTTCCTACTTCAGTTGCAAAGTACTCCCTTAGTTCAGTTAGCAACTAATTCAAAAATTACTTCTGTGACAAAACCAGTCGACATTTTCCCTATAGTTACCCTTGAGTTTTGAAGCTAATCACCATTAGATGCTGCAGTCTCTGTCTATATATATGTGTAGAGTTGAGGTAAGGGACGCGGTGGCTCAGTGGGTTAGGATGCTGAGCTTGTCAATCAGAAGGTTGGCAGTTTGAATCCCAAGTGCCGCGTAACAGAGTGAGCGCCTGTTACTCGTCCCAGCTTCTGCCAACCTAGCAGTTTGAAAGCACATAAAAATGCAAGTAGAAAAATAGGGACCACTATGGTGGGAAGGTAACAGCGTTCCGTGCACCTTTGGCGTCTAGTCATGCCGGCCACATGACCATGTAGATGTCCTCGGACAAGCGCTGGCTCTTCGGCTTTGAAACGGAGATGAGCACCAGCCCCTAGAGTTGGAAACAACTAGCACGCATGTGCGGGGGAACCTTTACCTTTACCTTAGAGTTGAGGTAAAAGTAGAGTTAGAGGTATAAATGTATATATGTATAAATCTGTTTGTGTGTCTATGTGTGTAAAATATAATTGTTTTCATTCAGGTAAGAATAGTAGCCAGAGAATGAATCTATATCTATATCTATATCTATATCTATATCTATATCTATATCTATATCTATATCTATATCTATATCTATATCTATATCTATATATCTATGTATCTATGTATCTATGTATCTATATCTATATCTATATCTATATATCTATATATCTATATATCTATATATCTATATCTATATCTATATCTATATCTATCTATCTATCTATCTATCTATATCTATATCTATATCTATATCTATATCTATATCTATATCTATATCTATATCTATATCTATATCTATATCTATATCTATATCTATATCTATATCTATCTATCTATATCTATATCTATATCTATATCTATATCTATATCTATATCTATATCTATATCTATATCTATATCTATATCTATATCTATATCTATATCTATATCTATATCTATATCTATATCTATATCTATCTATCTATCTCTATATCTATATCTATATCTATCTATCTATCTCTATATCTATATCTATATCTATATCTATCTCTATCTCTATATCTATATCTATATCTATCTATCTATCTATCTATCTATCTATCTATCTATCTATCTATCTATCTATCTATCTATCTATCTATCTATCTATCTATCTATCTATCTATATTATTGGATTTATATACCGCCCTTTCCCGAAGGACTCAGGGTGGTTTACAGGGTATTTAAAACAAAGATCGATACAAAAGTTCCGGCGAAAGGAACGAAGGTCGGGGGCAGACCTAAGCTCCACGGGCAGCTGGTTCCAGAGGGCAGGCGCACCCACTGAGAAGGCCCTCCCCCTGGGTGTTATTCGCCGGCAATCTTTATATATATATTCCTTCTTCTTTTTTAATTATCATAGCAGTTCACTTGAGTTTCTTTACTGGAAGCTATTAATATCTTCAGAAGGAGATTGCTTTGTGTGCTGATGAAAAATCGATCTCATAGTAGACATTGGATCAATCTTCCATGAGGCTGATATTCCCACAAGCAAACAGCAATTGAGAGAAAGAGCTTTTGCTGAAGTCAAGACATCGTCTATCAGCCACAACAAAATTGCCCTTGGAGGCACAGAATCTTCCAGCCAGATAGGAAAAAAAAAACAGTCCTACAGTGGACTAGTTGAAGTCCAGCTGGCCCCCTGACTCTCCAAAGACTCCTTCACCGTGAAACAAAGACTGCTCATCTGAGAAGCTTTCTTCCATGCATCCAGGAAAAACTCTTGTGATGGATCACCTTGATCTAGCTTTGGTCCCTCTCGGCAACAGACTGGGAGCAGCATGGAGGTTTTGCATGAGGATCTATCCTCTACAAAAGGTAAGTGAGCACCTTCAAGCCTAGTAAAGGAAGGTGTGTCTGTGGAGATTCTCAGTCGTCCAGGTCATGGT
The DNA here is from genome assembly GCF_964194415.1 of Vipera berus. Classification (NCBI taxonomy): domain Eukaryota; kingdom Metazoa; phylum Chordata; class Lepidosauria; order Squamata; family Viperidae; genus Vipera; species Vipera berus. Next base: position 87,273,470 of record NC_138203.1, read on the forward strand.
TGTCCCAAAGGTGCTTTGTCAAAAGGCAACTGGACTTTTTTTTCCCCCTTGAAGACGTTTCGCTTCTCATCCAAGAAACTGTAGATTGGAGGGATGAGAATGGATTGAGGACAGCACATAGTTCTCAATCATCCTGGATCACCTCACAATCTCATCCCCCTAGGAGAATTTATTTTTAAATTCTCCTCTCCTTTGAGAGCAATTGAAAACTGGGTGCAAAAATTCAAGGGTTTTTTTTCTGACCAACACTACTGTGGCCGGCATAACTAAAGATTAACTTATTGTTATTGAAACTGGCAATAGAATAACTTGAAGGATTGCTGACCTTGATTCAATTGCTTACCAAGTGCCTTACTTGACCATTTTTTAATTTTAAGTAATAAATCAGTCCGTATCAGTCTCCTAATGCAAGATTCTCTGAGGGAGAACACTGAAAATATATTTTATTTACACAAATGTGGCCTTCTGCCAAGCTTCATGTGATAATGTGATATTATATTAGGGTTCATAATACCACATTAAAGTAATGTTGATTAATTCATGAACATTAATTGAAGCAATGTCCAGTTTGTTCTAAATAAATGGGGGAAAATGACTTGTCAGTTTGATTGACTTGTTTCTAGTGCTGCAAGAGCAAGAGAAACCCCATCTGCAAATAGGGTTGTGCTCTGTTGAGGTGAGGTTATGAATATGTAGGTCAGATTTTCCATCTTCAGTGTTTGATGTGCCTGAATTCTTCCATCAAACTGGAAGGACTACAAGGAACTGAATGCAAATGGAAGCCTGGAAAAGATCTATAAATGGGGCACCAATTTATATGGAATCAGACCATGGGTCTCCTTAGACCTGCAAACAAGAAACAGAAATAACTCTCCAGTAACTCTAGCAAGAAGTTTACACCTCTACTTGAAGCTCAGTGGGTTAGGACGCTGAGCTTGTTGATCAGAAGGTCGGCAGTTTGGCAGGTCGAATCCCGAGTGCCACGTAACAGCGTGAGCGCCTGTTACTCGTCCCAGCTTCTGCCAACCTAGCAGTTCGAAAGCACGTAAAAATGCAAGTAGAAAAATAGGGACCACTCCGGTGGGAAGGTAACAGCGTTCCGTGCGCCTTTGGTGTCCAGTCATGCCAGCCACATGATCATGGAGATGTCCTCGGACAAGCGCTGGCTCTTCGGCTTTGAAACGGAGATGAGCACCGGCCCCTAGAGTTGGAAACGACTAGCACGCATGTGCAGGGGAACCTTTACCTTTACCTTTATCTCTCTACACAAAGCAGATAAAGTTGAAGGTCAATAGAATTCTAGATTGAGGGGCAAAAAAGTGCCAATTTGTGCCATAGGTGGTGAGATCTTTTTGAGAGGACCATCCATCATCCTCAGGCTGGTGGCTTCAGCTTCATTCTTCTGGGAGAAGTGTGTGGTAGTGGCCCAGAAGAACGAAGCTGAAGCCACCAGCCTGAGGATGACGGGTGAGATTTCGTCAAAACGTCGCCCTGATACCTCCAATTCTACGTGGGGAAAAAACCCGAATGACCAAAGATCTACATACAAACACCCGCGAAGACCTCAGAAAACACACACACACACACACATATATATATATATATATATATATATATATATATATATATATATATATATATATATATATATATATTCATGCCTTGCTACGTGTTCTCATACCATGCTATATGAACAATTCAGTGAACATTCTGTGGAGCTTTTCAATTAATTTTTATTTCAGCTCTTTTATTTTTACCGTTGAGAAATAGCACAATTGCCATGTGCATATCTTGATCGGTTCTTTCTAGATCTGTTTTCCGTTGACAATTTTAAACCACTAAGCTACTTTCCCAAGTAAGCTTTGTTTGGATGAGCAGTATATACGCTTCAAAAAATAATTGTAAATGAATGAATGGAATGCATACTGTAATAAAAAAAAAACCTGAGTGAGTTCTGGCTAGCAGTTCTAGTCCTACCGTAGGCACAAACTAACTGGATGACATCCTTAGGGAGCTTAGGGAAACCATCACATTTCATTATTAGTTCATCTTTCTCAATAGTAGTGCTAGCATTGCAGGAGAGCTTCATTTTAAAGTGAATTGAGCTATAACTTTGGGACTATATGGTTCCAAATTTCAAAAACCATGCACTTCCCTAAATACTGCAGTACTTTTCTTGACTCAGTAACTGAAGGCAGAAGGAAAAGCATAAATGAAGGAAAGTTGCACATTAAAAACATCCATGGGGAAAACATATATAAATAAGCACGACATTCCACGCAGGAAATGACACCAAGGGCTGATCTTCGACACAAGGACAATAGATTTACAGGTCAAGCAATGCAAACTCTAAGAGACGGTTTAGAGTTGTATTACAGTATTGGGGTAGAAGAGAGGAGTCCAGATTCTACTCAATCATTGGCCATGGAAGCTTACTGGGTGACTGAGTTGGTCAGTCTATCTTAATCCAACATATTTCACAGAATTATTATTATTATAAAACTTTTATTCATAAAACATGAAACTCAGTCAACTGAACACTCAAATTGACTGGCACTAATGGTTGACACGGGTTGCTGCCAGCATCCTAGGTATCAACCAGGTATCTCCTTAAAATGTAAGATGTTCCGAGTAGTGCAGTTTTTTGTAGCTTTGCTGGAGTTATTGCAGGAAGCTGCAATTTCTTGATGTATTTTGAAAAGGTTTTGGACATAGTTCCAGTGCCCCGATGACAATGGGTATCACAGTTACACGTTTCATCCATAATCGCGCAGTTTCAATGGCCAGGTCATGGTATTTCATTATTATTATTATTATTATTATTATTATTATTATTATTATTATTATTATTATTATTATTATTATTATATTATTATTATTATTATTATTATTATTGTTGTTGTTGTTATTATTATCATTATTATTATTATTATTATTATTATTATTATTATTATTATTATTATTATTATTATTATTAACAACAGGAGTTAGGAGTACCATATATAGCACCTTGAGTTCCTGAGCGAAAAGTGTGATATAAAATCTGATGAAACAAATATGGATTGGAAAGATATTGATATTGATCCTGCCATAGTATTTGGAGAGATGACTTTGATTATTAGTTACTTTTTACAAAACACCATCGTCTATTGATTGCACAAGCAAGAATTATGTCCCACCATGGAACCAGGAAGAAACATGGAAGACTTATCTTTCACTAGGGAGGTGAGCCTGAGGTCATGCTTAATCAAGAATTACTGAGGCATCATGCTAATGAACCTAGGAAGCAGAAGCAATAAGGAATGTTTAGATCTGAAGAATACTCAAAACGCTGCACAACAATTCCAATGGTTTATCTCTTCTGAGATATCCGGAAGCCATTTAACATAAAGATACGGGGACCAGGATAGCCTACAGCTCAGTGGTGGGATTCAAATAGGTGAACAACCGGTTCTCTGCATGGATGCTGCTTCCGGAAGTCCATTCTGGATCTGGGCAACAAAAAAATTAACTACCGGTTCTGCCAAAGTGGTGCGAACTGGCTGAATCCCACCACTGCTACAGCTATAACCTGAGACTTGAGTGTTACTTCTCAACTGTATCCAGACCATTTGTCCTTTAAAAATAAACTTTCTTTTAGAATTTCCTCTCCCATTTATCGTGGTTCTCTTTGTGAAACAAATTGACTTTTTATTGGTTTTTTATTACTTTGCCCTTGAGCATGCAAGTTGAGTATTTTGACAGTATTCCAAATGACCCTTATAACCCTGAGAGATGCCCTTAATCATAGATATATTCTCTCTAGAGATATATCTTAAAATATGCCCCATTTCATAGCTTGTGTTCATCTTAAGTGACACTGTGAAAGAATCATAGCCATTTGATGGTCGAAAGGAATGTTCCTATTAAAAGCAATGCAGCTTGTAGTAACCAGACACAAAAAGCAGACAAGTGCAAAAGGGAATATTCTCCTGGCTGCCTAGATTTGTTCTTGTTGTTAACTTGTCAGTTCTTGTTTTCCTTATCTGGCATTGTTTCCTGCATCTCTGCTTTGCATTGTGAAAAACATATATGGAGAGAACATGGAAATTAAGAGTCTAACTTTAATAGAGGAAGTTGTAGGTTGTCCTTGGCTTACAACAGTTTGTTTTAGTGATCATTCAAAGTTACAACGCCACTAAATAAACTGACTTATGACCGTTTTTCACACTTATGACCATTGCAGCATCCCTATAGTCATGTGACCAATATTCAGACACTTGGCGGCTGACTCATATTTATGACCGTTGCAGTGTCCCAGGGTCACGTGATCAACTTTTGTGACCTTCTGATCAGTATCAACGGGGAAGCCAGATTCACTTAGCAACCGTGTTACTAACTTAACAACTACAGTTATTCACTTAACAACTGTGGCAAGAAAGGTTGTAACATGGGGCAAAATTCATTTAACAACTGTCTCACTTAGCAACATAAATTTTGCACTCCATTGTGGTTGTAAATCGAGGTCCACCTGTATTCTCAAGGCCGCTGCTTGTGGGCAAGGAAGATAAAGGCAAGTTTTTAAAAAGGCCCTTTTAATATCTTTTCATCCTTTTGACACGGTGGAATAAGATGGTGATGGGAAAGCCGGAACAAGATAAATCTCTCTACAGTTAAGAGTCTGTTGTGTGGTTCTTTCCATAATGGAGAGAAGATGGGTCATCTAATTACCTGACCGGTACAAGTCAAAGGCAGAAAAGAAAGAGAACTAAACTGGAAAAAGTAAATGATGAAAAACTTAAGAATTTCTTTCTAACCTCTAGGAGACGTGTTACACAGAAACCTGAAAAATCCCTTAGTCAAAGAAAGAAGATAAAAATGTGGGATCTTTCTGCTATCTTTGCATCTGTTGCCCCTAGTAGTCAACAGGACTGTAGGCACAGAGAGATGGTATGTGCAAAATTGAATTTCAACAATTTTCAGATATTTAAATTTCCTGCAGTTTTATTCAATCTCACTAGAGATGATTTTGGAGGAGGAGAGGATACCAGTATTAAGAGTTTGTTTTAGCACACACAACTAAACAAGATGCAGGTGGGGGGAAAAAGTTATATACCTTATAAGATCACAATAAAAACAACATAATAATCAACAAGATTCCCTAATCCAATATAATACTCAATATAAGTAATTTCTAACACTGGCACAAGATCAGTATCAATCCTCAGTGAATAATCAAAACTTTGGGACTTCTTCTGTCAAAAGGATGAAAAGATCTTTAAAAGGCCTTTTTAAATATCTAGGTATCAAGCTTTAGAGATAACTCAACGGAGAGTTGATTCTACCAAGCAGAAAGTAAATGGGGAAAAAACCTACAACATACAGTGGCCATTTTAAGGAGAGGAAAAACCAAATAAATGTTATTGCATTATGGGATTGCGCGCACACAAGCATAATTAAATACATGGTAGTCATTTGTGTTCAAAGAAGACACTCTGTTGTGCGGTTCAGCCGTGGACACGGATGTGGCTCTGCACTCCCAGTCTGGAAGAACAGAATCTAGCACAGTGGAGGCACTGTAAATCCATTCGTGTAGTAACTGTGTGTGTCATTCTGTTTTTTCTATCAGTTTTTGGCAGTGCCTGTCTTCAAAGCTAGTGGAAGTTTCATAGCACATGTTCTTGCCAGCGGGTTTTTGTCATCATTTTCAGCTTCTGTTTCTCTTGCCTGGATGTTGCATTAGAGGATCTCTGGTATTCATAACTTCATAATAGTAAAGTTGGAAGGTACCTTGGAGGTCATCTAGTCCAACCCCCTGCTCAGGCAGGAAACCCTATACCATTTCAGACAAATGGCTGTCCAGTCTCTTCTTAAAAACTTCCTGTGTTGGAGCATTCACAGCTTCTGGAGGCAGGTTGTTCCACTGGTTAATTGTTCTAACTGTCAGGAAATTTCCCCTTAGTTCTAGGTTGCTTCTCTCCTTGATTAGTTTCCATCCGTTGCTTCTTTATTTATTTTTATTTTTATTTATTTTAATTCCATTTATATTTTATTTTTTATTTTATTTTAATTCCATTTATATCCCGCCCTTCTCCGAAGACTCAGGGCGGCTTACAAGCTTAGCAGTAGCCTTCATTCTATGTATATGCCTGCTTATTAGGGCTTTCACACACACCCCAAGCGGCATTATTACAAAGTCAGCTTAATTGCCCCCAACAATCTGGGTTCTCATTTTACCTACCTCGGAAGGATGGAAGGCTGAGTCAACCTTGAGCCTGGTGGGACTCGAACCTGCCTTCTTGTCCTACCTTCGGGCGCTTTGGAGAATAGCTTGACTCCCTCTTCTTGGTGGCAGCCCCTGAGATATTGGAACACTGCTATCATGTCATCCCAATTAGCCTCACTAGGGGAAGAGGATTTTAGTGGCCATCATTAAGGGAAATGAGAGAGGTGCAACAATTTCCTAGTGAAAATGAATAGCTGAAAGACAGATTGGTAGCCACTCATAAAGTTTCCAAAAAAAAAAAAGTTTTGTCTCTAAAGCAAAGAATTTGCCTTTCTCTGGGATTATAGGAGATGACCAGGCTAAATCGGAGGGAGGGGTCAAACATGTCATAAGTCATGAGTCCCTTCATACCCTCAAAAGATCTAATCCAACCTACCTCAAATTCCTTTCTATTCTTAAATCCTGTGCATTTCCCTTGATAATTATTTGGTTAGATTCTTGTAGAGAACTTGTAGAGTTTGCAATAAATCTTTATACTCATTTGAACTGCCTGAATCTCCTCATTTCCCAGGTGATTGGCAGGGCTGAGCGTTGGGGTACTAGGGTGCCCTAGCAAAAATATACCCTAGAAGACAAGCTCGGGATTCAAAAAGATCTTGACAAACTTGAACAATGGGCCCTATCCAACAAAAGGATTTTTAATGTGGAGAAAAGCAAAGTTTTGCATTTAGGCAGGAAAAATCAAAGGTACAAATACAGATTAAGTGAGACCTCGCTCAAAAACAGTAACTGTGAGAGGGACCTTGGAGCCCTAGTGGACGATCACTTGACTATGAGCCAGCAGTGTGCAGCAGCAGCCAAAAAAGCTAATACAATCCTGGGTTGTATAAACAGAGGCATAGAATCAAGATCATGCAAAGTACTAGTGCCATTTTATAAAAGCCTAGTGAGACCACACCTGGAATTCTGCAACCAGTTTTGGTCACCATACTACAAAAAAGATGTTGAGCCCTTAGAAAAACTTCAGAGAAGAGCTACTAAGATGATCAAAGGCCTGGAGACTAAAACATATGAAGAGCAGCTACAGGACTTGGGTTTGGCTAATCTAAACAAAAGAAGAAACAGGAGCAACATGATAGCAGTATTCTAATATTTGAGAGGTTGCCACAAAGAAGAGGGGGTCATGTTATTCTCCAAAGCACCAGAGGGCAAGTCAAGAAACTATGGTTGGAAACTGATCAAAGAGAGAAGCAACCTGGAATTAAGGAGAAAGTTCCTAACAGTGAGGACAATTAAACAGTGGAACAGCTTGCCGCCAGAAATCGTGAACGCTCCATCACTGGAGGTTTTTAAGAAGAGACTGGGCAGCCACTTGTCTGAGATGGTATAGGTTCTCCTGCTTGAGTGTAGGGGGCTGGACTAGAAGACCTCCAAGGTCCCTTCCAGATTCTATTCTATTCTATTCTATTCTATTCTATTCTATTCTATTCTATTCTATTCTATTCTATTCTATTCTATTCTATTCTATTCTATTCTATTCTATTCTATTCTATTCTATTCTATTCTATTCTTCTATTCTATTCTGTTCTATTCTGTTCTATTCTATTCTATTCTATTCTATTCTATTCTATTCTATTCTATTCTATTCTATTCTATTGGAATGCAGTAGGAGTGGTGCACCTAAGAAGTAAGTACCGTATAGTAAAACTAGTGGAGATAAGGTGAAGAATGAATGAGTTCTGAGGGAACACGGTTGCAATACAAAAGTGAGTGACCAGTTTTGGCCACAGAGAATATGAATTAAGATCTACTTAGAAAGCCAATATAGGAAGTAAACATGAATGGGTTCTGAGTGCCTCGAAGATTAAGTTAGTTGTGGTTGGATAGAGATGATGAGATTCTGAGAAAAATAAATTAACAAGGTTATGTACAAAGTGACTCATGGACCTGGTGGATGCAAAAACAGTGTGCAAGGACAGAAACGTATGGAGTGGTATAATGAATAGTGTTGGCATAAACCACGTTTTTGTTTAAATTGACTAATGCCTTTAATTCTTTTGGCCTTACTACTTCTAGCCTCTTCAGTATTCAGTAGAGTTGCATACTCTGAAAGGGAATAGCATAAGGCCTGGATATCTACTCATGTAGATGCCATTCTCAATAGGAACCTTGTGTTACAAATAAACACTTGTAGATTTAATTATATGTGAACATTGCTTTTAAAACATTATTTATCCTAAGGACTTCAGAGTGTTGAATGAAAAAAATTTAAACATGCTGACTCAATGTATTTAATTTTAGCTTCCTCATACTAGTAGTCCTTGGTTTATTTCCATTCATTTAACAACCATTCAAAGTTATAGTAGCACTGAAAATATTGATGTATGACCAGACCTTGAGATTCCAGCTATCACAAGACCCTTGTAATCACATAATCATGATCAAGGCACTTGGGTGCTTGGCTTACAATTATCTTTCAAGGAGCCCTGGGGTTCAGTGGTTAAAGTGAAGTATTGCCTGCAAACTCTGCCCACAGCCTGGAGTTCGATCCTGACCATCTCAAAGTTAACTCAGCCTTCCATCTTTCTGTGGTCAGTAAAATGAGGGTCCACATTGTTGGGTGTAATATACTGACTTTGTAAACTGCTTAGAGAGGGCTGTAAAATAGCAGCCCCCATCCTTTTGGGCACCAGGGACCGGTTCTGTGGAGAGAGGTTTTTCTGCAGACTGAAAGGGTTGTGTTTTCACATGCTCCTGAATCCCACCAATGGGGTTTTGTTTGTTTGCGTGGACCAGTTTCTGGCATGCTCCAACCCCTGCTGTGAAGCACTATGGACAATTTATTTATTTAGCGTATGGCTTGTTTTCATTTTCGTTGCTATGTATTTCAAGAGCCAGGAAAGTCTACAAAGTAGTCTGACTGCCAGCAATTGGTAGTTCTCTTGGTTCATGTCATCATACCATCCAGGGTGCACCATGAGGAGGTGAACTAGCTTCGCCGCCCCACTATGGGCAGTATATAAATCTCAGAGCTATTGCTGTGATTTTGCAAGGAGCCACAGTCGTGTGATTGTAATTTGTTACCTTCCATGGCACTTCACCACAAGCAAAGTCAGTGGGAAATCTGTCCAAGAAGGTTGTAAATTGCTCTCATTTCTTCTCCTGCCTGCAGCATCACTACTTTGCCCATGCGTAGCCTTTACTAGCCCTCCCAGGGCCTCTCCCAGCCTCCTGCAACTCCCACAGCCTGTGCCAGGCTTTTCAGGCCCTCTCCTGGCCTTCCCCACCCCACACGGCCTTCCTCATTCACTGCCCTCCCCAATGGCAACCCCCAACTGCTATCATAACGTGAGGATGATGGTCAATAGATCTGGCCTTTACAATATTTCCTAACATGACCCTCAGTTTACAACTCTCTCTGTGTTGTTCATAGGACATGTCTTCGCAATGTCTCTCAGCCAAGAGTAAACCTGAGGTTCCTATCAGATCACTCCTTCCTACACAGCCTGGCTGGTTACGTTTCTTTTCCAGAGCAAACAAAAGGCAATGTTGCACCCGTTTGGGTGGAGAAACAGTCACCAGGATGAATATGGTATTTATTTGGTATGTTTGCCATAACTGAAACAAGACACACGCGGCAGAGAAGGTGGAATAGGATTGTCCATTGGTGCTGCCAATATTTCAGTCAGCAAGGATTTGCCAGTTACCTTTTGCGCCCAGAAGCTCAGCTTTTTAAATATGATGGCCTCCTTCCAACTGGCATTAGATGGATAAATAAATGGATTTATCCTTCCCGATCTACTTTTTTTCAAAGTTAGCACTTCTTGAAATTTAAAAAGGGTTCTCTCCCTCCCTCCCCCACTGCTCTTATGTACAGTTGCACAAAATAATAATTTTAAAGAGTTCTAGGCATTAACGGTGGACGCTGCTCAACAGGGCTAAACCAGCAGTTTGCTCTGAGCATGCTGAACTGGTAAGCATTCTGTCCCTGCAAAACATGACCACTGTTTTCTGTCTCAAATAGGAAGTATTCAGGATGGCCCTTCCATGTGGCAGAATTAAATCATTTGAAGGAACAAGGCATTGGGGGACAGCTTCCCAAAGCAGAACTGTGAGATCTATAAGGGCAATCCAGGGTCCTCTAAATTAACTTAGAAGAATTAAGCATAAAGGGAAGAGAGGTTTAATTCTTGCCCTTATTTTAATCCCAATCCTCACCATGTGGCTGCCATTGGCTAGGGGAGAGGGGTCCCCATCGAATCCAGTAGAGTTGATTTCTTCTGGCATACCGACCAGATCAGGCCGCCTATGCTTAATACCGAAAGAGCAAACTTGAACCGTGATAAATATGTGCTTCAAATTAGAAATAGGGTTTAATGCCTGCATTTTATGTGCCAAAAAGGAAAGAGAGAGAGAGAGAAAGAAAGAGAGAGAGAGAGAGAGAGAGAGAGAGAGAGAGAGAGAGAGAGAGAGAGAGAGAGAGAGAGAGAGAGAGAGAGAGAGAGAGAGAGAGAGAGAGAGAGAGAGAGAGAGAGAGAGAGAGAGAGAGAGAGAGAGAGAGAGATGGTGGCTAAAAGAGCTCTCTGAAGATTATCTAAATTGCAAAGAAAATCATTTTGCAAAAGAGCTGAAATCTGGGCCTTTGGAAGCTCTTCAGTATCAAACTGTTCTGACCTAGATGGCCATGAAAAACAAAATTAATGGGCTGGATAAGCAGTGGGGAGACAAAGCTGACTATCCAAGCTCTCCACGAGGAAAAGAGCTGAACACTGATGAGGAAGATAAACGAGCAGCCCTGTTCAGTATCCTTGCTCCAAAAGCCCACAATCACGCACAGCTGCACCTATCTAAAATAAGAATAAGTGAGCACAGGAGACAAGCCTTTTTTTAAAAAAAATATGCCTCTGTGTTATTGTAACTCCTGTCCATCAATATCAAACTGCACTGCTTGCTTTCAGGAAATATCCAAGTACCTCTTGGTATATAACTTCAGTGGAGCTGAGAGCTGATTGACACAAGATAGATGAGTGCTTTCCATTGAAATCAATGACATCTAGGTTGCTGATCTGTAACATTGACTCAGGAGTAAGTAAGTTCTATTGAATTTGGTTTTCATTAGAAATGTATAAGAGTGTGCAATTAGGCTACAATCCAAACCACAAAGTGGAACTGATTTTATAAGTTAAAAAAAATGCATCTGTTGGAATTACATCAACTGGATATTGCTCTAGATCAGACCTGTCAAACTTGCGACGTCACGTGACGTCGTGCAACGTATTGGGACAGTTTTGCCATTGCTGGCAATGGTGTGGGTGTGGCTTCTGGATGACGCATCCGGCCCGTGGGCCGGCAGTTCGACACTCCTGCTTTAGATAACATATTAGTAAAAAGGTAAAGGTTCCCCCGCACATGCGTGCTAGTCGTTTCCGACTCTAGGGGCCGGTGCTCATCTCCGTTTCAAAGCCGAAGAGCCAGCGCTTGTCCGAGGACGTCTCCGTGGTCATGTGGCTGGCATGACTAGACGCCAAAGGCGCACGGAACGCTGTTACCTTCCCACCGGAGTGGTCCCTATTTTTCTACTTGCATTTTTACGTGCTTTCGAACTGCTAGGTTGGCAGAAGCTGGGATGAGTAACAGGCGCTCACTCTGCTACGCGGCACTCGGGATTCGACCCGCCAAACTGCCGACCTTCTGATCGACAAGCTCAGCGTCCTAACCCACTGAGCCACCGCGTCCCTAGATAACATATTACCTACAGACATATTACCTACAGACGCGTAACAGTGCTAATTCTGGAAAACAACATAGGTATAAAATTAAATAAATTTGCTATGTAGCTTAAATTGCAGGTAGTCCTCAACTTAACAACCACAGTTGGGACTAGAACTTCCATTGCTAAGCAAGGCAATTTTTAAGTGACTCACACTCAGTTTTAAAATCATTTTTGCTATGGTTGTTAAGCAAATCACTGGTCATTAAGTGAATCCAGTTCCATCCTTGACTATGTTTGTTGAAGTCAGCTAGAGAGGTTGCAAATGGCAACCACTGACCCTAGATTTCTGCAACCCTTGTAAATACATGCTAGTTGCCAAATACCCAAATTTTGATCACATGATTATGGGGATGCTGCAACAGTTGAATGTATGAGGAACGACTGTAAATTACTGTTTTCAAAGTTGCTGCTGTAATTTCAAATAGTCACTAAATGAATGGTTATAAGCAAGGATTTTAAAACTAAAATATATTAAGAGATTGTAGGGAGTCAGCACCCCACACCCAGAGAATGAAATATTTTGGGGAATATTAAAAAGGCAGGATAGAATATTTTTCCTACAGGAGAAGTGGAGAGAAAAAAATCTTAACAGAGGCAGAAGCCCCAGTTTCCCTGCCCCAGGCAGAAACTGAACAGGCCAGCTTTTAGAAATGGCGATTTGGTAATCCATTCAGGAAGACTGGTGGGCAGGAAGGCTGGAGCTGAGGGGATTAGAAAAACAAAGACTCCAAGGGCAGGACATGAAGTTTAGGACATAAAAAGATTAACCCACCACCATTAGAATACCAAAAGGTCAGGTCAGAGTAGTCAGACAGGAACAGGCACCTCAAATACTAAGCCCAAGAATGTATAAAAATCCACCCACTCTCAACTCCATTTTGTCAGCTGTCCCAGAACCACATGCTGCTGGTGGTTCTGTTCATCAATAAACTGGAACCTTCTTTGTTAAGCAGCCTCTATTTTTATTTCCATTGTCTTAGCCTCCATCTTATTTACTCCCAGCTTGGAACTGGACCTGATGGTTTTTGTTTCAACAAGATCATTTCATTTGATTCTCATCCCTTCTACACAGCTAGTCAGTCTTCACTTCTTCCACAGAATTTTCTTCTATTCCATTAAGGTTTATCAAACTGAGAAATAGCAAGTGGGGTCTACAAAATAGTTTTATAAGTGAGAAGTAGTCTAATCCACCTGCGTCTGTGTCTAACTCCAGCGCTGTAGTTCACCTGGGAGAAATAGGAATAGCATGTCTTCAGCTGTTGAAATGCAAGCAAGGTTGGGCATTATAGTTCAGCAACATGGGAAGGGCTATAAATTCCTTTCCTGGCTGTAGCCCTATAGCACTTTATATATTATTGGAGATTCCTTGAAGAATAGAAAGTAAATAAACAAGTCACCTAAATTGTTTTTCCTCCCCGGTGCATTGTAGTAGACAAAGTAATACTATTCTACAGTGACTAGTTCTTTTTAAATATCAGGGAAATTATCAGGTAACCTAAACAGTTTTCGTGTTCAATCACAAATGATTGTTAAGATACTTATTCAACCAGAACACATTGACATGCAGACTGTAGCGAGTAAGCTATACTCTGTCACTTCCCTGATTAAAGGAATTGATTTGACTTTAGCAAGAGTGACTTTAATTAGCTGTGCAAATGCCATTAATTCCAATTAATCTTCTCACACTGTCAGGACCAAAATCCAGGGAGAAGATAAATTGCATCTAATCAATATGACTCTTGTTTCTGCTAGGAACAGGTGCTTACTGAGAGAAGAATGTCATTTATAGGTGCCGGCATCGAAGAGTATTTAAGCAAGACAGTAATTCAATGCACCTAACCCCTCAGATAATTCATTAGAGACTATTTATATATTATATATATAGATCCCTAATTACTTTGAGCTGGATGGAAAGTAGTTAACCTAACATATAGAGAATTATTCTAATTATTCCAATTCTAAAACAATATCTTTCTAAAGGACCTCCAGTGCATCTGAAATGCTTTGGTCCCATAGGAAGTCTGAGATCCGCTCTGGCAATAAACTATCACTAAAAAAAATCTAAACTACAGAATAGATTTATGCAATGGTTAGGAAAAAACTAAATACCTTATATCCATCTACTGCAATATGCATGCTTACACCTCCTAATTTTTGATAACTTTTCTGGAATCTTCTCCTTCCCCTATAAAATATATATTCTTGGTCTATGTAGCCAGTTCTGAGTGTTTTACTATTTAATATCCTGAAGTGTATATTTAGTTCTGTTTTGGATTTCATATGTCAGTGCATATTATTACAGGTAGTCCTTGACTTATGACCACGATTCAGCCCAACATTTCCATTGCTAAACAAGGCAGCTAAGTCAGTTTTGCCCCACTTTACCACCTTTCTTGCCACAATTGTTAAGTGAACCACCGCCGTTCTCAAATTAGTAACACAATTGTTAAAGGAATCTGGCTTTTCCATTGACTTTGCTTGTCAGAAGGTCACAAAAGGCGATCACATGACCCCGGGACTCTGCAACCGTCATAAATGTTGCCAAGTGCCTGGATTTTGATCACATGACCGAATAGTTGTATGTGTGAAAAACGGTCATTAAGTCACTTTTTTCAGTGCCGTAGTACCTTTGAACAATCGCTATACGAGCTGTTCTAAGCTAAGGACTATCTGTGTATGGTTATACCGGAAAAACAACTGTTCCTGACAAAACCTGCCATTGCAGTATTTCTATATTTTTCTGTCAGCTAATGCACACTTCCAGTTGGCCTACTGGGCAAAGTCCACCTTTGGCTCCTCAGCCAAAGTAGTGTTTGCCCTCTTAACTGCTGTAAGCAGGGCAGTGGGGCCCATGTTACACAAAAGCCTCGGCTGGTGTATGCTCCAGGGCCGGCCCCTCTAAGCCCATCTCTTGTCCTGTCAGGGCCTTTTGATATTGAGCTGCCTGCTATGAAAGATTAGCCCCTTTTTCAATTTTAGTAGGAGAATTTTGAAATGCTAGTCAAAGTTTCTCCTCCTAACCCAGGGGTAGGTAACCTTGGCTCTTTTATGACTCGTGGACTTCAACTCCCAGAATTCCTGAGCCAGCATGGCTCAGCTTGGAAACTCTCCCTTTCCCCTCAGCAAGGCTGGCTCAGTGTTGTCTTCCCCCCCCCCCATCAAAAACATGCCCACAGAACACAAAACAATTCCCACCAGGATGAGATTGGGGGTGGGGGGTGGGGGAAGTAATGGAATTCTCCAATTGAAAGCCACATTAACCATAGTCTGGGCCAAACTCCTGGCCATCACTATGGCCAAAGTGGAAGATGAGGTAAAATCTAGAAAAGTTTTTTTTAAAGCAAGCTAGTTTGCACAAGGGGCACTAGCAGCTGATGGCTGCAGTAGGTAGAAGCCATTAAGATCCCTTTAAATGCATTTTTGAGGAATATTTGTAATCTTTTTGTGACAATATACTATCCACTTTTTTTCCTGAATACAGTAAGGTTACTGTATTTAGTATGGTTCCTAAGAAAGCAGAAGTAAACAAAGCATTTTAAAATGCCTCTCTTTCCCTTTGAAGGGGAAGGAGCTTCATTCAGAGGGAAGAAAAGGAGATAAGCACACACACACACACACAAGGTCAGACACAACTGGACATGGGAAACCTTTGTCTTTACCTTTAACTCGATTCACATAAAATCCTTCAGCCACAACAAACACATTTGGCTTTAGCATGTTATGTGAACCAGGTCATAATCAATTATGCTAGCTGCCCGTATTTGTAGTCAGAGCACTGCTCAGTACAAAAAGTATCCCTAGCATTTCTATAATTTGCATAGTGGAGCTTGCAAGTGAAAATACATTAGAACTGAATCCAAGAGATGAAAGAAGCCATTTGCTTGCCAGTTTGGCAGGAATAGTTAGAGGGAGGTTGAACAAGAGGATAGCTTTTGAAAGGAGTTGTTTGTTTGTCTCTTTCTGCTGCCTAAGGGCTATCACCCCAAAATAATTAACCTGTCATTTTTAACTTGCTTTATTTTTTAATATCATTAATTCTGTTTCCCCAGAGTTATAAAGAGAAAGGGAATATTCACCTTATTTTGGAGGTAAACATCATCATACACTGTGGCATGTAACAGTCATAGTTACACAATTCCAACAACAACAATGAGCCTGGAAGAGGCCCGAATAAACAGACTTTGCTTCTCTACCAGGCCCAAAGAGAAAATTTCTTTATATTTTCCAACTGTCTGGTGAAATTCTGAAAAAAAGTGGAAATGGGGACTTATACCCAAAAATAGTAGTGTGAGAGAAATTATTTCTTTTTCTTCTAGTTTCTTCTTTCTCCTTTTTAACTACATGAAGTCTTCATTTAGCAAGTGTCTCAACAGCAACCACAGTTATGACAGTGATGAAAAGTAACTTTGCAGCAAACCTTGCATTTATGACCTTTGCAAAGGAAAGCTGAAGTAAGATTGTAAAAACAGTTGTGGTTTCACTTAGCAACCAAGTTGTTGGTCCCAGTTGTAGTCACTAAATGAGAACTACTTCTTTAACTGAAGTATACTTTTCTCTGCATTTAGTAGGCTCGTCAATGGATTCAGTATTGCCGAATTTCAGCAACAAACCAACGAGAAATGGGAGAATTTTTTTTACTTTTTTCAGCTGAAAAACAAAATAAGCACCCAGTGGCCTATATGGTAAACCATAATGGCTGTGGTTAGTTCATCATCAGCAACATGCCAAACACAGATCATTGAGTCCTACTATTCATATTAAACACAAATACCTTAGCTTTCCCTTGGCACTCATCCAAATCCATTCATGAAAGACAAATCTGCCTCGAGAAATTGTTTGAATTGCAGCTGCCCATTTGGTGACAACTCTTGAGAGAGGTTATCACCCTAAATTTCAGCCAGGATGGCTTATTTGAATGCAAAATCTTATCTGAATGAATATATTTATTGAGTTGTCTGCAACTTTCTCCTAGTAGTATTGGGATGAAACCAAACAGAGTAATTGTGTTGACAACCTGTTTCTGTTGCTGCCCTCTGGGAGGAGGTTTCAAAGTATTTATAGCAGAACTACTAGATTCTGTAACAGCTTTGTTCCTTATGCCATCCATCTTGTAAATTTGCAGGATTCTTTTTTTCACCAAACATCAACTAGACTGTGATGTTTCCCTGTGTCGTATATGTACATATATATGGGTATATGCATAATGGTATTTTTTTAGAGCTGAATGCAACAAAATTTCATTTTAATGTATGCTGATTAATACACATTTAAAGCGACAATAAAGTTTCTATTCTATTCTATTCTATTCTATTCTATTCTATTCTATTCTATTCTATTCTATTCTATTCTATTCTATTCTATTCTATTCTATTCTATTCTATTCTATTCTACTGCAAGGGAGAAAGAAACAGGCAACAAATTCAATCTGTCAGTTCCCTAGGAGCATTGAAGGTGTAGCAGATTCTCCAAATGAATATAGAATATAGGATATAGAATAAATCCTACCGAATATAAGATATTTCTGACAAGAATGTTTGGGGTTTGTATGATATTATAGATTGAGTGTTTGAATTACATCTTATTAATGACCTTGTGAAGGGCCACTGGGCTATCAGAATCCAGTGCCTTCATGGACCAGAGAAGTGGACATAGTGTACAAGTTGTAATGTGGCCATCAGTGATAAGTCATGTGATCATTCTTAGCAAGCTAGGTGTAGCACTGACAATTCAATTATGTCATAGCGACAAGCAGGGCTCACTAATGTCCACACAGACAACAAGGGCAGGAGGGGTTAACAAAAATAAAAACTGCACACAAATGTCATGACTCATGAACCTTAGAACTGTGGCATTTGTGTGTTGCTATTGTTGTACATGACATTTTATCATCATCTCAGTTTAACTGTGAATTGATATGGCACCAGGAGCTGAAGCAAAGTCATATATTCAGATCTCTTTAGTAGCTATTATTCTATTACACAACTGCAACTTCTGAGTATGCAAATAGGTGTCATCTTGAGGATAACTCCTAGAATCTTTGACTGTTTCCAATTTCCAGAAAGCAACCTTTACCCTGTCCCTCCATAGTTCAAATGTGCTAAATTCCCTGGGTTAAATGGTTTGAATATTTGAAAATAGCTAAAGGCTTAGTACTAAAGTTTTCCCGTTTCCCCATGATAGTGACTGAAATATGTGGTTTTTAATGCCTTTTGCCGGTTCCTTAGTCTGTCTGTGTGCCGTATAATTCACAAAGGACAGAGAAGCCTCAAAGGCAAGCGGGTGTCCTAGGGAGATATGTACTACTGAGGGACTTAAATGGAGTGTGATTTCTTATAGTCAGTCAACAAGCCAGAACAAATACCAAACAAATACCAAACTCAAGATACTGGGTGTCAAAAATAACCCTCGCTTATTAAACCAGGCTTATGTCACCATGTGAGAGTTGGGCAGTCACATAAAATTGTTGAATAAATAATTACATATTCCAGTAGCAGGGGCAACTATGGAGCAAGAATGTCAAATAAAACATCAAAATGGTGGGCAAGAAAACATGATCAAAGCTTTTTTCTTTTTTTAACCTACATAGCATTTTTGAAATGTGCAAATAAGGGAGTAGGAGTTCAACTTTGACTTTCAATCTTAATGCCATCTTGATCATCTTGAACCGGGATGCTGCAGTTGGAATGCAGTGTTGCAGGCTAATTCGGCTGCCAGGAGTTTGGCAGTTCGATTCTGACCAGCTCAAGGTTGACTCAGCCTTCCATCCTTCCGAAGTCAGTAAAATGAGGACCCAGATTGTTGGGGGCAATATGCTGACTCTGTAAACCGCTTAGAGAGGGCTGTAAAGTTCTGTGAAGTGGCATATAAGTCTAAGTGCTATTGCTATTCTCTATTCCCCCTCTCTTTTCCTCTATTTATATTTGTTGATATAAACTATGCTGTGCTTCAGTGATTAGATGGCCTTGAAATTGTTATTTGAACGTAGCTCTTTTTAACATTTATACTTTATTGTGTTTTTACTAATCTAGGTGAAATGTTAATTCTATTGCTAGCCCACATATGATATGCCATATGTTAAATAAATACCCCACTCCCCTTTTCAAGGCATTCCTACTTAGGAAGAACAAACCAGACACAAATCACCTATGTACACTATGCATCTTTTTTTAAGGGCCATCAGTTAATGAGTTATTTTGCATTTATTAGAATGAGTACATTTGAAATCTATTTTGAATAAAGAGGTTTATGTCCCGGTCACAAATCTTATGGTCTTTCATAAGCAGTTGGGGGAGCGGCGAACAAAAGCTGCACTTTTCATGCTCGCCAACATGCATGGATGAGAAATAATAATATTGTATTCAATGTGCTGCATATAGACCAGCATGCAATGCTTCATTTATCAGCATTTCCCTCCCTTTAGGATTGGTCTGTCCAATCCTAAAGAGCAAAATCTAACAGAAGAATGCAGTACAGGTAATTCTCGACTTAAGACCACAATTGAACCCAACATTCCTGTTGTAAGTGAGACATTTTTAAGTGAGTTTTGTCCCATCTTACGACCTTCCTTGCCGCAGTTAAGTAAATCACTGCAGTTGATAAGTTAGTAACCCAGTTGTTAAGTGAATCTGGCTTCCCCCATCAGAAGGTCACAAAAAGTGATCACATGACCCTGGGGTACAGCAAAGGTCATAAATAGGAAACAGTTGCCAAGCATCTGAATTTAGAACACATGATCATGGGCAAAGGTCATAACTGTGAAAAACAGTCATAAGTCACATTTTCCAGTGCCGTTGTAACTTTCAATGGTCACTAAACAAACCATTGTAAGTCGAGGACTACCTGTAGTAACTATGGCAAATGCAGCACTTTCTTGTGTCTTGTCCTTGTCAGCTGAAAGATCAACTAGATATCAAGAGGCTGTTCCCACACTTTAACCCTTGGTTTAGCAGAATACCACGAGGTGCCTTTTGCCACTGAGCCAAACTTAAAAGTTGGCTCTCTTTTTGATTTTTCCACAATGAATGAAACTAATTTTGGAAATGTTGGGAGATGCGAGTGTTTGAGCTCATTTTAAACTTCTTTCCCCTCTCTTTTGCTTTTCTCCTCCCCCCCTCCCCCCCCCCCCGTTGAGGTGTATCCACAAGGGCTCAAAAAAGGCAAGATGGTGGATGTAACAAGCTTTGCCCGTTTGGCTGTAGGCGTTTTGTTACCCTTCCCCTTTCAGTCAATCTGCTAGAAAAATGCACGTTGGTTTAGTAGTTGAGTGTCGATTTTATGAAATATTTAAGTCTTCAAGCTTAAACTGCCTCAAACCTTCTGATGAGGAAATGCCAAAGAACAAATCTTGATTATAGTAAGGCTGAAACACATGCACAAGTAAACAATTTAGTTCGGGAAGATGCTTCCATTTTGAAGTAATTTCTTTTTCAATGCAGGATGCCAGGCAACCCTGAAACATCCTTTTCTGTTTCTGTGGTAGGAAAGCAAATAGGAAATTTGGGTTGGTGTTTTTTTTCTTTTCTTTTTGAAACATGTTGTTGAAGTGCAGCATTAAATAACTGCTTATTAAATCTTTTGAGCAAATTGCATTTTACCAGAATAAGAATATTTGTGATACTATACACACACACACACACATGCATAATGTGATACTATACACACATAATGGGATATTACACACACACACACACACACACACACATGCATAATGTGATACTATACACACATAATGGGATATTACACACACACACACAAACACACACACACAATACTACACACACATACCCAGACATAACACTATACTCTGAATTTATTCTTTTTTCCTTCCATTTATTGGGTCTGCAAGCAAAGAAAAGAGACACACTGAATGCAGAAGCCACATTGAAAGATATTTTTAGTTATATCTCCAATCTGTCATTCAAAACAGGTTTCTCTCTAGTCTGAATTAAAAGTCTAATATATGCAAGGGAAGAATCACAGCTATTAACTAAATTATGCAAAAAGTGTTCTTATCTACCTTTCATGTAACTGTGATTTTAAAACCTAGCTGAGATTAAAAATTACACTTTTGCATACATTTTGGAAAGCACAACACACACAATATAGCCTATGTAATGAGCTCATTTCCATGTATCATTTCCATACATTGCTTGAGGACTAGTAGCTGAATACTGGGAAGTGATTCCAGTGAAATTCATTGTCTTTTGATGAGGTGGGAGGTGAACCATTCATGGAAGTGTTTCTCAACTTTGGCAGCTTTCATTTGTATGGACTCCAGCCCCCAAACATCCCCTTGCTGATTGGGGAATTCTGGGAATCAGAGTCCATACAACTGCCAAGGTTGAGAAATGCTGTTCAATGGGGTTGGAATTCTGATTGTTCTTACCTGCCTATCCCAAGCTGCCAATGTTACAATCAAAATGCGAGAAATATACATGTGTGAACTAGTACAGCCTGGAGTTTTCCCTTGTAAAAGGTAAAATAATTTCAATATCCATTAACTTTTGTTTTTCCTTTTTGCAATTACGGTGCTGTTAAGGCTGTAGCTTTTCAAACCACAGAATCCTGGAATTCCATGAGAACTTGATAAGATTTCAATAAATACTAAAGGGGGAAGGTTAAATAAATAAATAAATAAATAAATACCGGTAAATAAAGAGCCTTGGTGGAGCAGTGGGCTAATGCCTCCTTAAGTAACACCAGCTGCCTGCAATTAGTGCAGGTTCGCATCCCACCAGGCTCAAGGTTGACTCAGCCTTCCATCCTTCCGAGGTAGGTAAAATGAGGACCCAGATTGTTGGGGGCAATTAAGCTGACTTTGTAATAATGCCGCTTGGGGGGGCCCTAATAAGCCCCAATAATCAGGCATATAAGGGACGCGGTGGCTCAGTGGGTTAGGACACTGAGCTTGTCGATCAGAAGGTCGGCAGTTTGGCGGGTCAAATCCCGAGTGCTGCATAGCAGAGTGAGCGCCTGTTACTCGTCCCAGCTTCTGCCAACCTAGCAGTTCGAAAGCACGTAAAAATGCAAGTAGAAAAATAGGGACCACTACGGTGGGAAGGTAACAGCGTTCCGTGCGCCTTTGGCGTCTAGTCATGCCGGCCACATGACCACGGAGACGTCCTCGGACAAGCGCTGGCTCTTCGGCTTTGAAACGGAGATGAACACCGGCCCCTAGAGTCGGAAACGACTAGCACGCATGTGCGGGGGAACCTTTACCTTTACCTTTAATCAGGCATATACATAGAATGAAGGCTATTGCTAAGCACATTGATTTGTGCTTCTTAGATTGTAAGCCGCCCTGAGTCTTTGGAGAAGGGCGGGATATAAATGGGATTATAAATAATAAATAAATAAATAAATAAATAAATAAATAAATAAATAAATAAATAAATAAATAATAGATGAATGAATGAATGGCAGCTTGGGATATGCAGGTAAGAATAATGCTGCCATTTATTTTTATTTCACTTTTTTGTCTCTACAGTTTTTACCTTTGATCAGGATTTCAAGGAATGAAAAAAATTAGAAAAGTTAGAAAAACCCTGGGTTGGCTAAATGCCATTGCAGATGTCCTAACAAAATTTATATATGTCATCCATCTATCCATTCACCCATATGTACAAAAACGCAGTATCAAACAACTATTTACATACTTATTTATGTGATTCGTATCTTATGTGATTCTTTTTAGAGTGTCTGATGGCTTTGTCAATGCGAGAAGGCGTGGCCTGGAATAATAACGCCTGCCCCAGTATCCCTCAGTGAGACATGCTATTTCTAGTCCAACACCTTAACAAGAGTTGCCCTTCCATGCTTTAGATTTCATCTGGAACAGACGCCTCAGAATGGAATGGGACACCTGCTAGGACACGGGTCTTCCAACTTGGCCCTTTTATGACTTGTGGACTTCAACTCCCAGAATTCCTCTGCCGGGCACGCTGGCTGAGGAATTTTGGAAGTTGAAGTCCACAAGTCATAAAAGGGCCAAGTTTGAAGACCCGTGTGCTAGGAGATGGGATGAAGCAAGATGGTGGTTGTGTCAGCAAAATGTAAAAAAAAATACATTTTTATGTTAGTCATGCACATTGTGCAATGTAGAAAAGGATCAGGGCTTCAATTGTTGAGGCCCTAGTCAAAATCTTGTTGTTGTTTTTATTTTTACTTCCCCTGAGGACATCCCTGTGTCTGTAATGATTCATCAAATCACAGACCACTTGGTTTGCAGGATTTACACATCTTCAATGAAAGCCTACCACTGCTGTTGAACTGAATGCAAGCCAAGAGAAGGGAACATATGCGGCCAAAGTTGAACTCTGAAGTCCTTGGTGCTCTCTGACCTTGGTTGTTTACTTGCAAATAACAGGATGACAGAGTTGGAAGAGACTTTGGAGATCTTCTGCACTAACTCTCCTGCTCAAGCAGGAAACCCTACACGATTTCAGACAAATGGTTGCCCAATCCCTTCTTAAAATCCTCCAGTGTTGGAGCACTCACAACTTCTGGAGAAAGTTTCATTACCCGACTTGATAACATCTCCAGTTCCCCCCTTTTTTTACCTGGGCTATGCACATGATGCAAGTGAAAAAGGGGTCTGGGAATTCAGATCTTTGCATTTTTAAATTGCTTATTAGTTATCTTACCACAGGTTTCACCTTGACAATGTAACTTGAAATAATGATGTATGTGTCTTTAGGGAGGAAGGCAGCCCACTGCATTGACAACAGGTCTTTCTGTCCTCATCTTTGGTTTGGGAAAAGAGAAATTAATAGACGTGGCTGGGCAATTGGTTTTTTTTTAACATGCAGAAAATAGATTCTACAATGTTTAGCAAACTTTTTATCAGCAGTAGCTGTAAGAGGCATCTGTATTTTTCTTCCATAAGAAAGTAACATACTCTGTCTCTCTATGTTTCTTCTTCATTTTCACATTGCATCTGCATGATTGTGAGCATGGGGCAGTGCTCTGTTTATGCCTTGAGTCATATGAGCAAGAAAGAGCAGGATTAGAATGGAGCACTTGGGCAGTATTTCCAAGAGATCAGCCAACTACCTTTCCCACTGCATGAGGAAGCTTTTTCTGGAATGTTTTCTGCAAAGCCCCTGGTCACATCTGGCCCACCATTTACAAAATCAGAAAGTCTTCATTTGGTTTTGGTGGGATTGTGTGTGTGCGTTTATCTTAAATTAGAGCCAGACACTAGTTGACAGTGCTTGTTTCCTTTCATCATATAGGACAATGGTCCCCAACTTAACTGGCACCAAGGACCAGTTTCAGAAGAAAAATTGTCTTCCGCAAATGGGGGAGTGTATGGTTTCACACACATCCTAGATCCTGTGCATGTGCAGATGAAGCTTCACACGCTCCCCCACCATTTGCACACCCCTGATATAGAATACATTGTTGTTGTTGTTAGTTGTAAAGTCGTGTCCGACCCACCGCAACCCCATGGACAACATTCCTCCAGGCCTTCCTGTCCTCTACCATCTTCTGGAGTCCATTTAAGCTCAGGCCTACTGCTTCAGTGACTCCATCCAGCCACCTCATTCTCTGTTATCCCCTTCTTCTATTGCCCTCAATCTTTCCCAGCATTAGGCTCTTCTCCAGTGAGTCCTTCCTTCTCATTAGGTGGCCAAAGTATTTGAGTTTCAACTTCAGGATCTGGCCTTCTAAAGAGCAGTCAGGGTTGATCTCCTCTAGGACTGACCGGTTTGATCACCTTGCAGTCCAAGGGACTCGCAGGAGTCTTCTGCAGCACCATAGTTTAAAGGCTTCAATTCTTTGGCATTCAGCCTTTCAGAATTTATTTATTTATTTGTTTGTTTTTATATACCGCCCTTCTCCTGAGGGACTCGGGGCGGTGTACAGAGTAAGGTAGGTATACAGTTGAACAATAGTCAGAAACAATAGTAATAACAACTGAGACCCCAAGAGCTATCAGGCCAGGCCGGACTGCTGGAACAGGTAAGTTTTTAATTCGCGCCGGAAGGTGCGGAGGTCGGGGGCCATCTGGATTTCGGTAGGCAAGCAGTTCCAGAGGGTTGGCGCACCTACTGAGAATGCCCTCCCCTTGGGGACCACCAGCCGACATTCTTTGAGCGGTGGCACCCTGAGCAGGCCCTCTCTGTGGGAGCGCACAGGACGGAGGGGTGTTGACGTTGGCAGAATACATTGAGGCAGTTCTAAATGTGAAAGACATGAAGAGAAGTGCTCATTGCATATCACACAATGCATGGCAGTCTAATGAAACAACCCAAAATCTCAAATTACCTGGATTACTCCTGCAATAATATAGAGTACTCACCAAGGCTGTCGTATTTGAGCTGCAAATATCTGGATAATTGATAGATAGCTATTATATAAATAGCTATTATCCAGATATGGGAAAAATGAAAGGTTCGTCATCAGCTTCTCATCAACTGGCCATGCAGATTTTTGCAGTCCAAATATGATAGCCCTAGACTTCTTCAGAGCTAAGTCAAGACTATTCCTCCTATAAGGCTGTCAAGAGTCAACAACAGACATGGCATCATTTACTATTCTTCTCTAGTTGAAGCCTTGCCATTATAGGAGCAAGAGGACTTATATCAAGAACCTGATGGCCAGTTCCTCCATGTGTTCAAACTACCTGCCTTCAACTCTATCATTATCAGGACATTCTTCTGATCTATGGTAAAAGTTTTACTTTGGTGTATAAAAGGGCAGCCTTTGATCACTTGGGAGCAATTTTCAAAATCTGCTCCAAAGACCTTTGGAAACCTTGAAAGCCTATCAATTTAAAACAACTGGTAAGAGCAAACCAGTAGACCTTTGTACCAACCATTTCCCTTTCAGCAATGCTTTTGGACATCTTCAATTTGACAGCCTAGCATCCTTCCTTCCACAGAGGTATTGTCTGAAGAAGCGACTTTGCACCACTCTAGCACTGAATACCTCTGCCCTGCTAAATCATCTCTGCTTCTTCTCTGTGCTGACTTGTTTGGTTTTCTTTACCTCGCTGGCCAATAGTCTTCAAGAAAGTTTTCTAAGATGAGAAAGGAGAAGAAGAAGAAAAAACAAGCCCTCCTCCAGTATTGCCAAACATAATCTTCTGTTGTTTTTCAACTCAATCGACCGCCTTGAGCCCAGCCCCCAAATTGAAAGGAAGGAAGAAAAGCTTTTCTCATTTTTTGAGAGGATTGTGAAGTTGTAAATATATATAGGCACTTTCAGCCCCACTTTGCTGAAAAAGTTTGAGGAGCACTGCTCTATTCTTTCTCCACTGCTATACTTCAAATCATACCTGATTTGTGGAGACCGCCACTTGAGTAAGATAAAGACTAAGCAGCCTGAAGAATCCATCTTACAGCTAGATAAAGTAGTATTCTGGGAAAGAAAAGAAAAATAATAATAGGAAAATACAGATGTTTATTTTTTGTTGCTATGGCAAGCATTTTATTTTTTTAGATGACAGTGTTCCTTTACTGTTTACTAGAATAGTTAAGGTTTAAATTTACTGAATTTCCTGCTTTCCTTACTGATGGCTGGCTGAAAATAACAATTATCAATAATAATCATTCAATAGAAGAGTTATTTTAGGGCTGTTCTGTTTTTCTTTAATGAAGACACGGCGGGAGAAGGAGGCAAACACAAGAAATTACAGTTGTCTTCCAGAGTTCAACATCCATGATAGGAACCAACATGATGACCTTTCTTGACCAATGATATCTTTATGACTACCCTGAAGTTCTGCAGAGAAAATATAATTATGTTTTTGCAGGATGCGATTAGAGAATTCAATATAATAAGGAAGTTCAATTATTATATAAGAGTTTCAGGCTGTATGCTATCCTGTTAGAGCTGAGCTTCTAATTCCAGATATATCTGCTATCAAGACGAACTGAGGTCACCTTCCTTGCTTATACATTTTGAATTTGATGAAGTCTTACAGGAAGTGGAGAGATAAATGTATAATATTGAATTTGATGAAGTCTTATAGGAAGTGGAGAGATAAATGTATAATATTGTCTTCAGGCCTTTAAGGGGTGTCCTGGACTTGCTAATCCATAACTCTGTGGCTCTGTGGAAAACTATCCAGGCAGTTAACTTGTCTTGCCATTCAATAAAGGAGGCAGTATTTTACCATGTAAACTTTATTCAACACTGTAAGATTCACTAAAACTGTAAAAAAAAATAAGCAATAGTATACGATTACAACATGAATAACAACTAGCAGCCATGCTCCATAAAAGATACCATGGGCTCCTAGCTATAACATGGCTTACTTACTGTCTAGGCCAGGGGTCTTCAGACTTGGCCTTTTTATGACTTGTGGACTTCAACTCCCAGAATTCCTCAGCCAGCATGCCTGGCTGAGGAATTCTGGGAGTTGAAGTCCACAAGTCATAAAAGGGCCAAGTTTGAAGACCCCTGGCCTAGGCCAAAAATATAACTCCCCCAACACCCCCCCCAAAGCTTACACTGTCTAAAGATGTATAAAGATATGCTGCTCACCTGTGATATTTCCAGATGGGCTGAGATTGCAACTGAAAATGGAAGATGGAGGCTGGAATGGGGTCCCTTCCCTCCTCTTTCCCACCAATGTTTGTAACAGGAGGAGACAGGAAAGGGAAAGTAATAATTCCTGAATACTTCCTTACGAAGGGAACATGTTGCACCTACTTTGGCCAGCAAATTCAGAGTCACCAAGCTTATCTATGAGCTAATTAAACAGAAAGAAATTCACACTATCCTGCCAGAGCAGCAAATGCTCTGGGGACAGAAAAAGGGATCATTAAGAATGTAAAAAGTTAAGGCATTGAGCCCAAGAATTGGAAAATTGAGTAGAACATGAATTCCTATCGTAGAGAACAGGAGCTGCCCACAAGTTTGGTTCACTGGAAAACAAATTCCCAAATATCCTTCAGTCCCCCCCTCCCCCCATTTCAGATTATCTGACAGAAGACCCCAAAAAAGCCAATTCAACTCGTCAAACAAGCCCAAATCTTATGGTCCACTTTACTCAAAATCCTTGTCTGAATATCCTGGAATCATTCAAATACCCTAGAATCATTCAAAAACTAGGGTATGTATAAATAAAGCCAGGTAAGCATTTTTCCTGGTGCAGAGATTAAATGGGAGTCTACGCAATTTCTGCAAAACAGAGTACACTGTAACACAAGAGAAGATGTTCTCACTAAAATAGCAACCTGTCATTAAAATGAGTAAAAAAGTTTGTTTCTCTTCTATGGTAGTTTAGCATATGTTCACCCATATGGCTGCTCCATTCCTCTTTCTGAAAATAATAATCCACATAAAATTCATACTTTAATATATTCCAAAACTCTGCTGCTCTATCAGAGCATTCTGTTATGACTTAGGTGGTCAAGGTAAGGCAGGCCCCTAGAGCAGGCATGTCAAACTGCTGGCCCACGGGCCGGATGCATCATACTGAAACTGTGCCCACCCCATTGCCGGCAATGGGGAAAAAGTCACGATATGTCGTGCAACGTCACGTGATGTCACGAGTTTGACATGCCTGGTCTAGAGAGTCCTTTATTTCCCTCAACAAATGGTCCAGCAAATGGCCCTCCAACGACCGGTAAGGCTCCACCCCAAGCTACCATGAAAGCATTCACCCTCAGTCCCCGAAACAACAGCCCCTACGATATAAATAAAGCCCACAGATAGGACACACATGCTCACTGGGCAAGGTCCAAGTCCAGTCTCCATGGCAGAGTCCAGGCACAAAACAGTGGCAGCCCTGAGGGGAAAGAAAAGGTCCAAGGCAAGAAGCAGTTCCAAGGGCACAGTGAAGCAAAAAGCCGAAAGCAGTCCACAGAATAAGGACAAAACAAAATGTGAAGAGCAATCTTCCGAGCAAGACAAGGCAAACAGCAACAGGTAAAAGCCGAAGGAGTGTAAGCCAAAGCACAAACAATTGTTCCTCACAAAGACTAAACTCCCCACGGCTTCTACTTCAGTTACTCCACTCCTGGTGTTCCTTCTGAGGAGCTGGGGGGGGGGGATTGACCTCCTCCTGAGTAGCCTTGCAGCCCTTCTCTGGGCTTGCCTACGCTCTGCTCTCCTTGCCCTCGGATCAAGTGGAGGAGGCCGCTGTTCCACATCAGAGGAGATCTGCTGCTTGTCAGCTCCACTGCCTGTCAGCAGCCGTTCCTCCCCTTGTCTGTGAGGGCAGGTAGCTCTCCGTCTGGATGACCACCTCCCCCAATGCAAGGTCAGCATTGTCCTTGGCCACTGGCCTCTCCAAAGATGCCAAGGGAGATGTGCCATCCCTGTTGGACAGTCCCAGTTCCAACTCCTCCTCCTCCAAACTGGACTCCAATGGGGGGGGTCATGATGCAAGTATTTCTAAACATGTCGCCCTCTCTCTCTCTCTCTCTCTCTCTCTCTCTCTCACACACACACACACACACACACACACACACACACATTTTTTTTCTACACTGCCAAGTGTGGAAGGTGGTAAATAGCTCACTCCAGTTCACATCAGATGTAGGCAGCCATTTGGTGCTTCACTAGTCATAATAAACTTGTGTCCCGTGGGAACCAAGAACATTGGTTGTTCCCGAACCTGCAGGCTAGGCGTTGTGAAAAAAGCCCACCAAATGACTGCATTGAGGAACGTAGTTGCTTGCATAGCTTTATGGGTGGGATTTTTAACTTTGTATTGGGGAATTGTTACGTGTGTATCCAGTCTTGGTTTCATTCCTGATCATGCTGATACTTTGTAACTAATAAACGTGTTCTTTGAGGAATTTTCAAGCCTCGGAGTTCTGCTTTATTTGTCTCTGTCTGTCGGAACCATGACAGATAGGATAAATCCAGAAAAAAAGTTATATTATCTATACATGATTGTTATTTTTGGCATACCCAAATATTTTCCAAACACTGTTTCTTCTATTCGCTATGCAATTCTCATCATATTATCATGTACTGTCAAAAAGAAAGTTTTATTATTAAGAACACATATTTGGTTTTCTTATTGCTTTTAACATATTGGTTTTTTATATTTTTTTCATCAGCAAATTTACAGTACCTTATGTTAAATTTATTGCTCATGAACCAACAAATATCTAGATAAAATTCAGGGGCAAAATGCCAAGTCAAGCATTACTAAACTGTATCTAGAAATCTTAGAAGAACATTTCAATCACCTTTTTTTCATATTGGTAAACTGAAGGCTAGGCTTTGCCACTTTTCTCCTTGATGTCATCATATATACGTGCAAAATGCAGTTTAAGCCAGCAATAGCAACAGAAAAGAAATCTCTTACTCTTACTCTGCCTCATGCCAAATCCAGTAGAAGGGCCTACATTTCTAACCCACTCTTCATTTCTACATGTTGAGGAGGATTGTTTGTTTATTTATTTATGAGACTTATATAACCACCGATTAGTTCTATAGACCTTATACCTGCGTTGGCCAAAAGTTGAAATCCTTTCACCCTCCAAATGGTGTTGCTTGTAGGTTGTGGCTTGTGACCTAAATCCAACAATTAATCAGTGGAATGAGTTATCTCCTGAAGTTGTGGGTGCTCCAACACTGAAAGTTTTTAAGAAGAGATTGGACAGTCGTTTGTCTCAAATGGTATAGGGTTTTCTCCCTGAGCAAGGGGTTGGACTAGATGACCTCCAAGGTCCTTTCTGACTCTGTTATTCTGGAAATATTTTATGAGATGAAAAGAGAGTAATTATATTTTACAAATAGTTGCTTTTCAGATATTTTATATTGAATTAAATCTGTCCAAACAAATGGCTGTGATATCTGGTTCAAATTATGTTTCAACCACTTGAACATAGTTTGGGAACAGTATTTTTTTAATTACAATTCCACAGGCCCATCTGGCCAGTGATAAAAGCTGGAAATGGCCATCCAGTAATATCTGAAGTTATATGTCTACCTCTACATCAGGGGTCCCCAGCCCCCGGGCCATGGACCAGCACCGGGCCGTGGCATACCAGCAACTGGGCCATGAAACAAGCAAAGCCCCATCCCTGGGAACCTCAGATATTTCTCTTCAAAGTGAAACTCATGAAACTGAATATCTGGCCTATTGCTATATGTGAAGGCCTTACATATTTTTAGCTTAGGAACTGTCTGGTTCCCTCCTTTGTAAGCTTTTTTGGAAGCATATGCTACAGACCCAAATTTAAATATTAAAGTCCTGTATGCTTAAAACAACACTTGCAAAAGAGTGAGTGAGTGAGTGAGTGAGATACAGCTCTAGAATCACATGGAACAGAAGGACCACAATACCATCTAGTGCCTGTTATGTTCATTGGCTACAATCATAAGTATATTTATTTGCAAGTAACTCCCACTGATCCCAAAGCATGTTCTTTCAGATAGATGCCATCTCAAATTAGGATGCTCCTTCCATCTAGTGCTGAGAGACAGAATGTTAATATAAATGTGTATTGATGATATTTGGGCTTATAAAATTCCATGGTCAGATAGGTGCAATTCCCTCATGAAAGAATGTTACACAGAAAAGTTCTGCTTCTGGCTTATGCTTGGGCAGAATTGCCTTACTTTATAATTGGATGGAAATATCTATGCCACGGCCAACTGAGAGTAGGACTTCATAAAGCTAGACAGTTTTTCAGCACTGCCTTATTTGCTGAACACAAACGGGATAACAGAATTACAGAGTTGGAAGGGACCTTGGAGGTCTTCTAGTCCACCCCCCTGCTCAAACAGTAGACTCTATACCATTCCAGACAAGTGGCTGTCCAGTCTCTTCTTAAAAGCCTCAGTGATGGATCACCCACAACCTCTGAAGGCAAGCCATTCCACTGGTTAATTGTTTTCACTATTAGGAAATTTCTCCTTAGTTCTAGATTGCTTCTCTTCTTGATTAGTTTCCATCCCTAGTTTCTTGTCTTGTCTTCTGGTGCTTTGGGAAATAGTTGTGACAACGCCTCAAATATTGGAACACCGCCATTATGTCACCCCTAGTCCTTCTTTTTACTAGACTAGACAAACCCAATTCCTGCAATCATTCTTTTATGCTTCTCCAGCCCCCTAATCATCTTCGTTGCTCTTTTCTGCACTCTTTCCAGAGTCTCTATATCTTTTTTTCCCCATATATTTTATTGATTTTTTTTAAACATAAATCACTTAATAGTTGGTAAACAGTGTGTTTGCTGGGTTTACATTTGTAAAGAAAAATCATTAACAATTGCTTTCTATAATCCATAATCCACATAGTACATTTAGTTGATTTCCCCTTTTCCCCAAAATGTCTTCTTTGCAAACCTTGAAGCAATACAGTTCTTATTTTGATAAATAACAGTTACATATATGATTTTTCCCAATATTCCTAGAGATAATGATCACATCAATATAATATTTCTTTTCTATCTAATTATTCTGGTTGCCCCACCTTATATCGTGTTACAGTCCTTATTTAGATTTGTTTCTCCCATAAAGTTCAAAGTATTCTTGCTGGTTAAGATTTTCTCAACAGATAATTACATTTAAAGATTTAAATCCATTTTTCCCATATAAACCATCTCAATATTTTTACATTTCTTAAAGAATAGGTAAAAACAGTAAAGAAAAGGGAAAAAAGCAAGAGTAAAGAAACATAAAAAGTAAAATACTACTTAAAATATATATTTCTCCTAAGCTAATATATATTCATCCACAAAATTTCTTATTCTTTTTAACCATGATTAAAAATATATTTAATCTTTAAATATTCCATTTAATGTGTCTAGTCATCTAATCCTTTAACTCTTATTCAAAACATTTTTCTCTTTTTTATATATTATAATTTCCCTAAATTCAGACACATTTAATTATCTAAAACATTTCCTTCATCTAGGCCATTTCAGCTGTATTATGTTACTTATATCAAGAGATAAAAGGGGGGAAAAGCATACAGTATCATTTAAGGAATTCATCTCTCTTAGAATGACATTTGTATTCATAATCTTTTCTATTTATTTAACCATAGTTAAGCAAATGTTTCTTTTTAAAATATTCTCTCTGGTAGATCCCATCATCTATTTTCTTAATTTTCACTTTGATCTTTTTCCTTTGACCAGTATCTTTCCTGATCAATGTGTTTTGCTGAATCAAAAAGCTTTTCCATATATTCATGAATGTTGCTGTAGGTATAAGAAGTAAATCGAATGAAGTGTCTTTATGTGAGGCTTTTGCCTTTCCATGTTTCTTGAAAATCTTTTTCTCTTTCTCCTATATCTTTTATAGTATGATGCAGTGTTCTAAGCGTGGTCTTACTAAGGCTTTGAAAAGCAGCAGTGGCGTAGCGTGGGGGGTGCAGGGGGGGCGGGCCACACTGGGCGCAACATCTGGGGGGGGCGCGCTCACACTGAGCTGCTCAGGGAGCCCCAAGGGCTGCACAGAGTCGGCTTGGCTCCGCTCTCGAGCTGCTCTTTCTTGCAAAGCGAAACGAGTCCGGCAGGTGAGATGGGCGGCCACATAAACTGAATAAAATAAATAGAAGCGCCCAACTCTCCGCCCAGGCTCAGGCCAACCGCAAGCACCCCGCAGGCGCCCCGGCAGGCTTGGCCGAGCGAAGACGGACCCGCCGGCCGGCCGGCCTAGCTTCGTGCGCATGCGTGGCTTTATTTAGCGGGGCTCACGTGCGAGCTTGAATGCAGCGGCTCTTGCAGGTCGGAGCCCCGCCCAGCCGCCCTCGAGAGGGACCCGGAAGCATCCCGCATGCGCGTGACTCTTCTTGGAAAGTCTACGCCGCTGCGGGGCACGTCTTTTCGGCGGTGCCATGACGTCACCGGGTTAGGGGGCACAAATTGCCCCGGGTGCTGACAACCCACGCTACGCCACTGTAAAGCAGTATTAAGACTTTATGTGATCTTGATTCTATCCAATGCAGCCAAGGATTGCACTGGCAAAACAGACTAGATGGGCCATCTTAAATTCACTGGGGGAATTCCTTGGAGGATACAATAAAAATAATAAACTGAGATAATTCTTGGGTTTAGAAATCACAGCTCAGTGAGTATTTATAGTCTTAGCAGGTCAGCAGTTTTTAAAATAAATATAGTTCTCACTCTGAAGTAGATGGCCCTGTTGTATTTTCTTTCCTCTGTTGCCAGCTGTTCTTTATTTGGGTGAAAACCACTGAGGTTCAAAGGAACAAGTTTTTTCTATTTCTGGGCATCTTGCCAATTTCTGATTAGTTATGCTCTAATCCTCCACCAAATGTCAGTATCTATTCATTTTCCAACTTTTAAGACAAAGAATTATTTTCTTATAGTTTCATCAATACTCTTTCAGATGTGAAATCTTAATATTTTTCATAGTCTTCAGATTTATCCAGACTGTAGTATTATTAACTTCATTTCAATATATTTCTATCCCCCATAAACATTAATTGACCACTTCCGTCTATGGAGGGGAGGAGGTAAAATCCCTTCCCTTCTCGCTTTTGGAGGATTTTTTGTTTCTTGGGGATCTTTTTCAGGAAATCAGTACAAGACAGGAGAGAGAATATCAATATTCTCACCCAGTTCCAAGCACGCTGTTCACTGTTGTTCTGGTTCGTGCTTTTGGACTTCAGCTGCTGGTAACTTGGGCTAGTCAGTGAGGTGTGGCTAGCCTTTCTCCTGTCAGGTTAGAGGGCTTCCCCTAGATCGAGAGGATCGACTGCTGTCATTCTGCAATCAGCGGTGGGGGGGGAGGGGGCTCTTTCTTCGTTGCCTCTCTGGGGTGACTTTCAATCCATTTAGGGTCCCCTGGCAAGGCGAAACCAGCCATGGGGTGCGGAGCCCCACAATCCCTTGGCTGCCTTGCTGCGATACAAGACCAGAAGTCTCTGAAATAGATGAGACTTGATTTTCAAGTAATAGTACTAGCTAAAGAATGCATAAACAAAAACTTAAAATGGTGATCAATGAGTGAACTAATGACATATTCCCACTAATTCCCTAAGGGTCATTAACAACAGTAAGCAATATTATCACAAA
The DNA here is from genome assembly GCF_964194415.1 of Vipera berus. Taxonomy (NCBI): domain Eukaryota; kingdom Metazoa; phylum Chordata; class Lepidosauria; order Squamata; family Viperidae; genus Vipera; species Vipera berus. The sequence continues at coordinate 87,308,406 of NC_138203.1, forward strand.
ACAGTCATCCAAATACAACCTAAAACAATGGGATTTGCTGCCGTGAATTGGGTACACCAAGGACCCAAAGGCTGGATTAGTTTAGCCTTTAAAATGATGTAGATTATGATCCAAGAACATCCATTCATATTAACCAGTTTCAGAATGAAGGCCATTTCTGTACTGGAACCGTATAGTGTTTTCATAGCATCACTCACCCATTATTTGAGGTGATGTCAAGTGTGTCCATATTACTGTAATTTTGGAATAACTATGGTTATTTGAGTCTAAAAGATGCTATGAATTGCTAGTGGGAAAAACTGACCTCAGAGAGGAAGACAAAGCCAAGAGGCTTACTCCTACAGATACAAGCAAGAAGTGAGTGTTTCGTGGTGATTTCATTCTTGTGCATGAAAAAAAGAAGAAGCAAAACTGGACCAAATATTGTTTAATAGGTTGGTTTCTGAATTCCAGTCATAATGTAGGTGTCAGGGGAAGATGATGCCATTTTGGCTTGACTTTACTAAGATGGGTGCATCTTCCCACAACTCCTATTTTTCCTTTCTTCCTTAAAAAGAACATATGCCTATGTGCCTACATACATCTGCCTCCATACACAGGCAAACAGTTAAAAGTCGCATGCAGGCTCTCTAATTATCTCTTTCAAAACACTGTTATCCAACTGTGCATCATACTTAGTCCTCAACGTATAACCACAATTGAGCCCAAAAGTTCTATTGCTAAGTGAGACGTTTGTTAAGTGAGATTTGCCCCATCTTACGACCTTTCTTGCCACAGTTGTTAAGTGAATCGCTGCAGTTGTTAAGTTAGTGAGACGGTTGTTAAGTGGTTTCAATGGTTTCCCCACTGATTCTGCTTATCTCAAGGTTACAAAAGGTGATCACATGACCTCGGGTCACCACAACGGTCATAAGTATGAGCCAGTTGCCAAGCATCTGAATTTTGATCACATGACCATGTCGTAAGTGAAAAATGGTCACTTTTTTCATTGCCGTTGTAATTTTGAATGGTTGCTAAATGAACTGTTGCAAGTCAAGGACTACTTGTATTGCCTAATCAAGAGTGATTAAAAAAAAAGCAGAAAGAGCCTTGCTGGCTGGGGGCACTTTTTAAAGAAAGAAATGGAAATGGAAATTTTGAATACTCTAATTCTGGCTAGGGTTGATTGACCCCTTACAAAGAAAGCAAGGATAAAGGCTACTTTCTTTGGTGGAAGTAATAACCCCTGTGAATCTCATGCAACTTCATTATTTTAAAACGCAAATTCTTTCCAGGATACTATTTATGGAGACTTTTTTTTTCACATTTTGGAATGTTCTTATGGGCACCAAATAAAAAATTTATTTTCTTGTTTTCGTGCTAAAGATGAAGAGCCGTCAGAGAGAGAAGGGGAGAGAGAAAATTCATCCTTAATTTAGCGCAAGAAGCATGGTTGCATGTATACTCAGGAATTCAAAACCTGCCTGGAAGATATATCAAGGGGAAACACAGTTATAAGATTTTTTTTCCTCATTTTTTGCCATTGTTAAATGTCAACAATGCTAAATTGGACTTTAAATGAGTATGGATTACTGGATTTCATAAGGATTTGTGCCCATTTACTTCAAAACAGATGACTTTTTGCACAGGTTTTACCCTATCAACCCACAGCTGTGAATAAAAGAAGCATAATTACATTAGGAAGCTACTACCTTTAGTCTTATTGGATAAAATCACAAAATCTCAACATGTTTGTCCATGTAAAATAATAAAAAAAAGACAAGACAAGATATAGTATTTTTCATTGTTCCTTTTATTCAGATCACTATTGCAAGATTGTGTTGGATTTATCATATCCTGTCCATCACACATGCTGAACAAAATATGAGACAGGCAGATTGGATGAATATAATGGCCAAATTTTGTACTATTACCATTACAGAAAGACAGCAATCAAGCAGTTTTACTGATATCATTTTGGAATTGTGTTTTATGCAACTGTCAGTATGCATATGTGTGTGTATTTGTGAATGTACAGTATGAGCGTGGCTGATCTTTGAATATAATTTAATTTAATTTAATTTAATTTAATAATATTTCTATACCGCCCTTCTCCTGAAGGACTCAGGGCAGTGAACAGGGCAAGAATAAAAATACAGATTACAAAAGTTAAAACAAGATTAAATAAATGCCCACATACTAAAATACATCTTTAAAACCTAATAAAATAACAATAACAAACCCCCCCCCCAATCCCCTCATCAGGCCAGGCCAGCTTGTTCAAAAAAGTAGGTTTTTAGCTCGCGGCGAAAGGAGCGGAGGTCGGGCGCCGTCCGGAGCTCAACCGGTAGCTGATTCCATAGCTCCGGGGCGCCCACAGAGAAGGATCTCCCCCTGGGGGCCACCAGTCGACATTCTCTGACCGGTGGCACCCTGAGGAGGCCCTCTCTGTGGGAACGCACAGGGCGGAGGGAAGTCGATGCCGGCAGCAGGTGTTCCCTCAGGTACTCCGGACCCCTGCCATGTAGGTCTTTGAATACCATTACTAGTACCTTGAATCTCACCCGGAAGGCAACTGGCAACCAATGCAGCTCACGGAGCAAAGGTGTAACGTGGGAGTATCGGGAGACTCCCAACACAACTCTCGCGGCTGCATTCTGTACCAGTTGGAGCTTCCGGGTGGTCCTCAAGGGCAGCCCCATGTAGAGAGCGTTGCAGTAGTCTAGTCGAGAGGTCACGAGCACATGAGTGACCGTGCATAGATCATCCCGGCTTAGATAGGGCCGCAACTGGCACACTAGGCGAACCTGGGAGAAAGCCCCCCTAGTCACAGCTCCTATATGGTCTTCCAGGGTGAGCCGTGAATCTAGGAGGACTCCCAAGTTGCGAGCCCTATCTACGGGGGGTAATAGTTCACCCCCCATAGCGAGAGGTGGAATGTCCGAATAAACCCGGGATGAAGGTATGCAAAGCCACTCAGTCTTGTCGGGGTTGAGTTGAAGTCTGTTCCTCCCCATCCAGACCCGAACCGCCTCCAGGCAACAGGACATCACGTTGAGGGCATCACTGGGGTGGTTTGGGGTTGAAAGGAAAAGCTGGGTATCATCAGCATACTGATGATACCCAACTCCAAAACCACGAATGATCTCACCCAGCGGTTTCATATAGATGTTGAACAGGAGAGGCGAGAGGACCGACCCCTGAGGAACTCCACAAATGAGAGACCTCGCGGTCGACCTCTGCCCTCCTGCCAACACCGACTGCGAACGTCCCTGGAGATAGGAGGAGAACCACTGTAAAACCGTGCCTCCCACTCCCAATCCCCTGAGACGCCGCAGCAAGATACCATGGTCAATGGTATCGAAAGCCGCTGAGAGGTCTAATAGGACTAGAACAGAGGAATGTCCCCTGTCCCGAGCCCTCCAGAGATCATTCACCAGCGCGACCAATGCCGTCTCCGTGCTGTGCCCGGGCCTGAAACCCGATTGGTACGGGTCTAGATAATCCGCTTCATCCAGGACCAGAGGGAGCTGATGTGCCACCACACTCTCAACAACCTTCTCTCTCTCTTTCTTCCTTGATCTGTTCCTTCCTTCTTTCATTCTTTCCACTCTCAGGATTTGAAGCAAGATTTCAAAACTTAAGCACTCAAAACCTTTTGCTCATATGGACAATTTGATTTGTCCTGCATTTTTCAAAATCAAGTTAATCCTATCCTATTTTGCATATCCTATGCCAAATGTATTAGAAATCGTAAAACCTCCAAATATGTAAATTCTTATCCATTTCTGCTTCTAAATACCTTAATCCGTGTATGCATATTTTAGTTCATAATTGGTTTTTTTTTAACACAGTACGTTCATTTTTATACATTAAAGAGTGATTAAAATGAAAACAGTGTGATTTTCTGGTGCTGTTGTTGCCTGTGATGCATGTTTGAGCTGTTCAGCAGCTAATATTGTTTTTCTTCTTGTTATTTGAGTTCTTTGGGCACATTAAAAGATTTTACTATACATTATTTCCAGGCTGATGATTTTAATGGCTAAAAAATACCAGAGTTTAAATGGCAAAGGAGATGTGATTTGAAAAGTAACAAAACCTTGAGGCTACATTTAGTATTAGGCAGGCAAACTTCTGTTTCCATCAAATTCAGCTCCAAAAGATTCTGTAGTTTGAAAATAAGACAGAGAGTAAGCAATGAAGGGGGGGGGGGCGGGAATCCATCCGCTGGTGAATGCTTTTCAGAAGCAGCCATAATTAACAGCTCCTTGCACTGACAGTAACTTTTAAGAAACCTTACCATTTATATGCATATCAGTCAGTCACCTTTGGATGCAACCACATGCAGAATCTGAATTCCTTGATAGATAAAACAGAGGAGGAACGTTGAAGCCGAGCTTTGATGAAATTTGAAAAGTTGAAGACCTCTCAGGGGAATACGTTTATATGATACTAGCATAAGTGTATTTTTAACTTGGGTTCCTTTTCCAATTAAGCCTACATTTCTCACAGAGATAATGGTAGTCCAACGATCCAGTTGACTGCTTTCACTCATATAGTCCTACAGTTTGACCACACATCAGTGTCACATAGAATCACATCACACACACACACACACACACACACACAAAAAACCCAGCTCCCGGGCAGCTGAGGGTGAAGCCTGTGAAGGATGACTGGATTCCTAATATGATGTAAAGCAGGAAAAGAATGATCAGGGCAGCAGTAATAGAACTCGAGAACATCATTTCCTACATGGAAGTACTTTTGTGCTTAGTGGATGTGTTATGCGCGGGGTTGCCCTAAAGCATTTCAATGCCAATTATATATGAGAAAAATTTCCTCACCCTTAAGTTTACATTGAATATACTTCAGAGAATGCAATTCCCTTTTTGGGATATGTCACTCATATGTCAATGAGTGAAAAATTGTCAGCAGGATTAACATTACCCAAGAAGATAATTCAGCTGTCACCATATTAATAAAACCCTCTACTCTTGCTAAGGCAGCTGCCATGCGTACTGGAAGAGGAGAAGGTCCATCAATAGGTCCATGGAGACACTCCTTAATCCTCAAGCCAGCTGTTTGACGGGACAGTAGAATTTTTCTCTGTTCTTCTCTTTCTTTTACTGCCTTTCTCAGCTTCCTTGCTGCATTCTCCCCCCACCCCCACCTCTACTCCTAGTATCCCTCTCTGTCTAAAACATATACTGGGTTTAACATGATGTCTACAACAACAGTGAGAGAGAGAAGGGCAGGTTTTCAGGAAGTAAAAGCTCTGTCGAGACTTGACATCCAAGAAAAATATGGTTTAAATTAAGGGGGGAAATAGCAATTTGGAGAGTCAGAGGAGGGAAAATTCATTTATTCTGCTGTGTTTATAGCATCAACCTGTAGATGATGAAGATGATGATGATGATGATGATGATGATGATGATGATAGTAGTAGTTCAAAGAAGTCTAGAGGAGTACACAAAACCATCAACCCATATTTCAGAAAATATCGCAGTAACATAATAAAAGTGTTTAGCTGCACCATAATAAAAACAAATTAAGAAGACATTGAGCCTAAAGGCAGTTTTGTCTCAGGAGAGTTGTTGCAAAGTATATTAAGCTGTTTTTAAGGCTATGCAAGGTAGAACCTTTGTGAGGGGAAAAGAAGAAGAATAGAATAGAATAGAATAGAATAGAATAGAATAGAATAGAATAGAATAGAATAGAATAGAATAGAATAGAATAGAATAGAATAGAATAGAATAGAATAGAATAGAATAGAAGAGAGAGAGAGAGAGAGAGAGAGAGAGAGAGAGAGAGAGAGAGAGAGAGAGAGAGAGAGAGAGAGAGAGAGAAAGAAAGAAAGAAAGAAAGAAAGAAAGAAAGAAAGAAAGAAAGAAAGAAAGAAAGAGAGGAAGGGAGGGAGGGAGGGAGGGAGGGAGGGAGGGAGGGAAGGAAGATGAGTGCCCTCAAAAAGAAGACCATTTCTTAGTCCACATACTAAGAGCCAGATCCATTTCTATCCAAATTCTTATAGTTGTTCACAGTCACTAATGTGGAAAGGATTGTGGGGAGAGCAAGACTTCGTGGCATGAGATTCAAATGCTGCAAAGCTATGAAAGCTCTTGGTCATGTGACTTCTCATTCCTCTCAATGGAAATTACTGTGGGGTCCTACCAGGGAAGGTATGGCTTTAAAAAAATGAAAAAGAAAAATGTGCCTTTTTAAGCCTTCACTTTGAATCACCACCCAACCACCCCACCCATGGCTATATTCACATTCACATATAGTGAGGCAGATGGAAAAATGGTGGGACATAGCTTCAGTTTCTGAAATCTTCCACAGCAGGATTCCTAATAGCCTTCAGAGGTTGTTTTGTTTTGGTTTTTAACCAGGAACTCTTAAGCAAGAATCCCTTGACATCTATATATTTTTAAAAAAAAACAATTCTTGGCAGTGAAAGGTAAAATGTATCAACTTTTTGCTCAATGGTCTCTGATCTCCCCTGTGAATCCTCCTCTAACACAGATATGAGTCTAATGGCAGGCATTTCCCACCTCTTGACCTGGGCAAAAATAACTCCCAAAGAAACTGCAAGCCATCGATTTTCTTGTTGTTCCTTTTAAAGTCAGGTGTTTTTAAACCTATGGAAGTCAGCAAGTAAAAAATAAATAAAAAATTCTTCCATAGGCTAGTGCATTTCAACGGGGTAAGAGTCTCTACTTCTGTGGCTCATTATCAAAGGTTTCAGAATTTATTACTTGGCTTGAGCTGCACCTCACGAACCTGACTTAGATGGTGTACTTGCAAACCAGGTCATGCAAATCACACGGAAATTGCAGTAAAGAGAATATTGCCATTTAACATATGTTCTGCACATTGTTTGGCCTAGGAGCAGCCAGACTAGTTGAGGAACCGGTTGCATCAATGTTGATATACAGTAGACCAATGACCATTACAGGGGAAAGGGTGTCAGGATATTTAAATGTAGTAGCTGGAACAGTAAAGTGTATAATAGGCCAGAACATACCATTTTAGTTGATTGGTTGAAGAGGGTTGGCTCCTGCATGAGTCAATCTACACTATGATTGGTTGCTGGGGTGTAAAGGGGGAGTTTTCCCTTTTCCCCTGCCTTTTTCCCCTCTATGTATGATGATATTTATTTATTTTACTAACCACATTTTTACCCCCATTACAATCCATAGACTTTCGGTGGCTTGCAAAAATACAAAACCATTTTTTTTTTAAAAAAAGTAGTTGAATTATAAATAATGCAATACATACATACATGCATACATAATACTTCTGAGAAACAATGCATAAAATGTGGAACTTGGAAGTACAGTAGCACAAAGTTCATACAGATATTTGTGTGGATTTCTTTCAGCTGACACTTGACGTTTGTATCAGATTGAAGCCATACCAACGTGCCATCAGTATTATGAGAAATAGAAGAAAAAACAAATAAGCTTGATTGAATTGCCCATCTGTTGTCTGAGGCCTCTTCCACGTGATGCCAAGGGGAGGCTGATGATCTTTGAAAATAAGTCATTAATTCCACAAATTAACAAGCCTTGTTGCTGTCAAGGAAACACTGGAAACACCAACAACAGTTTGTAGCACTTTGTTGAGGGTTAATGGAGATGGACTTGGCTGGGGGAGGTTCTTTCCTCAATCCACCCTTGTGATTTTGCCTCTATCTCCAAAGGAAGGTATCAACCCCTCTAGATAGATCACACAATGGAACCAATTCCCTAAAAATGGGTAAAACTACTTTTATTGGGACCGGCTACAAATAAATAATAATAATTAGTGACAGATTTTATTTTCCTGGGCTCCAAGATCACTGCAGATGGGGACTGTAGTCAAGAAATTAAAAGACGCTTGCTCCTGGGGAGGAAAGCCATGGCAAATCTAGACAGCACACTAAAAAGCAGAGACATCAACCTGTCAGCAAAAGTGCATATAGTCAAGGCTATGGTCTTCCCAGTTGCAATGTATGGCAGTGAAAGTTGGACCATCAGAAAGGCTGAGCACCAAAGAATTGAGGCCTTTGAACTCTGGTGCTGGAGAAGACTCCTGCGAGTCCCTTGGACTGCAAGGCGATCAAACCGGTCAGTCCTAGAGGAGATCAACCCTGACTGCTCTTTAGAAGGCCAGATCCTGAAGCTAAAACTCAAATACTTTGGCCACCTAATGAGAAGGAAGGACTCACTGGAGAAGAGCCTAATGCTGGGAAAGATTGAGGGCAATAGAAGAAGGGGACGACAGAGAATGAGGTGGCTGGATGGAGTCACTGAAGCAGTAGGCGTGAGCTTAAATGGACTCCAGAAGATGGTAGAGGACAGGAAAGCCTGGAGGAACATTGTCCATAGGGTCGCGATGGGTCGGACACGACTTTGCAACTAACAACAACAACACAAATAATAATAATGGGACACGGTGGCTCAGTGGGTTAGGACACTGAGCTTGTCGATCAGATGGTCGGCAGTTTGGCGGGTCGAATCCCGAGTGCCGCGTAGCAGAGTGAGCACCTGTTACTCGTCCCAGCTTCTGCCAACCTAGCAGTTCAAAAGCACATAAAAATGCAAGTAGAAAAATAGGGACCACTACGGTGGGAAGGTAACAGTGTTCTGTGCACCTTTGGCGTCTAGTCATGCCGGCCACATGACCACAGAGACGTCCTCGGACAAGTGCTGGCTCTTCGGCTTTGAAACAGAGATGAGCACCGGCCCCTAGAGTCGGAAACGACTAGCACGCATGTGTGGGGTAACCTTTACCTTTACCTTACAAATAATAATACAATCTTCATTTTAAAGAAGAGATTGGACAACCATTTGTCCAATGGTAGGGGGTTAAAGTAGGGGGTTGAATTAGAAGACCTCCAAGGTCCCTTCCAACTCTGTTATTCTGTTTGTGTGCATTTGTGATTGTGCTGTTCCTTCTCCTTATAATTCGGTGAATTAGAGAAAGGTCTGAATGGCTTATCTCACTGCTCAGGACTAAAGAAGCCATTTGCCTAGGTAACTGTTCTTGCCTATCTCCCTCAAAGTTATCTTCCTTACTCTCTAGAGAAGGGGAGGGCAGGGGGAAGAGTAAAAAGGATGACCTTGATGGAAATATATAAGAACCATTACCAAGACAACAAGTAGATAAACATTATATATGCCCAGATGGGGTGGGGGGGGTGGAAGAATATGAAAACATGTCACACAGGCAACGGAGGCTCATCCCTTCCTGCTGCCAATTTGCATGAATATAAAAAGAGAAGAAGAGAAACATATTCACACTTTCAGATTCTGGTGCTGTAGCCAATTTTAATAAAAGGCAGTGACCGGGTGTTAAGACACAGAGCAAAATCGTGCTTTTAGTTGGGGATAGATGGAGGAGGGTAGGAGAAAATCAGTACATCATGAGAGACTGAGCAAATATGGTATGGTATCTTACAACCCAGGTGGCCAGAAAGGCCCAAAAGAGGCTTCACTTTCTCAGGGTCTTGCGAAAGAACAGGGTAGAACAACGGCTTATGACCCTCTTTACCGGTCTACTATAGAGAGCGTCCTCTCGTATAGTATTGTGGTTTGGTATGCTGGCCTGACAACCGTGGATAGGAAAGTATTACAGAGGGTGGTGAGCACAGCACAAGACATTGTGGGCTGTCCCCTAACACCACTGGATGACATCGCCAGGGCTCACTGCCTTGGAAGAGTGAGGAACATTCTCAGGGACAACTCACACCCTGGTCGGTATCTCTTTACTCTCCTACCATCAGGTAGGAGATACAGGAGTATAGCCAGCCGTACCAACAGACTGAAGAACAACTTTTATCCATGGGCTGTTAGGCTTTTGAATGGGAAATAGTTTTATAAACTTTATGCATGATTGACTTGTGCGGCCGGTGTGTTGTGCAATTAGCTCACATGGTGTAATAAGATGGAGGGTTTGTGTCACTGTGAGTTGGGGGGTGGGGGCACGAAGGGAGGCTCAGCCAATCTCAATGTATACATGGTTGTACTTTATTTATTTATTTTATTTATTTATTTATTTTAATTCCATTTATATCCCGCCCTTCTCCAAAGACTCAGGGCGGCTTACAAGCTTAGCAAGCTTACAAGCTTTGACAATAAAGGTTCATTCATTCATTCTTCTGAGAACTGAAGCTATTTTTTTTATTTTGTTTTTCTTGGAAATATCTGCTTTGGGAAAGTAGCCAATGAACCAGATGGATTTTTAATTCCATTTAATGCTTTGATTGAATAGTTCAGTTGTCTTATATTAAAAACTCCCTTTTTATGACCCTGTAATATCTTAATTCAGGATAGAGTTGGGGCGACTGGATGGAGCTGACTTAGATTGGGAACAAATGTCTACAGAGATTCTCAGTCATTCAGGTTAGGGTTCTCCCAAAGGTGCTTTTTCAAAAGGCAACTGGACTTTTTTTGTGTGTTTTTCCTTCGAGATGTTTTGCTTCCCATCCATTCACTTCGACCAGCTGTCTGCAAGGAGTATAAATCTTTCCGTTCCTCACCATTCAGTCAGAACTGAAAAAGCTTCGGGGATGAGAAGTGAAACATCTTCAAGGAAAAAAAAAACTTCAGTAGCCTTTTGGAAAAAGCACCTTTAGGAAAGATTGGGGACAGTTTTTACATAATCATCTTCTCCTGATTTAATCAACCACCACTTTAAAAAAAAACAGCTCTCAGATGGCATTAGTAAATACCACCTGTAGGTTTAGGTATATAGAGGTAGATATGCAGATACAGGTACAGGTAGAGATACAGAATTACAGCATATAGTGAACAGATTTCCAGACATATATACTCAAAATACTTCTTTTAAAAAAATTGCTTTGTACTTCTGACTTAGAAGTTACTGTATCCATTTTATTCCCTTTGGATGGTGAATCCAGAGAAATCAGGTTTAAATTTGTCAATAGAGAAAAGAGGAAGACCTTTTAAAATTTAATGCAGAGGTTCTTTGTTCATTCACAGCAAAGGCTAGAGGGAATCTGCCCCCCCCCCGTACAGAAGGTCACCCATATCGATCCCTAGCTAGTTGTTGAGAATTTCTGTTCCCCCTGAATCCCCACTGTAAAACACTATAATTAATTCAAAGAAGAAGAAAAAACGGGGCTGGTTGCATGAGGAAAAACATATTTCCCAACATGCTTTTGGATTCTAGCTAACAGATTGATGGTTTCATTTGCTGGCAGTTAAGAAACGATTAGAAATCAAATACAAAACCAAAATAGCCAAAATGAGGAAAGTAGATTTTGAGGAAGACAATTAATCTTCCCCAAAGGAATTTCCTTCTCTAAACATACAACAATATCCAAATAGCCTTGTCTATTCTATGCGTTAGGTCAGACATGTCAAACACAAGGCCCGGGGGCTGGATCCGGCCTGTGAAGTGGTTTCATGCGGCCCGTGAAGCCATCATGGAAACGGTGAGGGAACGGCCCCCACTGCCTTGGCCCTGGCCCAGAGACCCTCCTTCTGCCAGAGACCCTCAGATCTGTCCCACTCCTGCCCACGCCCCCATAGGCACCCTTGATGCGAACGATGTTGTTGTGACTCAGGGCCAGCCTGTGGGTCCGACAGCCGGCTCCGATGTATCGGATGACTCAGATGAGGGGGAGGAGGGAAACGAACCGGCTGATGATGGTTTGGAGGCTTTGCAGAGCCCTCAGCCGGGGACCTCTTCTCAGCTGCGTGAGCCCGAGAGTGCGGAGGAAGATGACCCACAGCTGGCCCTGTTCAAGGACGCCCGACGCAGGAGGCAGTCGAGCAGGAACAAACAAAGAAAGGCTGCGGGACTCCTCGGGAGGAGGCACAGGGAGACCACGCCCTGAGCTCTCTATAAAAGGAGTGTTTGGGGAGGGGCTGGTGGCTGAAAGCAAACTGTTCTGAACCAGCCCTCTTCTGGCCTTGTAATAAGGCAAACCCCTATTCAGAAAGAAGAGACTGGAGAGCGTCCAAGGCTAAAAGGCATCTGCCAAGATTTATTACGCAGTTAACAAAAACACTAGAGCTTGTCTTCTCAAGCGGAAAAGTTGCTTTCAGCAACCAGCCCCTCCCCAAACACTCCTTTTATAGAGAGCTCAGGGCGTGGTCTCCCTGTGCCTCCTCCCGAGGAGTCCCGCAGCCTTTCTTTGTTTGTTCCTGCTCGACTGCCTCCTGCGTCGGGCGTCCTTGAACAGGGCCAGCTGTGGGTCATCTTCCTCCGCACTCTCGGGCTCACGCAGCTGAGAAGAGGTCCCCGGCTGAGGGCTCTGCAAAGCCTCCAAACCATCATCAGCCGGTTCGTTTCCCTCCTCCCCCTCATCTGAGTCATCCGATACATCGGAGCCGGCTGTCGGACCCACAGGCTGGCCCTGAGTCACAACAGATGTAGAGCTGGCCACACCCACCCAGGTGGCCATACAGACTTTGGCCACACCCACCCAGTAGGCCACGCCCACCCAGGCCACACCCACCTTTCCCCCTGAGGGCAACCGCAATGCTGATGCGGCCCTCAATGAAATTGAGTTTGACACCCCTGCGTTAGGTTCTTTCTGTAAAATATTTAAAGATGGTCAGTTTGTATAAAGGGGACAGGCTAAAGCAAAAACAAACCAACCCTAATTATAATAGCATGTGTGCCTTTCCTGTCTCCCTTCCTCCCTTTTCCCCTCCCCTTCTCTCCCTTCCTCTCTGCTCTTGTCCTCCCCTCCTCATCCTAATTATTACATCTGTTTTCTCTTACCTTCGTGCCATTTTTTTGCCATTGCACTATTATGGAATAAAGCCCAATGTTGAAGTCTGTAAAAATCCTTTTGAACTTTGAGTGTGTCTGAATTAATTAAAGATTAGTTGAAGTTTTGTATCAGGCATGTAAAAAAAGAAAAAGAAAGGTGTACGTATTAATGAAATATCAAAGGAGATTTTTAATGCATAACCTTAAAGACAAAGTAAGCAGATGTGCAAAAGTATATCCAAAACTTTTTAGTCCAGACCTTATATGCTTGCTGATACTGTTAATTACTGCTTTCTTCGTCTGTTCTGTAAATCGCTATCTTAAGATGTAATTATCCCAAATCATAAAGGAAGTCTTTCTATTGTTATATTTTTTTGTGCTTCACATATCTTTTAAGCCTTGTCAGATTCCAACAGACCCTTGGAAAAATGAAGATAGTTTTTAACTACTTGGCAACCAAAGATTCACATCTCAAGCGTGTCTATGAAAAAGGGAAATATTGGAAATAAGTACTGAGACTTAAGTTTTAAGCATTAATGGTGATGTATTTAATTAGAAGCTGGGGTGACAGAATCTAAAGGTAGGTTCTTCACTGGTGGTGGTGGCTGCTCTGATTTAAGTGAATAATTATTGATATTGATGGTTGCTGGCTACCAGTTATTGCTCTGCAGAAGGTAGACGTCTGCAAGTCAAATGTCATGTAGGCAACCTTGGCTCTTTTATGATTCATGGACTTCAACTCAGGAATTCTGGGAGTTGAAGTCCACGAATCATAAAAGAGCCAAGGTTGCCTACCCCTGGTCTAGAATGAGAAGTTTTGTGTTGCTACTGGGGTGTGCAGTTTGTTTTGGAGAAAAAGTGGTATTGCTCTAAGGATTAGTACTGTTTCTTATTCCTTTTTTTTAAAGTACCATTCAAAAGCAAGTTTTCTCATAGCAGCTTATAGTAGACTAAAACCACACAGTAAAATTCTAAGCAAAAGGCTTAGTAGAGTACAATAAGTAAAATATATTACACAGAAACAGCAAAGTAAAACAATAATGCGGCAGTCTCAATAAAAAAAAGTTTCTAATGTTCTAGAACCATCTTCGAAAGGTGGAGAGTGTCATCAGGATTCTGGACATGAACATTCAAATCGACACAAAACATAAAGTCTGTTGCCATGCCTTTTTAACCATCTTTTCTGAGCAAGAAGATGAATTCCATGTCTTCTGCTCATCAGGACTCAAAAATATACCCAGATTTTCTGCAATAGTTTTTAATATCCACCTGTGATTCACAGCTGATTAATTTCTGTTATTATTTTAGTTGTTAATCTTAGTGTTTGACTGCAGAGAGGCACCATAACTTATTATTTATTATTTATTTTTTAATTTAATTTGAATACTAATTTGTATATTAATTATATTAATTATATTAATATAATTTGTATATTAATTTAATTATGCATATCAATTGGCTTGACATCCATGTTTTTAGTGTTTTTATGCCTCTTCCTCCCTTCCTCATAATTCTGTTTTATCTGTGAAAACTATTGTTACATTTTATTGGTCAATGCCAATAAAATAAGTGAACTGCCCACTCTAGAACAGTGCTAGAAACCTGGAAAGAGAAAGAAAAACTCTAGAAAATATACCCATTCTTACTCCATGACCATATGATCTGATGATGTTGCACTGAGTACTCAGGGGAACCCATCTGTATGAAATGAATATCCGTGATTCTCAGACTGGATCTTGGCTAGATAAACCTTGTTGACTCTCCTATTCCTAATCAAAGGGAGTAACCAGAAGACAGGCAAAAGTTGACTAACTTATCTTCTCCTTACAGGATCTTTTAATCTCCCAACCTTGCCCTTCCTTCTTCTACTCCAATGAAATTATAAGAAAACTCCCTCAGGATGATCAAATGTGAAGCAAAGAACAACAGAGGCCTTCCTCTCATTTACTGTGTATGAGCCAAAAAAAAAAAACCCAACACATCCTAGACTGCATTAAAGAGGGGTAGAATGAAGATCATATGAAGTTTTAGTACCATTTTATAATATCCTGGTAAGACCACACTTGGAATATTGCATCCAGTTTTGGTTGCCACAATATAAAAAAAGATGTTGACACTCTAGAAAGAGTACAGAGAATAGCAACAAAGATGATTAGTGGGCAGGAGGCTAAAACGTAGGAAGAACGGTTGCAGGAATTGGGTATGTCTAGTTTAATGAAAAGAAGGACTAGGGGCAGTGGTGGGATTCAGCCAGTTCACACTACTTCGGCAGAACCGGTAGCTACTTATTTGTTGCCCAGACCCAGAATGGACTTCCGGAAGTGGCATCCACACAGAGAACCGGTTGTTCACATATTTGAATCACACCTGCCACAAAGAAGAGGGAGCCAAGCTATTCTCCAAAGCACCTGAAGACAGAACATAAAGCAGTGGATGAAAACTAATTAAGGAGAGAACCAACCTAGAGCTTAAGGAGAAATTTCCTGAAAGTTAGAAAAATTAATCAGTGGAACAACGTGCCTCCAGAAGTTGTGGATGCTCCAACACTGGAAGTTTTTAAGAAGAATTGGACAACCATTTGTCTGAAATGGTATAGGGTTTCCTGCCTGAGCAGGGGGTTGGACTAGATGACCTCCAAGGTCCCTTCCAACTCTGTTATTCTGATACTTCAGGACTGCAGTTGATATTTGCCAGCCCCTTCAGAGGTCTCTAAGCCTCTGTCCAGAAGAAAGGCCACACTAGATATAGAATTTACAGGCCATTGCTACAACTTTTCTGAAGTCTGCTTCTTTCCCTATCCTTAACTTGCACAGTTCCTTTATAAAGAGTGTTTAACGCCCTCTTCTCTTGCAGTCACTGACCTATGCAAGGTTTTCCCCAGCCCAAAAATTTCCAACAACTCATGGAAGTAAGAAATATGAAGCAATGCTTTATTCCATGACAGGCAATATTCCAGAATTGTCTTCTGGGACCAAGAGAAAAAGAAATCCATAAGTCTTACATTACAACCTAGCAAAGGGCAAGGTCCAATATTTTCTAGTGATAAATCTGCTGTCAGACCACAATAAGATTAAAGGCAAATATTTGGCCTCCACAAGAAGTAAACAACCTTGTTATATACTAGTAATTTGGGGCAGGTTATAAGAGCATATGCATTCAGCCATTTCGGCTGCTGGCGAACATAGATGAACACCTGAAAGTTGACTCAGACATGGCTCCATTCAGCTTGCTTTTCTCCCTTTCTCTCTCTCTCTCTCTCTCTCTCTCTCTCTCTCTCTCTCTCTCTCTCTCTCTCTCTCTCTCTCTCTCTCTCTCTCTCTCTCTCTCTCTCTCTCTCTCTGAATGGCTGTAGATGCCAGGGACTGAGGTTTTACTGTTTTATATGTAAAATGTGACCTAATTATAGAACTACAGCTTGTCTCAATTTTTTTTTTAAAAAAGTTATTACTGTATAAAATACTTCCGTTTGAACAAATAGCCTTATTTTCTCCTTTGGTGGGCTTTGAATTGATGACTTTGATGACTTTGAATTGATGTTGCAGCTTCTTAACAATCTTTGCCAGCCTGGCATTTTGTCAGTCTGGCAACAGTCTTTATCAGTATGATATCTTGGAAGGCAATATTGCCTCTGGAGTCAAGAGTAGCAGCTTGAAAAGGAAAGATCTATGCCACTTCATCACCCATGATTTTGCTATCGATATTTCAAATATGTATTGGCTGCCTTCCTGGAGAAAGATGCCTCTGAGGATGTAACAAAAATGCAACCTCAGTGAAAATGCAGAGATGATTATACAGATGATAATGGCAGTAACTATCTATCACAGGGGTGTCAAACTGCCAGCCCAGTCTACCGTTTGAGCAGGATTTTCCCCAAATCTCGCCTTGATTTCCCTACTGCCACTAACCCCTAATAAAAGTTTCCTTCTTGGGTGGTGAGCTGAGGTGGGTCCTTACAGACTATATAACTGTACAGAGGGTCCCTAAAGGGCCTCTCGTGCATCATGGCAATCCTGCACTGTTTTCTTGAAACAGAATAACAGAATAGAACACAGAATATAACAGAGTTGGAAGTGGCCTTGGAGGTCTTCTAGCCGAACCTGCTGCTCGAGCAGGAGACACTGTACCATTTTAGACAAATGGTTGTCCAAGCTCTTCTTAAAAACCTTGTGCTTTATTATGTTATGGATTAAGATAGGGACCATTTCTTGCCCTATGACTGCCCAGTCTTTTTTGGCTACCTGCATATCCATGGACACAGTGGGGTCCTACAAAGCAGTGCAAAAAATAGGGGTGATGACTTCTAATCTCTCCTCTCTCTCTCTCTCTCTCTCTCTCTCTCTCTCTCTCTCTCTCTCTCTCTCTCTCTCTCTCTCTCTCTCTCTCTCTCTCTCTCTCTCTCTCTCTCTCTCTTCTCTCATGTACACACATCCCAAAATACAAAAGTCCTGCCTTTCATATACACAGCACTGACACTCAGCCATTGCACACCCCAATCTATTTTCCATATATATATATATATTAAAAAAAATTCTTACTAGGAAGTCCATGAAGAGTAACATGCAAATTCTAATCTTTTTTTAAAAAATATCCCTTTTAAATAGGGACCGCTACGGTGGGAAGGTAACAGCGTTCCGTGAGCCTTTTGGCATCTAGTCATGCCGGCCACATGACCACGGAGACGTCCTCGGACAAGCGCTGGCTCTTCAGCTTTGAAACGGAGATGAGCATCGGCCCCTAGAGTCGGAAACGACTAGCACGCATGTGCGGGGGAACCTTTACCTTTAACTTTTTTTAAAATACACACTGCAGAAACACACATATAGAAAATACTGGTCCTTTTCATAGATTTAACATGGCTGCACCAAGTACTGCTCCACTTTTTCAAATAATATTGCCCACCTGGGATTTCGGATACATCACCCAACATCCTGAAGTTTTCTCAAGGAAAATTCCAGTAGAACCAACTTTCTGTCACGAATGAAGGCAAATATACGTATCTAATCTGGGTCAAGCTCTTCCAAGCTTTTGGATTCCTACTGGAGCCCACCTTCAGGAAACTTCTGTCTACTAGAACATGTGTTTTAGCTATTAATATTAATAATGGTGACTGATCCAGATTGGCTCTTGCAACATTATCCTGGGACACGTATATTGGCCTTCATTCATGAGAGATACGGACAGCTAGTGCTTTGAACAGTTCGGCTTTGAGAATCCTCCACAGCAGACTTTTGTCCACTTATGAAAGAATAGCCCAAAACACATATTCCAGTAGAGAGAAGTTCCCTGAGGGATGGGCTCTAGCACAAGTCCAAAAGCTTAGAAGAGTAAATCTCTAATCCCAGTGACCAACCCGGATGGGATCTTGCAACTTTTTCTCCACCCAATCAAAAGGAATGGTGGAAGTTAAGTAATAATACTGACAGCAGGAAAGAAAGAAAAAGATGCCGGTCTTTGTGAGGCTAGCTCCAGGAAATGCAGACAAATCAGTGTCCATATTCATCACTTTCTTAGAAATACCCAGAGAATCTTTGAGGGGAGCTGCTAAACAAGACATCTGAATTCTTCAGAGATGCACATCAACTATTCTATACCTTGGCTGTTCCTATCAGGAATGTTCTAAAGTAATTTATCCATCGCTAACAAGCACATATATTCACGGTCACTTTCACCGTAGTAGCAAAGATCACGAGAACAGGCCTCATGGTATCATTCTTATGCATTCCAGTGCCACAGCAAAGATTGATTCTCACCATTTTATTGCCTTGATTCTCTGGGACTCTGACTTGGCCGCTCGAAGCTGGGCTGAGGAACAGAGGAAGAAGCTTGCCTGCTGCAAATCAAAACGCAAATAGAAAATGAAGGTAAAAGACAGCCTCAAAATACTCTTCTGCCTTCACGGAGATTAGCAAAGAATTTTATGAAGGTGAGTAGCCTGATTTACTGCAATGGATGTCGCATAGCCAAAAAAATAATTCAGGCAGGCACATGTGTGATTAAATTTTAAACTGCAAAATTGCAAGGCAATCAATTAAGTGGTTGAATCTTTTGAACGTGAAGACAAAGAGAAAAAAAAGAAATCTGGCACTGGGAAATGGAGAGAAATATGGCACTGCTAAGGCAGGAAGAAGGAAGATCACAAAACAGAAACACACTCCTGAGATCCTCATTTCACATTCCAGCTGAAGGACCCAGGTTGCCACCTCTCCCAAAATCTTTTGGTACCACTCCCAGACACCCCTTCCCAAACTGCCAGCAAGTTGAAGTTTCCAAGTGAGAGAAATTACACAATTCAAGAGGATGAATCCCATTAACAGTAATGTGTTGAATTGTGAATGGAGGAATTTTAAAGGCATGTCTAGTGTAGTGAAAAGAAGAACTAGAGGTAAGCAGCGTTCCAATATTTGAGGGGCTGCCGCAGAGAAAAGGGAGTTGACCTGTTTTCCAAAGCAACTGAGAGCAGGACAAGAAATAAGGATGGAAACTAATCAAGGAGAGAAGAAACCTAGAACTAAGGAGAAACTTCCTAACAGTGAGAACAATTACTCAGTGGAACAGCTTGCCTTCGGAAGTTGTGGGTCCTTCATCACTGGAGGTTTTTAAGAAAAGACTTATCTGAAATGGTATAAGGCAGACATGTCAAACACAAGGCCCGGGGGCCGGATCCGGCCTGCGAAGTGGTTTCATGTGGCCCGTGAAGCCATCCTGGAAACAGTGAGGGAATGGCCCCCACTGCCTTGGCCCTGGCCCAGAGACCCTCCTTCTGCCAGAGACCCTCAGATCTGTCCCACTCCTGCCCAGGCCCCCATAGGCACCCTTGATGCGAACGATGTAGAGCTGGCCACGCCCACCCAGTAGTCCATACGCACTCTAGCCATGCCCACTCAGTAGGCCACACCCACCCTGGCCATACCCACCTGACCCCCTGAGGGCAACCGCAATGCTGATGCGGCCCTCAATGAAATTGAGTTTGCCACCCCTGATATAAGGTCTCCTGCTTGAGCAGGGCGTTGGACTAGAAGACCTCCAAGGTCCCTTCCCTATTCTGTTATTCTGTATTCTATTCTGTACAAGTCTTTGCTCTGGCCCACCCTTCATTTTGCTTTCTTTCTGCTTTCTCCTGCTTTTCAGCTCTTCTGCTTTTTGTATCTGATGTCACTCAAAATCCAAGTGTGGACTTCAGGCTGAAAAAAAAAATGTCTAGCACAATAAGAAACTAGAAAGTAATCTACAGCAGTAATCAGGCTGGTAATCTAAAGCAGCAGCCTCCAGGGGTGCAAGGACCATCCATTGATGCCTAAAAAATAAGAATGAAGTTAAACTGTGTGAATGCTTAATATACAGAATATACAAGATGTCATGTTTCTGGGATGTGTAATATGTAATATACCCAATGAATTAGTATAGTAGCATACATATATAATTTATACATACACTATTATATTAATAATAGTGGGCTGAGAGCTGAGTAGATATCTACACACCCCTTGCATCCTGGACATAAACTGTTTCAACACTATAGGGCAGGGCTTTTCAACCAGTGGCAAGGGTACCACCTGTGGTACATTGGAACCTGGCAGGTGGTACGCGACCATCCTAGAAAACTGGTAGAGGGGGAAGGGAATGAGCTGAACTGGTGGCAGCACCGCACAAGCCTGAGCGAGAGACGGCTGGAGGTGCAGGGCTGTCAGGGTTCAGCGGAAGTGCCAGGATCAGCGCCAGGCTCCAACGGGAGCGCGGCACTGATCCTGGCACTTCTGAGCCCAGAAGAAGCGCCGATCAGCTGGAATGTTGCAGTATCTCCAGGGTCTTGTGATTTACATTCAGATGCTTGGCAACTGATTCATATTTATGACGGTCACAGTGTCCCAGAGTCATGTGAAGTGGCCAAAACCTGCTGCAATCACCCAGAAGACGGGGTGAATGAAAACCAAACACCCCCCCACCCCACTCCCGCTGCCAATCCTGAACAGAAATGCTCACAACAATGAAAACCTCAGACAGGAGGAAGAGCGCCACCGGGTGGGCAGGCAGGTGTCTTGCTTGTCTGTGGCTTGGGGAGCACTTTTTTCAGTGCCATGGTAACTTCGAACAGTCACTAAGTGAACTGTTGTAAGTGGAGGACTACCTGTACTTCATCACTTTTTTTCTTTTTCTTTTTTTGGTCATCAAGTTTTTGACACCTTGCTAGGTGACTGGTGGTACTCGGATGTTGCCATATCCTAAAAGTGGTACAGTGGGTGAAAAGGTTGAAAAGCCCTGCTATAGGGCCCCATAGGGCATTACATTCCAAAACATCTAGCCAGGTTTTTCCCCTCATGCCATCACTCTACTGAACACCTAATTCCCACAGTGCTGTCTAATGTCTATGTGTATTTACCGTGTAGGATGGATGTATTATATTGTTGGTGTTGGTGTTGTTATTGTTAGAATAGAATAGAGCTGGAAGGGACCTTGGAGATCTTCTAGTCCAACCCCCTGCTCAAGCAGGAGAGCCTATACCATCTCAGACAGGTGAATGTCTAGTCTCTTCTTAAAAATCCCCAGTGATGGAGTGCCCACGATTTCTTGTTCTTGTTCTTGCTCTTATTGTTATTGATTTAATTTTCAGTTAGATTCAATCTGGGACTGGTAAAAACTGTACAATTCAAGTTCTAACCAAGGACCTAAGAGCTATTAAGGTAGCATCTGAGTATATACCGTAGGCAGTTCCAAGTAGGATGTTTTTTTGCAAAGTCAGGATATTCAGGTATTATTACTATTATTATTACTATTATTACTATTATTATTATTATTATTATTATTTTATAAAACTTTTATTCATAAAGCATGAAACTCAGTCAACTGAACACTCAAATTGACTGGCACTAATGGTTGACATGTAATATTATTGTCAATGGAATTAATGCAATGTTGAACAGTAGTGGTGAAAATGAGTCCCTTT
This sequence comes from Vipera berus, assembly GCF_964194415.1. NCBI lineage: Eukaryota > Metazoa > Chordata > Lepidosauria > Squamata > Viperidae > Vipera > Vipera berus. The sequence goes on from NC_138203.1 coordinate 87,330,055, forward strand.
GGAGGATTCCTCGTCTGATGTTGATTTCACCAATGTTCTCCCCATTGCTGTTAGAACTGTTTTCCATTTTTGCATATTTGCTTTCAAAAATGTACAGATGTTTTTGCTGATTCCAAAGTTTTCCAAACATGCATTAATCCAACTGTGGAAGTTAAAATGTTGTTCACAGCATTTAGTAGATCTTTCACTTGTTTGCTATGCACTTCACGGATGGCAGGCAGTCTTTTTCTTTCTGTGTTTTCTTTGATGTGGTTTTCAATCTTTTCTTTCAGCATTTTTGCTAGATTACTTAGCTCTACACTTTCGAGTTGTTGCACAGGGAAATCTTCATCCTGTGTGGTGGCTTCTTCCGCTGGTTGGTCAGTTTGTTGGTCAGTTTGTTGAGGCATTGGAACAATTTCTTCAGCCTGTTCATCATCATTGCTTGTTTTCTTTTTAGCCATTGTTCCTAGATGTTGAACTTCCACATCTGTAAAAAAATTATTACAGATGATGAAACATCTTTGATCCATTAATCGTTGTTCGGTTACATCACTTTCTGGATGCTTTTCCTTCCACAGTTGCATCATTCTTTTTTGAAATCCCCTGGCTGTTGGTTCTGGCTGGTAGTAGCATTGGTTGATTTCTCGATTTTCTTTGGTTGTTGAGGTTTTGCGCTTTTGTTCCAGTCGCTTTACAGTTGTACGCTCTGGTTCCCCAGCAGTAACAACTGAGCCCTGTGGCCCATTTTTCAACAGATGTCCAGGAGCCACAGCATCTGATGCGGTCCTTGTTGACCCAGGCAACAACCGATCAGGTATGGAATTTTTTTTATTTCTTCTCATCATTGGTGATGGGAGGTGCCTGGGTTGGTTCACGGTGGCTAAGCCATTACCAATCAGAAGACCGGTAATCCCATAACCATAGGGACCGCACCCGATAGCTGTCCATTATTATTATTATTATTATTATTATTATTATTATTATTATTATTATTATTATTATTATTATTATTATACTTTTATTCATTAAACATGAAACTCAGTGAACTGAACATCAAATTGACTGGCACTGATGGTTGACACAGGTTGCTGCCAGCATCCTAGGTATCAACCAGGTATCTCCTTAAAATGTAAGATGTTCTGAGTAGCGCAGTCTTTTGTAGCTTTGCTGGAGTTATTGCAGGAAGCTGCAATTTCTTGATGTATTTTGCAAAGTTTTTGGATATTATTATTATTATTATTATTATTATTATTATTATTATTATTATTATTATTATTATTATTATCTTCATTATTATTATTATCTTCATTATCATTATCATCTTCTTCACTACCCATCATCATGATGATGATGATGATCATTATTCTGTTGCTTTGCATGTATATTGAGACCTGCACTGGAGACAAATTCTTTGTGTGTCTAATCACACTTGACCCATCAAAGTATTCAATTCAATTCAATATAAATAGATATGTATGGGAATGGCCCCGGGACAGAGGAGCTGAAGATGGGCTGGGGAATGATGTGAGGGCAGGAGCTGTTATTGGTGCCATGATGACCAGATGTATATAATGGCACAGCTGGGGATGCCAGAGCATTGCTTGAGAGTGATCCTGATATCTTCTCCTCAATATTCACCCTCAGAACAAGGCAGTGGTGGGATTCAGCCAGTTCGCACCAGTTTGACAGAACCAGTAGCTAATTTTTTGTTGCCCAGGCCCAGAACGGACTTCCAGAAGTGGCATCCACACAAGAGAACCGGTTGTTCACATATTTGAATCCCACCCACTGGAACAAGGTAACTGGATTCTTGGTGGTGCCAGATTCTGTTTGCTGTTTTTGAATGTGAGGTTGTGTAGAAACCTTCATGATTTAACTGCAGCCTGGAGTAAGTTGGTGATCAAACTCCTAGATCAGATTGCTCCCAGATGGTTTCTCTTTGTGCTCCAATCCTGAGGCACACCTTGGTTTTCCAAGAAACTCTGGGAAATTAAGCCCCTGCAGTTTTCTTGGCAAGATTTTGGAATGGTTTACACTTGTCTGCTTCCTGGTCTTTGTTGTTTTAAATCAGGATTAGCATTCAGAGTTTCCAGGTTTCTAGCTGCCTCAATCATTTTACACCGAACTAGCTCTCATCACGTTTCTTTATCAATACATTATTAAATTGTGAAAATTGCTATCACCAAGTGCCATGATGAACACCAAGTTGCTTAGCTTTCAAGAACAACATTATAGATTATCTATATGATGCAAGTTATACATAATAACAGAATTCATGAGACTTTTCAGAAATGTGGAGTGTGGGAAATGGATTTAACAATCTCAAATATAACTACAATTTCCTGGAATCCAGATTTGATATTAAAAAACAAAGCTTCATCTCACGTAGCATTAGCAAGTAATACATGTCTCCATCTCTCCTGGAAACTAAATCTGCCCAGTTTCAAAGAAGTAAGTGCAGGGATTTGGGATTTACACTCCTTTAATTTAAGATGATTTTTAAAGGGTTTTAAAAGGCTTAAAAAAAGACCTATAAACCTTTCTGATCTTTGGATTAGAGAACATTTGCAAATATAGCTGCTTCTTCTGTGGGAATAACTTTTGACAAATTTAGAAATTTAGCCACCCACTCACCTATGAATGAATAGTTATAGAGCTTTTTGTGCTCATCATCTTTAAATTCTATTTGGTCTTTAAAACACAAGAACCTAATTTTATTCAGATGCAGTTTGAAGGCAAAGAATCTCCTCCTCCAAAGGACATGGCTAGACAGTCAATTTATGAATCATTTGATCATTTGATTCCTGTGACAAATAGCTAGACTGCATATGTCCCTTTCTGGCTGAGCATAAGCCACTTCAAAATGGTCTCATTCGTCTCTTTGAAGGTCAAGAAACCTACATGAATGTAAAGCTGTGGTGCTAACAGCACACTTACTGGCTGAGTGGCCCCAGTGAGAATGATCTGCTATTGATCAAATCTTCTCATATTCCCTCTTCTTTCTTTCGAGATGAATGTGGCACCAAGTTCTTCTGTACCCAATTCCAAATTTAATCACAACTGGCTTCTCAGTTCTTTGAGAAGAGTTGTGGTACAGTAGTGTGTAGGGCAGTGAATATCTAAACACTGTTGTATGTCCAGTCTAAGTGTTAGCTGATTTTTTTGTTGTTGAAAGCATCATCCCCTGGATTATATTACTGCTGTTTCAGAAGCAATTATCATAAAGCACTGGGCGCCGTTGTTTAAATGGAATTAGCTGTGCAGATTACAGGTCTAGGACATATCTCTTAAATGCTATAAAGTCTTCAAGCTAAACCTTCATTTAAATACTGTATGCTTGTATGTAGCTAAGATTGCCCTACAAAATTTACCTTATTTAGATACAATCACCTGGCCAGGTAATAGAAGAAATGCTTATTCTCCTGTTTTTCTATCCTATCAGTATAATTGTTATGCTTGAGTACCACTAGTTTTATGCCTAATTCTCATATTTTCTTCACGGAGCTCTTAATAAAGTGGTTGGTAATTGCCAGAAAATCAATATTTTATATAGTTCAGTGTGCGCCAAAATATAACAAGTTTTAATCTGTCTCCTATCTACAGAGCTTGCCAGAAGAGAGGAAAACTATTCAGTGGATTTCATTTCTTTATTTATTCCAGATTTGTAATTTTATGGTAGGCACTTCAAAAAGGGGCTGGCCTGATCTAGTGAGAGCCACACGCAGTTATGTCAAAGCCCATGGCTGAAATGATTATGTATTAGCTCTCTTCCCCTAGAAAAAATATTGCTTCTCATATTCAAATGTTGCTTTCTTCCAAGATCCTCAGATGTTTGGTCTCATCTGGAAAAGTCCCCAAATTTCAATTTAGATAGAATTTGGCTGCAAGATAAGAAGCACCAAAACCCCATTTCGCAAATATTATCAAAATACTATTAGCTTACTTGGAAATTCTTTTCAATGGGAGGTCTGATTTTCTTTGCAGTTTACCTTCAAGTGAAGTTTGGAATGACAATATTTGTGCTTCTTTCCCACTTTGAACTTTATGATCAGGGATTTGAAGATTTATACTGAGGGCTTAGCCATGCAGCCATTTTGCTGTGCTTCCTGTCATGGCAGAGCTGGGATGGTAAAATAATCATGCTGTCTTAGCATGCCTGTAACATAAGTCTTGTAAGGAGGCCCTGCTGTGCTGCTGTCCCCATTTGTTCTTCTGCATGAGACTGTCTTGGCAATGACTGGTGGATTTTCCTGGCTGAAATCTGAACATCGCCAACTGTGAGAATAGCCACTGACACCAGGCTGGTGTTTGTAAAAATCTGGGTGTTCCACTCCATCCAATCATTTGTGTTTCCTTGTTGACTTACCAACCATAACAATCTCTAGATGGTCCCAAAGAGCTCACCGCAGAGTAGCAATTGTACGACTCAAATGCAGTCACTGCAGGCATGTTCTTGGAGCCAAAGTTAAGTAAAGTAGGCTTGGGGTTTGTAAAAGAAGAGTTTAAATATGGGGTTTCCTGAGATACATCCATACTTTTTTTTTCAAAATCATTTTCCAGGATTATTACTGGCTGGCTTCAAAAAGTTAACCTTTTGTCTCTCTTGGCTGCTGTTCAACACAAACCCAGATTTGTGCAACTGAGATGCAACCACTGAATAAATGTAGTTGAAGAATTGGATTTTGAGAAATCAGTTTACTAATTCTTGGCTAAATCAGCATATATGCAGCACTGCTCATCCAATGGTTAAAGAGGAGAAAATGTGTTTGTATGCTGAAGTCATTTCTTTACAGGTTATATTCCACCATGGAGCAAACTTTTCAAAACCTCAATTCTTTAGGAATTCCTTCCTGTGCAAGGTGCCAGTCAGAGCCCAGATAAAGTTTCCCCTTCTATTTATAGACCTGAAGTGTTCTTTCATGGAGTCACCATGGATTATGGATTACAGCTTTTCCATACAGTTTATGTGGTCTTCAAGGGGTAGTCAGTATTCAGCCCTTGCCTGACTTCTGGAAGGAACTATCGTCCACTTGTCTACTATTGAAGTGATAAAATTGGCAGGGATCTTCTCTTGAATAAATACCAGCCCAATGTCTCACCAGAACTCTAAACCAAAACATTTGGATGGGTCAAACTAAGCAAATCAACTGGCTGCAGCACGTGCACACTTGAAGATTTCTCACTGTGAGGCACAAGGGCATGAAATTGTCCTGGATGTTGAATCAACAGGAGATAGCTAGTCAGGGTTCTGGTCCCAATCATCTGCATGAGTGGATTGTCTCTAATTTAGCACAGGTTGCCTGTGTGAGCCAGAGAGTGCAATTAAATTGGACTTTGCATGAAGGACTTGCCAAAACACAGCTGAGGGGAAGAAAGGAAGACAAATGTCCCTATCTCATAAAAAGTTTTAATTAAAAACATTATGAAGATAATTCTTCAGTACTTTATATTACATTTCTTTATTACAACCAAGGAACCTATTGATCCTGCTTTAATGCAAAAAAAAAAAAAGCTTTAGCAACCATTCAGAGATTTCCCCCATCTTTCAATCATTTGTGGGAGGGGGTGTCTGCGTTCTATCCCACCTTTTGACTTCTTCCATAAAACGCTGAACCCATAAATCTGGCTTCAAAAGTTTAATCTAGTTCTAATTCCAATTAGCACTCATCTTTTTTTTCTTTTTAACTCATAAGGAAAGAAATTCAGGCTCATAGTGTAAGTTCCTCATAAGAATGATTCCACTCAAATAACATTGGCAAAAACAAAGATCAAGAAAGTAAAAGTTAAAAAAAGTAAGAAAGCAAAAAGGTGTGAGGGTCAAGTGAAAGCTGAGTACATTATCCACATCGATGGGAAAAAAATATACAACAAAACATAACGCAATGAACTAAAAAAAACCTGACTAACAGGCTGATAGCACTTTGTGTACAATGATGCTGAAGCAGTGAAAATCTACTACAAGGGTGACATGGTACTAAGTAAAGGACATCAGAGGCAATCATGTATTTTTGAGGGAATAGTATGGTGTGCTGGAATATCGTGGGCCAGACTCATAGGAGGGAGTTGTATTCCAGAGGAGTAACAGGCAACTCAGTTCAGATAATTTGTATGAAAGAGGGTGAAGACAGCCCCACCCTAACAGTTCCCAAAGGCTACCACAAAGAAGAGGGAGTCAAGCCATTCTCCAAAGCACCTGAAAGCAGGACAAGAAGCAACGGATGGAAACTAGTCAAGGAGAGAAGCAACCTAGAACTAAGGAGAAATTTCCTGACAGTTAGAACAATTAACCAGTGGAACAACCTGCCTCCAGAGGTGGTGAATGCTCCAACACTGGAGGTTTTTAAGAAGAGACTGGACAGCCATTTGTCTGAAATGGTATAAGGTTTCCTGCCTGACTAGGGGGTTGGACTACATGACCTCCAAAGTCCCTTCCAACTTTATTATTATTGTTATTGTTATTGTTATTGTTATTGTTATTGTTATTGTTATTGTTATTGTTATTGTTATTGTTATTGTTATTGTTATTGTTATTGTTATTGTTATTGTTATTGTTATTGTTATTTGCTTGATGTACAGTAGATAAGAGGTTACTTCAAGTTGGCAAGATTGTGTCTAAAGGTGTGCAACAATAAAACAAATCTTCTTGGAAGATTTGCCACATGCCTTTCTTGGTTTGGGGGCGTTATGTCTGAAAATGGTTTGCCTTATTCGAATATTGTAATATTCAATTTATGTGAGATATAAATTGATATCCGGTAGCATTTAATGCCACCCAAAACTCAATTAATGTGAAACTAGTGCATAAAAGCTTGAATCTAGCACATACACAGTTGCAGTGTGGGGTTTTAGATGCTGCTAATCTTTGTGTGTGTGAAATGGAAAAGGAAAAGTCAGAGAAAAACAGCACAAGTTCAAAAAAGGAGCGGGTTGTTATTACATTAGAGCAAAAATTTAACAACATGAACATGGTTATAGCAATGCTAAAATAGGATGAGATGTTGCATGCCTAAATCTTCAGTAGAATTTTTTTCTGGTTCGATTTTGCTTTCTATGACTGCTGTGACTTTGTTAATCATAAATTTATAATAAGAGTATATCCCATTTATCTTTTACTATATTTCATGAATATGCATGTAAACATTTATGTTTAAAGTTTTTCCTTTCCTATTTCTGTCAGGCCAGAATAGATTGCCATATTTTCCATACAATTTGAATAATATGATCGTTTCGTGAGATTCCTTCATCAAACTAATGGAAACCTACTTGTATCTCTTTCTGGATTGCTTTTTCTCCTTTTGTGCTTTGCCTCCTTACCTTATAGGCGCAGCGTCTGCAACAAAGCCATAAATGTGTTGTGAGAAGAGGAGCAGGAATTAATAAGAATTTTTTTTTATTTTATTTTAATCCCATTTATATCCCGCCCTTCTCCGAAGACTCAGGGCGGCTTACAATTTAAGCACAAATCAATGTGCTTAGCAATAGCCTTCATTCTATGTATATGCCTGCTTATTAGGGCTTTCGCCACCCCCCCAAGCGGCATTATTACAAAGTCAGCTTATTGCCCCCAACAATCTGGGTCCTCATTTTACCTACCTCGGAAGGATGGAAGGCTGAGTCAACCTTGAGCCTGGTGGGACTCGAACCTGCACTAATTGCAGGCAGCTGGTGTTACTTAAGGAGGCATTAGCCCACTGCTCCACCAAGGCTCTCCACTTACGGCTTGAAAGCAAGTCAACCTTCCACCTCATACAGGTAGTCCTCGACCAGAGCTTGTGGCAGGTCTGTGCTTAATATCTTCCAAAATCCGTGTAAGTTGGAACTGATGAATACTGGGGCTTAGGATCTGTTTTATATCGTTTGGGGAGTCTTACATGCCGAACTGAGCAATCTATGTGGAAAAATATGTCAGATGCCAGTGACTAGAGAACACTTTCGAATTCCTTAAATAAAGAGACATTCCTTATTTTTGCTGACATTTGTTTAGGAGATGCTCTGACTGCAATTTGGCGGCAGATGTTCTTTGCCTCCCGTCAGTTCAAAGGGATGTGCTGCAATTCCTGCTGTTCCCATCACTATTTTATCGCATTAGCGTCAATTACACATAACAATGCATCGCTTTGATTGTAAGTGCCATTTTATCCTGGGAAAGATGGCTAAAAAAAAAAGCCCAAAATGAATCCTGCGATATTGAGCTGTAAATATCCAGGGCATAATTTGAAGCCTAGGCCATTCCATGCCATGTGCCTTTTCCCATTTCTCCCGGAAGTTGCTTGCAGACAGATTTCCCAAAGATGCTCTTTCAAGAGGCAACTGGACTTTCTTGTTTTTCTTCGAAGACATTTCGGTTCTCTCAGATCTGAAGAAGCTTCTTGGACGAGAAGTGAAACGTCTTCGAAGAAAAACAAGAAAGCCCAATTGCTCCATGAAAAAGCATCTTTGGGACAACTGTGACCTGGATGACTAAGAACCTCCATAGATGTTCAGACAGATTTGTTTGCACTTAACACTTAGCATTGAAAAGGTGAGCAGTACAAGGACAAATTACAGGTAGTCCTTGACTTGCGATTTCAATTGAGCCCAACATTTATATTGCTAAGCAAGGCAATTGTTAAGTGAGGTTTGCCCCATTTTATGACCTTTCCTGCCACAAGCTGTTAAGTGGATCACTGCTGCTGTTAACTGAGTAACACGGTCATTAAGTGAATCTGGCTTCCCCATTGACTTTGCTTGTCATAAGGTTGTGAAAAGCAATCACAATGACCCCAGAAAACTGCAATCATCATAAATACATGTCCATTGCCAAGTGTCAAAACTTGGATCAAGCGACCATATGGACGCTACAAGAGCTGTAAGTGCAGGGGGGGAAAAATGCATAAATCCCTTTTTTAATGTTGTTGTAACTTTGAACAGTGACTAAAGAAATGGTTTTAAGCTGAGGACTACCTGCACTGCAGTAGACGAAGCAAACAAAGCCCTGGCTTAGACACAAAATAGTGGGAAAGACTATGATCAAATTGGGAGTCTTTGTTAGTTTTGGAGCGGTTAAGTTCACAAAGCTTTGTGGCAGCTAGCAAAATGCAGTCTGCCAGTTCATGGGAAAGAAATGATCTTTCATATATCCCCCTATCAGACCAGCTCTCTCTGTGTGATTCCTATAATTGTTCCCTTGGAGACCTGCTGAGCTGACATCTGGTTTGGGGAATTTCCAGGGACTCTTCCTCTGCAGAAGAGCTAAATATGGGCTTTTTTTAAAGTAGCAGTATGCAAAAATAAAGGGACGCGGTGGCTCAGTGGGTTAGGACGCTGAGTTTGTCGATCAGAAGGTTGGCAGTTTGGCAGGTCGAATCCCGAGTGCCACGTTACATTGTGAGCGCCTGTTACTCGTCCCAGCTTCTGCCAACCTATCAGTTCGAAAGCACGTAAAAATGCAAGTAGAAAAATAGGCACCACTACAGTGGGGAGGTAACAGTGTTCTGTGTGCCTTTGGCGTCTAGTCATGCTGGCCACATGACCACGGAGACGTCCTCGGACAAACGCTGGCTCTTTGGCTTTGAAACAGAGATGAGCACTGGCCCCTAGAGTTGGAAATGACTAGCACGCATGTGTGGCGGAACCTTTACCTTTACCTTATGCAAAAATAAGGTAACATAATCCGTAATTCTATGCATTTTTGGTCATCTTTAAATCCATAAATAACATTAGAATTAGAAATGTTTGGACAGAAATACATTCTTGAAATTTATTGTCATTTAAAAAAAAACTGTCTGCCCGATAGACAAATGGAAGATAGAGCTTCTTACAAACTGCCCATTGAAGGTCAGGTGGTGGCCACAAAAGATGCCTTCAAGAACATGATTTAGAAAAATGCTCATTTGTTTCGTTTATGATAAATGTAAAGCAGCCCTTTAAGAAATCTTTGTTAATGGAGATACTAGACATTGTTGGCCCTGGTTAGAACTTGTAGAAGAAATCATCTGAAAAGTTCAGGGCTACAGGCTAGGGTAGGAATTTATATTTTAAAAAAGGTAATGGCAGGCCGTTTCCACCAATAAAATTTCATGAATATGCAGGAGGACAATTAAAGGAGCCTTCACTACTGTGCAATCAAGTTATTCTATGTCTTCTATTCAACATTTTCCATACATCAAATCGATGGGACTATGAGAAATAGAAGTAAATGAATCTGCTGCTGTTAAATAAATCCTGCCTGTTTAATAAACTCTGGGAATTTTTGGAATCCATTGGAGGAGGAGGAGGAGGAGGAGGAGGAGGAGGAGGAGGAGGAGGAGGAGGAGGAGGAGGAAGAAGAAGAAGAAGAAGAAGAAGAAGAAGAAGAAGAAGAAGAAGAAGAAGAAGAAGAAGAAGAAGAAGAAGAAGAAGAAGAAGAAGATAGTCTTGATCACAATGTTCTTTTCTAAACTTGGTTATAAGTTGGCTATAAAAAAATGCACACCATGATGAAGTATTTATCCAAGTGGGGGAGGTTAGACCTATTGTAGCACTTTTGTAATAAATTAAGGTACAGAGATCCAAAATACAGAGTGTTTCCTTTCTGTACTAAGATGCATAACATCTAGAAAATAGGTGCTACTGAAATGTTTGATCTGTACAATGTGTAAACACAATTATATTCATTCCAAAAATCAATATTCTTTTATGGTTTAGTTACAAGTAAACACACAGGCTGTGAAGTTGGTGATACACCCTTGTATCGAAACATTACTGTGATAGCTTTCGCACGGGATTGAATTTACCTATTATTTGGGTGCAGGGGAAAGAAACACATCCCTGACTTTTTAGACAATGAAAGGTCTTTTTTTTCCTCCCTCTTCTTCCCGTTGTGTTCTCGCTATCCAGCAGAGATTGTGATAGAAAGAATGAACCACATAATTGACTCTATAGCTGTCTGTTCCACGACAGTGTCATGTGGCTCTCTTTATAGCTGTATAAATTTGTGACAAGCTGCAAGACAAGCAAATCAAAAGCTTAATTGGGGGATTGTTGAGCAAAGTTGTGGAGGAGTTTTTGACTCCAAAGATATATCCATACTTACTATTTAAGCTGCTCATACTGACTCCAAAATAGTTTAAGAAAATCCAGCCTGGACTGAGTGCTCTGGCAATGGCTTGACTTTTGCTCAGTCAAGATACAGTAGCAGGCAATCACATCTTCCCAATACAGGACAATGTCTGTAGTGCAATGCTCTCCTATCTCTCTGTTCCAGAAACCCATAATTAATCACTTTTCTTCCCGTGGGAAGGTTTTTCTGAACATCTTTAAGTTTATATGCATAAATGTTTGTGTGTGTGTGTGCGTGTCCATGTGTTTGTGTAAGTTTATAAAAGTACAGATACACAAGCCCATCTTTCGTGCTCACACAAACGTATACACAAAGTTAAATAGTAAAATAGTTAAATACTATGTGTGAAGTAAAGCATTAAAATGAGCACAGAGGCAGATACATTCAAGCACAGCACACACCTTACTAATTGTTTTCTAATGTCTTTGTTATCCTTTAGCACAATGATTATAATCCTTACCTTGTAATTAAAAGAATGCTGTTTTGAAGTCTTCAAGATTTTTTTTAAAATAAATCTTATTGTCCTTGTTTGCTTGCTTGTTTGTTTTTTAAGCCCAGTGATGCACGATTTTACAATGGGTCATCTGATTTTAGGACCTTTTTTGCGGTGGTAACATGAATCCATGATTTGCTATGGGCTGATTTCTGGAAGTTTTTGGCAAAATTGTTGTAAAATGCAATAATGTGATCGCAGGGTACTGCGTGTGTCGGTGGGGGAAGGTGTCTGTCACAACTTCGAATCTGGATTGTGAGTATCCCCAGGAAGTTCTGTCATATCTTTGAACAGTCACTAAATGATCAGTCATAATTCAAGGACTATCCATATGCCTAAAGTGCATACTCTAAAATAATTTTAATAATATGCACCCTAATGGTTTTTGAAATTTGTAAGAACAAATTCAAGCTTGCTGTACATACAGTTGAAACCTGAAACTGCCCCATGGAAAAGGGAAGCAGAGGAATGACAAATACGAAAATTATAGCTTCCCAATTAAAACTCCACTCCGTTTAGAAATGCTTTGTGATGTCACATGCCGTGCAAAAAGATAGGGAGCTTGTGCCATAATAGTGTCATGTTATTTTCCTCATTGCGATTAAAAACCTTTGACCCTGTGGAGAACTTGGCTACATACACCCTTTTTCAGAGTGTCTGGAGACATTAAAGATGTTCTGCCTCCTTGACCTATTACTCATTTGAATGGGAATAGCACGATAGAGGCTTGGAGATTAGAGAAATTTTGAGTGCTTATTACTGCTTTCTATGATAATTTGAGCCATCACATTGTGGGAAGTCAGCCCCGCCCCCAGAGGGTGAAATATTAAAAAGGCAAGAATATTCTATTTCCTCAGAGGATCTTAAAAGGCAGAAAAGCATGCCCAGTTTTTCTTAATAGCCCCAAGTCTCCCTCCCCCAAGCAGAAACCAGGCAGAAGCCAGCTCTGTAGAAATGCAGATGTAATAATCCATTCAGGAATGTTGGAGCCAGGAAGCTAAAAGCTGATGAGATTAGGAAGACAAAGACCCCTAAAATCTACATACCCCACCCAAACTCTAAAAGACATGACTTTTGGGGACATAATAGGATTAACCCACCAATACCAAAAGGGCACACTCAGACACAGGTCAATGTACATGACACAGGAAATACAAAGCCTTAAACAGGAACAGGAAACAACCTCAAAAGCCCAAGAAGGTATAAAAACCCGCCACTCCCAGCTACACGTGGTCAGCTTTCCCAGAGCCAAGCTTCTGTCTGGCTTTGCTATTCAATAAACTACAACCTTCTTTCTAAAGCAGTCTCCATTTTGTTTATTCCTGGCTTGGACTGGACACTGATGAGGATTTTTCATTCAACAACATCAATAGCAATTTAATATCTTTTAATTTACAAAAGAGAAATGGAGATGGAGCCATAAAATGGAGCCATAAAAATCCTGGTCTGAAAGGGCTTGCTCCTTTAATAGAAGAAAAAAATAGAAGTAAAACAAACAAACAACAGAGCACCCATCATTCTCTTTTACTGCATAATGAAATTTGCAAAGCAATCTTTTTTTCCCTACAATAATAAAAATCAAACAAGATTGCCCTTGCAAACCCCTATTTTTGCACGTTAGTGCGAAACATTGTATGGAAGGCCAACTCAGAAGCTGGAATGTGGCATTCAAAATACATTTTTTTAAAAATGCTGATAAAATCTTTACCAGATGTATGGGTTTCAGATTACCGGTACATTCAAGATGGTAGAAGTTTAACAGGAATTCCTCAAATCAAGATTAGTCACAGATGAATCAGGTGCACCTCTACTGTAGGTTTCATTTTTTTCATCAACTTTTTTGTCCACTGTAAGATTTGTCTTTTGAAATTTTGGAAACAAAAAATAAAGAAGGATAAAAGCAATACTTCCTGCATATCCCTGAATTGACTGAGCGATGTCTGCCCTTTTCTGAATCACGGAAGTGCTGTATCTATGGCCAGGATTAAATAACCAGGGAGAATAATTTGTAAAAAGGTTGCTGTCAACCCTGAGTCAGTAAGATATCAACAGCCTCTGAATGAGTAAGGGAAACGTAAGTGTTTAAATAAAGGTGAAATTATTTTTCAAATTCCCATTTGGAGGGGTGGAGGTTTCCCGTTCAAATTCTATGTACAGTAGCTAACAAAGACATATAAAAGTTTGGCAAGGATATCGTATGTGTTGGCTGTGCACAGAAAACACAATATATGTGGGTTTTGTGGTTAATGGAATGTGGCTTCTCATTTAAAAAGTAATGCCAATTTTTCCCGAAGGCAGAACATTTGCAATACATTTTGATACTGTAGGACTCTTCATTGGGTGTTCATTTATACTACGCGGCTGAAATTCATTTTTCCCCCTGCAATAATAATAATAATAAAAAACAATGTGCATCTTTCTTCTGGCACATGGCAATTATTTTTAGAAATGTTAAAACATAAAGTGGAAAACAAGCAGAGCCTTACACAGGACAGAATTGGTAAGAATAATGGCCTGTTATACAGGCTGCAAGGTCATTCCTACTTCAAATGTTAATTGTTCCCATGAACACACAGGATGGCCTTAAGCAAATGATGACATCTGCTTGTAGCTAATATTTTACAGCATAAATCTTCTGTCACTAATATTTTACAGCATAAATCTTTGGTTTTGCTAGTTCTACTATTCATATTTTGGCCATTTTTAAAAATCTGCATCAAACTTCACATGCATTTTTACATTACATGAGCATCTGAAACACAATTTGCAATTCCATCTTTACAGGAAGTCCTCGACTTATCATCACAATTTTAGCTCAACATTTCTGTTGCTAAGTTCTTAGGTTAGTTTTCCACCATTTTACAACCATTTTTGCCACAGTGGTTCAGTGAATTCCCTGCAGTTAGTAAGCTAGTTGTTAAGTGAATCTGGCTTTCCCATTGACTTTGCTTCTCAGAAGGTTACAAAAGATGCTCACATGACCTCGTGACGCAGCAATAGGTCATAAGTGTGAGTCAGTTGCCAAGCGTCTGAATTTTGATCACATGATCAAGGGGATGCTGCAATGGTCGCAAATGTGAAAAATGGTAATGTCATTTTTTTCACTGCTGTTGTAACTTCGAACAGTGCAAAAATGAACTGTTTAAAGTTGAGGACTATCTTTATTTGCTTTTAGTTACATTACTCTTGCATAAAGTAGGCATTTTAAAAAAACAAGACAATTGCATGACTAAATGCAGAGAAATGTAAATATTATCAGATGTGCTGCATTTCCGTTTATGAATTAGTTTAGTTTGGTTCATATATTTAAACCAGAAGATAAATAAGCTTAGCCTAACGTGCGGGCATACCTAATGAGGTTGCCGTCTGCCGGCTGATCTATGTGAAGTACTTAAAGCACATAAAAGAAAGTACTGCATAGATTTTAATCCTACTAAAATTCTCTTCACTATCAATATTTTAGTCAAGAACTAGAACTCATCAAATAAAGATGCATAGGAAGAAAATATTTTGCCTACAATGCAGAAGAACCAACACTGCTTTTTTTCAGAACTACATGTAGGGTCTACATGTAGCAATGTGTAATTTTCACAGTGCCAATGCTTGTTTGTTTTTTTTTAAAAAAGCAAATGTTTATACACTAAGCAGCAAAATGATTTGACCCTCCATTGTACTTTTTGCCAAGTCTCCAGAGGCTGAGACTACCCGTGCAGCCTTGGTCCAAAAAGGACAGGGAAGACAGATCCATCTTGTTAAAGATAGCCTACCGAGGTTACGACAATACTCTTGTAAATGATAGTTCAGATTCAGTTTGTTGTCTTTCCAGTTGTAGCTATAATTAAATTGTCCTCGCCTCACAAGGTGGTTGTTGTGGGGAAAATAGGAGGGGGAAGGATATGTTTGTTGCCTTGAGTTATTTATAAAAACAGTACAGGTAGTCCTTGACTTATGACAGTTCATGTAGTGACCGTTCAAAGTTACAATGGCACTGACAAAGGTGACTTATGACCATTTTTCACACTTAACGACCGTTGCAGCATCCCCACAGTCACGTGATCAAAATTCAGACCCTTGGGGAGTCATATTTATGACGGTTGCAGTGTCCCTGGGGTGATGTGATCCTCTTTTGCGGCCTTCTGACAAGCAAAGTCAATGGGGAAGCCGGATTCACTTAACAACCGTGTCACTAACTTAACCATAGGGATTGAATTGAATTGAATTGAATTGAATTTATTAAATTTATATGCCGCCCTTCTCCCTAAGGACTCAGGGCAGCTCACAACAATAAAAAGCTAAAAAACATAAAATACAAAATTTAAAAAAGAATTAAACAAAATGTAATAAATACATAACAATTAACCCAATAAAACCAAATTTAAAACTATAGTCAGGCCAGGCCTGACTTAAAAGCTGTGGCGAGAAAGTTCGTGAAATGGGGCAAGAATCGCGTAACCAATGTCTCATTCAGCAACAGAAATTTTGGGCTCAGTTGTGGTCGTAAGTCAAGGACTACCTTTAAAAGTGGGGTACAAATAAATAAATTAATAACATAAATTTAAAAATATAGCAAAAATAATATTGCCTGTTTCAGGTGAATTCTGTGAACTGAGTTGGGGGGATGCAAATGTGCGTTTTCTGTCTAGGTGGAATAGCATTCCTTGCAAGATTTATTTATTTTATTTATTTAAAATGCTTATATACCCACCTTTCTCATATTGAAATCTGGGTGGCTCCCAATCTATCCCATGATTCTGATGGCCCTGACCTTATTAGCCTACAGAAACAACTTAAAAACCTGACTCTTCTTCCAGGTGATTAAGTTAGCCTAATCTATGCTTATTGTTTTAGGGACCTCTGTATATTGTGTATTCTTTTAACCTTTTGTCTCCTTTATAGTTCTTTTTCATGTTTAGTGTTTTGCTGTTTTAATGAATTGTCAGCTGCCTAGAGCCACAAAAATGAAATGGGTGTCCATAGAAATTTCAAGGAAAAACCCCAAAAAGTTCAGTTGCCTCTTGAACAACACGGTTGGGACAACCATGACCTGGATGAGAATTTCCATAACCAAACAGATATTCAGAGCTAAATTTCTTAATAGAAAACATAGATTATCTTACTAACTTTTCTTTGAAAGCCTTCAACTCTCTAGAGCAGGGGTAGGCAACCTCGGCTCTTTTATGACTCATGGACTTCAACTCCCAGAATTCCTGAGCCAGCCTGACTCAGGAATTCTGGTTGCCTACCCCTGCTCTAGACCCTACCTCTCTGAATGGGGGGGGGCAGGAATCTGAGCCAAATTTAATATGAAATATTACAGAAGGACGATGAAATACTTAATAGCACCAAACAGTTTCCACTGTGAAATGGCAGCTCAGAGAGGAAAAATATTTCCAAGATGGTGAATTGCTGTTATGATTATGATGATAATTGTTAATTAGAAATTATTTTAAATATTCATTTAAAACCATCTGTATTGCTTCATGCTTCAAGCATGGATTCTCTTTCTGACCAGCTTTCATAAAACAGTATATAATTAAATAATTATATGGACACACACAGACAGAGACAAACACTTACTATATACTGTATGTATTAAATAGAAAAACTAGATGAAATGCACAGAAAAAATAGACAAAATGCATAGAAAAATGTTTAAATCCCTCTAAATAGGTTATGATCTTCTTGAATTTTCCATGAGAACTTATTTAACTATCCATCCCCTGTCATGGTCCAATCATTTCCTTCTCCGGCTAGACTTTCAGTACGCCACCCCCTGCCACTGGGAGGCGGAACCGACCAGGTGGTTCCGCCCCAGGCGCCTGATGGACCCTGAGAGGTTCCAGACGGAGCTTGGGACATTTCCTGTTTCCCTTGCCCACAACTCTGCCAAGGCCCTAGTGGTACCCTGGGAGAGGGGCCTTGGATCGAGTTGTGCCTTTGCGGCCTCTGACCCAGTGCAGATCCCGGGTGGCCCCCTGGTTTACCGAGGGACTCCGAGAGATGAAGCGCTGGAAAAGATGCCTAGAGAGCTGTTGGAGGTCCAGCAGATCCGAATCTGATCGAACAAGGCTAAGAACTTGTCTTAAGTCTTACCTAGTGGCAATGGAAGCAGCAAAGCGTGTTTACTTTTCCGTTCTCATTGCGTCCACAGATAATCACCCAGCCGCCCTGTTTAGAGTGACCCGCTCACTGCTTAACCAGCAACCGAGGGATGACCCCTTGCAGGGTAGGGCTGAGGAATTTGTTCAGTATCTGCAGGACAAAATCGCTCAGATCCGGACTGGTTTGGACTCCGACTGGGCGGAATCCAACGGAGTGGAGAGGGCAGGTCTTGGCCATACCATTTCGGGTGAGTTTGACCCTGTGACTTTGGATGATGTGGACAGGATTATGTGTAAGCTGAGTGCTGCAACTTGTTTATTGGACCCATGTCCCTCCTGGCTGGTTTCGGCCACCGGGGAGGTGACAAGGGGCTGGCTCCAGGCAGTTGTCAATGCTTCATTGACAGAGGGTGTCTTCCCCTCTGCCTTAAAAGAGGCGGTGGTAAGACCTCTCCTCAAGAAGCCTGCTCTGGACCCGGCCTCGTTGAATAACTATTGTCCTTTCTCCAACCTTCGCTTTGTAGCGAAGGTTGTCGAGAGTGTTGTGGCGCATCAGCTTCCGCAATTCCTGGACGAAGCAGACTATCTGGACCCATACCAATCCAGTTTCAGACCCAGTTACAGCACAGAAATGGCATTGGTCACACTGGTAGGTGATCTCTGGTGGGCCCGGGACAGGGGTTGGTCCTCTGTCCTGGTCCTACTTGACCTCTCAGTGGCTTTTGATACCATCGACCATGGTATCCTGCTGCAACGGCTTGAGGGGTTGGAAGTGGGAGGCACTGTTTTACGGTGGTTCTCCTCCTACCTCTCGGGCCGTTCGCAGTTTGTAGTGGCAGGGGGGCAGAGATCTACCCCGAGGCCCCTTTCTTGTGGGGTACCTCAGGGGTCGGTTCTCTCCCCCCTCCTGTTCAACATCTATATGAAGCCGCTGGGTGAAATCATCCGTGGCTTTGGGGTGAGGTATCACCAATATGCCACTGATACCCAGTTGTTTATCTCCACCCCGAGCCAACCCAGTGATGCCCTTGACGTGATGTCCTGGTGCCTGGAGGCAGTGCGGGTCTGGATGGGAAGGAACAGGCTCAGGCTGAACCCCTCCAAGACCGAGTGGCTGTGGAAATCGGCATCTCGTACTGTCCAACAGGTTCCATCTCTTCTTATGGGGGGGAGCTATTGCCCCCCTCAGAAAGGGCCCACAACCTGGGTGTCCTCCTGGATTCACAGCTTAATTTGGAAGATCATCTAACTGTCGTGACCAGGGGGGCTTTTGCACAGGTTCGCCTGGTACGCCAGTTGTGCCCCTTTTTGGACCGAGATGCCCTATGCACAGTCACCCATGCCCTTGTCACCTCTCACCTGGATTACTGCAATGCTCTCTACATGGGGCTGCCCTTGAAGTGCGCCCGTAGGCTTCAACTGGTGCAAAATGCAGCCGCGTGGGTGCTTATGGGAGTATCTCGATACTCCCATGTTACACCACTCCTGCATGAGCTGCATTGGCTTCCGGTTGCCGTCCGAGTGCAATTCAATGTGCTGATAATCACCTTTAAAGCCCTACATGGCTTAGGCCCTGGGTACTTGCGAGACCACCTGCTGCCAATGTCAACCTCCCATCGCCCGGTTCGCTCCCACAAAGTTGGCCTCCTCAGGGTGCCGTCAGCCAGGCAATGCTGGCTGGTGACCCCCAGGGGGAGACCCTTCTCTGTGGGTGCACCAACCCTCTGGAATGAACTGCCCCCGGAGCTGCGGATGGCCCCTGACCTTCGGTCCTTCCGCCATGACCTAAAGACCTGGTTATTCCAACAAGCGGGCCTGGACTGATCATGTTTTTAAATTTGGTTTTTATTGGTTTAAATTGTTCTTATTTCTTATATTGTTTAATCCTCTTTTAATTTTTGTATTTATATATTTTAACTTTTTATTGTTGTGAGCCGCCCTAAGTCCTCAGGGAGAAGGGCGGCATATAAATTTAATAAAACTTAAACCTTAACCTTAGTAAATAAGTAGCAACAAATGGAAATGAATGTCATAATTATCCTCCTGAGCTTTTTTAAAAAAGATATTCAGGAATATCTGAAAAGCTCAAGAGCATTTTCAACCAACATGGCATATATGTACACTTGAAACCTAAGAATATACTAAGGCACTCCAAGGATAAAACACCCAGTCACTAACTGAGCAATGTGATATATGTAATACATGTACAGATCTATACATTGGTGAAACAAAACAACCACTTCACAAGTTCATGGCACAACAGAGGAGATCAAATCCATCAGGACAAGATTCAGTGGTCCATTTGGATTGAAAGAAAAAGATCACTCTTTTGAAGACAGCAAAGTCCACCATTGGTTTGAAAGAGGGGTAAAAGAATCCAACTGTGTTAGAATTGAACACCCCTCCCTCTATAGAGGGGGGGAAATAAGACCCCACCTATCTCCAGTTTACAACACAGCCCTTGCAGCAGTTCCAAGAAGATTCCACAACCAATTGCACCCTGATTCAGGTGACCCTGAGGGCACAGATAAATCCCCAAGTGGCCTCAACAGCTCTCAGAGAGAATGCTAATGACCATATAATAAAACAGCCAAAATACTTTGGCTCTAGATCTCTATCTATGTAAGAAGATTTTTTTTTTAAAAAAAAAGCATAATAATTCCATATTAAAGTAAAAGGTAAAGGTTCCCCCGCACATGCGTGCTAGTCGTTTCCGACTCTAGGGGCTGGTGCTCATCTCCATTTCAAAGCCGAAAAGCCAGTGCTTGTCCGAGGATGTCTCCGTGGTCATGACTAGACGCCAAAGGCGCACGGAACGCTGTTACCTTCCCACCGTAGTGGTCCCTATTTTTCTACTTGCATTTTTACGTGCTTTCGAACTGCTAGGTTGGCAGAAGCTGGGACGAGTAACAGGCGCTCACTCTGTTACACGGCACTCGGGATTTGACCCACCAAACTGCCAACCTTCTGATCGACAAGCTCAGCATCCTAACCCACTGAGCCACCATGTCCCTCAATTCCATATTACATGATCTAATATTATCATTGGATCTTAACGAGCTGATCTTCACACATCACAAACGATATTGACCAGTAAACACACATTTTTTCCAAAGGCATCACCATCTTATCAGAACCTATCCTTCCATCTCCCCACCATCCAGGCTCAAGTGTCGGTACCTATCCTTCCATCAGGACTGATGAAGCTTCTTGGATGAGAAGTGAAACTTTTCTTTCTTCTTCCTCACAGAAAGAAACAGCCCACTTTCCCTCTGAAGAAAAAGGCACCTTTGAGATGTTTCTGTTCTCTATGTATTTAACCTTACTAGTAGACTTCAAGATGAATTTCAAGAGCCTAAAGCAGTGGAAGGATTGGAAAGAAACCAATGTATTGGTGGAATTTTAAAGTGAAATTGTACATATTACCAATTGATAGGGCTCAGCAATCTAGAGCTTCAGAGTTGCACGTAACTTCCCCATCCATTTTTTGTCTCCATGAGCTCCTACAACTACACCATCACTATGTGATTTCCCTCCTTGCTGAGGAAAGGAGCAAAAATATGCTATAAGCTTAAATAAATAACCAACGGTCCAAATGCTTATTCAGCTTGTGTATTCATGCAGTGAAGCCATTTTGCAGTATCATTCTGGCCACTGAAGCTCTCAACCATCCATTGACAAGAAGAGCTTCAGAACATTAAAGTAAAGTAAAGGTTCCCCCGCACATTCATGCTAGTCGTTTCTGACTCTAGGGGCTGGTGCTCATCTCTGTTTCAAAGCTGAAGAGCCAGCGCTTGTCCAAGGACATCTCTGTGGTCACGTGGCTGGCATGACTAGACACCAAAGGCGCACAGAACGCTGTTACCTTCCCACCATAGTGGTCCCTATTTTTCTACTTGCATTTTTACGTGCTTTCAAACTGCTAGATTGGCAGAAGCTGAGACGAGTAACAGGCGCTCACTCTGCTACGCGGCACTCGGGATTCGACTCGCCAAACTGCTGATCTTCTGATTGACAAGCTTAGCGTCCTAACCCACTGAGCCACCGCGTCCCTTTTCAGAACATTGCTAAGAGCCAAAAAACAGATTTCATAACTCCTCGCCTGCTTTCCAAAGTAATAGCCCAGCAGCTGATCAATCTGGTGAGGATGCTGATTGTACAGCTTGACTTTTAGAGATTTCCCATCCAGATATTTAATGAGAGATAAGCCCATCAGGGCTGCATTAAGGCCAAGTGATGCCCTAAGCATATCCAACAATGATACCAACTTGATGGAAGAGAAGCTCTCATACCAAGAGATGAAAACAAATCTGATGGCACCTTCAAAGCAAATTTTGGAAGTTTTTAGTCACTCACCATATCCCCCAAAAGTCTTTTTTTAAAAAAAACAATGCAAAGTGAAGATAAATAAGGCAGATAAGGATACTTGAAAAAAAAAAGATTAAAATTGAATGTGGCAGTGAAAGAGTTAAAGGCACAGCAACAGCTAGAGGGGGAAACTCACTATGATGGCACCTTGCCATTGGTACTCTAAGCATGTGCTTATTTGGCTCAATGATTAATCCAGTGCTGAAGCCAATGTACATATGGTCTAGAACAGGCTGAGGAATTCTGGGAGTTGAAGTCCACAAGTCATAAAAGGGCCAAGTTTGAAGACCCCTGGCCTATGGCTGGGGAATTCTGGAAGTTAAAGTCCACCATCTTAAACTTGCCGAGGTTGAGCCTCATTGGCTTAGAATACATTTTTGAAGAAAACTGATTTTCATTCTTCATAGTATCGGCTCAAAATATTTTATAGCCTATTCTGAACAAGTGTACATAAATGGGGAAAATGCTGACTAGTCTTAGTAATATATATATATATATATGTATGTGTGTGTATATATATATATATATATATATATATATATATATATATATATATATATATATATATATATATATACTGTATATGTATATATATATATATATATATGTATATGTATATGTATATATATATATATGTATATATATATATATATATATATATATATATATATATATATATATATATATATATATATATATATATATATATATATATATATATATATATATATATATATATATATATATATATATATATATATATATATATATATATATATATATATATATATATATATATATATATATATATTGTTTCCTAAAGTACATACTAACTGGCAATTTCTATCTGGTCAATATGTTTATATTTTAAATGGTTGCTACTTAAATAGTCCATTTGACTGACTCTTTCTTTGGAATTATATTGGATATATATAAATGGGTATAATAAAATTACAAAAGCATATAAAAACAGCCTGCTCGCATGGAGGCAATTTCAGAAAAGCAGTTTCTATCTGGCCTTGTAGTGTTCCAACAAATAAAATCAAAAGAGATAAACCTGATATTGATCTCATTGCACAGACATAAAAATTTTAAAGTTATCTTCTAATAAAATGTTTTCTATTTTGTTGGAAGATATCTTGTGTCCCCGTGCGAGTACAATTTACTACATTAATAAAGTACCCTTGTGAAAATTATTTTAGGAATTTTAAAAAAGGTTTCTCATACATATAATAAAACAGCCAAAATACTTTGGCTCTAGATCTCTACCTATGTAAGATTTTTTTTTTTAAAAAGCATAATAATTCCATATTACATGATCTAATATTATCATTGGATCTTAACGAGCTGATCTTCACACATCACAAATGATATTGACCAGTAAACACACATTTTGTCCAAAGGCATTAACAGATATTTTGTTAATTTTTCTATATTCTATATTCTATTTTCTATATTTTCTATATCTGAAACATAGGAGCATGTTGGCTCATCTGGTTAGGATGCTGGCTTGACAAACAACAATCCAAGACCCAAGTCCTACCATGGGCTGAGTTCCTGTCCTTCACTCCAGCTCCTGTGGGAGATATGAAAGGAGACCCAACTGGGTGTTCCCTGGGCAATGATAATGTCACCAGCTAATCCTTTCAACCCAATGCTTCTGATATGAACGTGATGCAATGAGATCTGAAACATGTGAGGGGGAAAAAAAACCTAATCCAGTTTACTTACCAAAAGGCTGAACTGAAAGCATGAACAAGATTGGATGATGGAGCAGTTTCTACTCTCTTTTGGACACCTGCTTAACCTCTATAGTTAAGGATGGCCTTTACAGGTTGTAGCTGCCAGGCTGGTCTATACATTCCTCAGCACCTTAAGAATGGAACTGCCATCTTCCTTCCCAGATCAGAAAATATGAACAGCAATTAAGACATATTTGTTAATCGTGACGGGAACATATCAACAATTTCTAGGGGAATATTACAGATGCTGCATCAATTTTTTTTAAAAAAAAGAAGAAGCATTCATGTAAATCTGGTTGGCCACCTATCAGAAATACAGATGCAAGGAGCATTCCCAGGATAAATCTAATAAAGAGTGTGTGTTGAATATCACCTTCAGGTCCATATCTCATCCTAGGTTATTTTATTATAAATTATCATGTCAATATCAAAGAAGGGGGAATTTCTTCTTTATATTTATGTAAAATGCACGTACAATAGCTGCAGTTTATACTTCTTATTTCTGGAACACAACTATTTTGTTCCCTCATTTTGAAGTCCTGCCTTATTTTATTTTTTGGAACACACTAATCAATTGCACTCGAGCAAAAACAAAATCCAGGCTGCGGTTTGGAGGGATGCTATAGAGTGCTTTCACTCTTAATAAATGGTTTTATCCTCTGAACAGCTTTCCTAGGGATTCTAAAGCAGATCTCCTTAACCTGAACTTACATTGCTAATTGCAACTGCCCTCATGATATTTGGGATAAATATGCATACTTTTCACGCACTATAGATTAAGAATTATAAGAATACATTAGACAATTAGAATGAAATAAGCACACACGAATGAACAAGTGTATTGATATTTAGCAAACATCGTTGGAATATAGATCAGTATCATTTAAGATTAGATGGTACTAACAATCTTCAGTGGTTGATTATATTTACCCTGCTTCTTTGGGGAAATTGTTATTTAAGCTTATGTACCTAATTAATAATATATTTTTCAGTTATCGTTCTTCTCAGATTCAGCTGGTGCTTATTTAAACTGTTTTTACTTATTGTCCGAACAACAATGACTTAGAAAATGCTCTAATGCCCCCTTTGCATCTTTAACCACCTCTTGACCTGTCAGCCAATTAGTCTGCAATTATGACCAAGCAAAAGCCAAACATTATTTTTGGAACACAGCTATTCATCAACTACCTGATCAAAACCTGACCTTCCAGAGCCTCCATGAGAATAATGTCTGAAAATAAGAATATAAAAGATGGATTTTGAATGCCAAGATCATCGAAAGTGGATTTAGTTGGCAGTCTTGATTGGAATCAGCTGTTATCCATTTTTGTCCAACTCCTGAGACATTCAGGATATTACAAAAGAATTTCTGTAAAATTGCATTTAATTATTTTTATATATATTAGGGCTATTTTAAAAAAAAAACAACCCAAAATGCATATGAAACAATGCAGACTGGAAAAGTCATCACTGACTTCTGATCGGAGTGGTCTATAAGTCCTATAAAATCAGTACAAATAAATAAACGCATCCTCATTTGACAATTACAATTGGGACTGGCAATTCAGTCTTTAAGCAAAGTGGTCACTGAGTGAAGTATCATGTGTTCACAACTCTGCGTACAATTTTATTTCAGCCTTTGCTTTACTTTACAGCATCAGAAGAAAACAGTCCTAACAGCTCAGGGAGCCCAAACAGTGATATAAACTGTGCCTGCTTTGAGAGGGGCAAATGCCTTTTAAGGGGCGTAAAGCCAATCAAGATGCTTTCCATATGTTTATTTTTGTTTCGTTGTAGAAATCAATGGGAATGTGTAAGTCAACTTTCTGGTAGTTTGCTGCTGAACTGTTGTGATAATAGGGCAGGGTGTTTCAGGGACTCCACAAAACAGGGAAGAGGATAATGTGATTCCAAAGTTCTTCAGAACTGAAGAAGCTACTTGGATGAGAAGTGAAAAGTTTTCAAGGAAAAAAAAAACAACCCAAGAAAGTCCAATTGCCTTTTGGAAAGGCAGTTTTGGGGCAAACATGACCTGAATGACTGAGAATCTCCATAGACAGGATTAGGTGATCTCTTGACCACGACCTATCATTTCGTGATTCAAAGATTTCTATTAACACATCAGTCCCTCAATTTCAAACTGTTACAATGTATTTGATTTTTTTATTGTTATTTTATCTTTTATATTAAAGATAGAAAATTACATTACATTTGATTTTGGGTGGTATTTTCTTGTTTCCTGTTATCTTAAATTTTTAGCGTGATTGTTGAGTGTCTTTCATTTGTTTTAATGAACTTCTATCTTTTATTTCATTTGAATTATTCAATGGTATATCGCCCAGTGAACGTGGAATATCTACCCGGTAAGGAAACCAGAGAACAATCTAGTTCAGGGGGTCCCAAATCCCCAGACCTTGGCTCGGAACCAGGCTGTGAATTGCTCAGAACTGGGTTTCTCTAAGTGGTGAGGATGTAGCGCACACATTCCCACTTGCGCGAGCAATGGTTGAGCGTGTGCCCAGGCACTCCAGAAGCAGTGGGCACTCATGCCCACCATTCACACAAATGGAGCTTCCCATGGGCGCACACTTGCCTCCTACTCGTGTGGAGCCATCCCCTCCCCCACACCATTGGTCCACAAAGCAGGAAAGGTTGGGGAACTCTGATCCAGTTTGTACCTTTTTTCCCTCCCATTTTTGTTACATTTATATGAAGCCCACACCTCATAATAGTCCCTGCTATCGTCTTTTGATTGACTCACACATTTTCAATATTTTTGCCATGAAACACCAATTTCACCTCAACATTTTGCAGATAAAGAAAAAAAACACAACATGCTTTCTAACAGGAAGCATGTCAGAAGAAAATGCTTCTAGAAGTTTCCCCTAGCCTAGGACATTAACCATCCATAAAAAAGTTGCTCTAATGCTAAATAAATTAGATCCACTCTTAAATAAAACAGGAGTTGCATGAATTACTTTACAGACTACCTTGATGGAACACTTACAAACTGGAGTCAAGGTCTGGACTTTCCATTAGCCAATGTTAAATGCTGGATGGTCTGGAAAAGGAAGCCTTTCCAGTTTTCTTGTCTTTGAGGGGAGAATTATATCTTCAAGGCTTGCTAAGGTAGCCAGGCTTCAAATGAACTGAAAGATCTGTTCCATCACAGGTTAAGTCCAGTTGGTCTACATGGTTCCTGTAGGTAAAGTACGATGAGGCACTCTCTTCTCTTTAGATACCAAAATGAACTGTCCTAAGTTTGAGCAGGTCTCTTGCCTCATCCCACTTTATCTACAGGAACCAGGTAGACCAACTGGACTAGCAACTTAACCTGTGATGAAACACATCTTTTCCTTCACCTGAAGAGGTCCTGTGTACTGTTGAATATTTGGAGGGGACGGTCTGAAGAAGACTTCCATGTTCTACCAGATATCAAAAGTACATGTTATAATAGAGGTAGTCTTCGACTTACGACCACAATGGAGCCCAAAATTCATGTTGCTAAGTGAGACATTTGTCAAGTGAATTTTGTCCCATTTTACGACAGTTGTTAAGTGAACCACTGCAGTTGTTAAGTTAGCAACACGGTTGCTAAGTGAGTCTGGCTTGTCCATTGACTTTGCTTGTCAGAAGGCTACAAAAGGTGATCACATGACTCCGGGACACTGTGACCATCATAAATATGAATCAGTTGTCAGGTGTCTGAACTTTGATCACATGACCATAGGGAAGCTGCAATGGTCGTAAGTGTGAAAAACAGCCATAGGCGTTGTAACTTTGAACGGTCACTAAATGAACTATTGTAAGTCGAGGATTACTTGTACATATGCTTCAATACGAGTGTAAACTGTTTTATTTATTTATCCATAGATTTAAGATCTATTTTATTTATACAACTCAAGGTGGCATAAAATATGCTTTCATCTCTTACTTTCCCAACAATGTGGACAGATTAGAACTCACAGTCTCCAAATTTCCACTCCAGCAATTTAACTCCTGTGAAAAACCGCTCTTGAGGGAAGTTTTTTTTTTATTTTTTAAATCCCATTTATATCCCGCCCTTCTCCGAAGACTCAGGGTGGCTTACAATCTAAGCACAAATCAATGTGTTTAGCAATAGTTGTCCAAGCTTGCAGATTTTTTTAAGGCCTAACAAATTTCCTGAAAACCTGCACTGCGCATGAATTGACAGATGAGGAGATAATATGTAATAATATATTCAGAAAGTATTATGCATTTTCAGGATTTCTTTTATACAGCAATATATTACAACGTTATACATCCAAGGTAACTGACATATGGTATCTCCGTTTTACCACAACAAGGCATTTTTAAAATGTTTATCACTTCAAGGAGAAGGCAGTGAATAAACATGGGTAGATGCAGATGGTTTTCCTTGCCAACAGTGCCGCCTTGAGGACCCACAGTGAGTGAAAGATGGATGCAGGTTAGCAAATACAACAATGTGTTAGTGGTGCCAGACTGAGACTGTAATTTCTCTGCCTTAATCCAAATCCAGATTATGCGGTGTTTGGTAGACTTCTGAAATGGCAAACAAATATATAAATGAACAGTGAGGGGTTGGAACAACTCCTTTTAGCTTGTATTACAGATTAGCATAACTTCCATTCCTAGAATAATATTGGACCATGTAGAGGAAATATTTGAAATATATGTCTTGTTATTGTTTAAATTTTTATAACATGAACTTCATAGTCTTGGCCACGTGTATGCATATGCACACATACTTTCACAAGGAATTTATGATGGATAATATTTCTTTGTCAAAGTATTTAATAGGGCCATCAACCTATCACACTGATTTCACAGATATATTGCTTTGTACTTTTTTGTCAGGAATATTTGAGAATTTCTGTAAAACAACCACAATATTTTTTATTCCACACCTTTCCTTTTTCCCATTCCTTCCAATTGTCAAGAGGTAATGCTAAATTATTGAAACCTTTTTCAACTAAATTCCCTTTGATGTCATAGTAGGCTCTTAGCCCAAAAACTAACGATGAAAAAAATTGATAGAATTTTTGAACTTTCTTTTTAAAAGCAATTTTGCATTTCCTGGGGTGGACCCTTTAATCATTTCCCTGATCCTACAGAAATTGAACATCCTGATAAATTTTAATCCGCTTCAGATGCTATTGCATCCCTGTAAGCAAAGCAATAGAAAGTTTACCATGTATGGATCATCATTATTCAATTCAAAACAACATGTAAAGTTTACCACGCTACATACATGGGACTGTGAAACAACTGGAAAGAAACTCACAGATGTAATAGAGAGTGTGGTCCAAGCTGCTGCCAATCTCCATGTAAGTTTTATCATATCACAGAACAACAGCTTCAATTGGAAACAATCACTCTGTCTAGTTCAGGAAATTAGATTTGTGACATCATGGGATACATGAACAGTTTCTATCACAGTATAAAGAATGACAGATTTATTGAGCGTGGGGAGTCGCAAAAATGTTGCTTATTTACAGTGGAAAAGCAATGCCCACTGAGGTTACATTTTAGACTGTCTACTGACATAATTGAAAGACTGACTGATATTATTCCACGTGGCCAAATTCAATGCATTTAAAAACTGGGTTATTTTCTCTAATTATATTTTTTGTGCTTTTCTGTTCTTTTTTTCTTTTTTCAATTCATTTGGATTTCTTCTTTGTACCTTTTGTAAAATTTATTTCTGGATACTAAAGCAAACAAGCAAGCAACATGAAAACCTGGCCTTTTTGTCACAAATTCTATTCAATTCTCCTTTTTTTTTTAAAAAAAAATACTTTGTTTAAAGTATCAATGTTTTGAGTGCAAAATACAAAATATCCTGCATCTATTTCTCTGAAATATGATCTATTTTATTAAGCTATGAGGCATTAATACTTACCAAAAACCATTGGGAATTTTGTTAAAGAGATTTAGCCATGCATAACAGTGATAATCAATAAGAGATATCACTATTTAGATTTCCGAATTTGGATTTGGAGAGAAACCTTGAATTGGATCACAGAAGTCACTGAACCAAACCGAGGTAAATGAGTTTGTTTCCAAAACTGCCTTATTAGATTTTGAACTATATATTATCAGCTTTGCACATCCACAAGCTTTTAAATGAAGATCTTCTGGTTTAAAAATACATTGCTAAATAAAGCAAAGTGCTATAACATTAAACCAGAAGGCATGAAAATCCCAGAATCAAAATAGGGAGTTTTATGAAAGGTGCACATTAGGATTAATTTTGCAAGATGTGTATAAAGACCAAACATTCCCTTGTCCAAAGGGTCCAGTATGATTTCTCTAAGAAGTATAGAAATTCACAAGTTGTCCTTGTAAAAAATCTGGATATCCTAGCTAGTATTTCTGAACGTCAGCAAGTGTCAGATGGGTAGTATTGATATCCTCACTTCTTAAAAGTGTTGATTTTGAAAAACACTGATTGAAATCACTCTTCTTCTATATCTCTATTATTCCTCTATGTATATGTAGTCCTTGACTTCACAATAGTTCATTTAGTGATGGTTCAAAATTACAACGGCACTAAAAAAATGACTTATAAGCCATTTTTCACATGACCACTACACCATCCCCATGGACACATAATCAGAATTCAGACACTTGGCAATTAATTCATATTTATGATGGTTGCAGTGTCCCTTGGGTCATGGGATCACCTTTTAAGACCTTCTGACAAGCAAAGTCAATGGGGGAGCCAGATGCACTTAACAGCTGTGTTACTAACTTAACAACTGCAGCGGTTCACTTAACAACCGCGACAAGAAAGGTTGTAAAATTGTGGGAAAAACCTCACTTAACAAATGCCTCGCTTAGCAACAGAAACATTGGGTTCGGTTGTGGTTGTAAGTCAAGGACTTCCTATAATGGGAGTTTCCTCACTACAAAGTGTCACTCTAGGACAGGGGTAGACTCTTTTATGACTCATGGACTTCAACTCCCAGAATTCCTGAGCCAGCCACGCTGAGAAGAAAGGGAAAGGTTTCCAAGCTGAGCCATGCTGGCTCAGGAATTCTGGGAGTTGAAGTCCACGAGCCATAAAAGAGCCAAGGTTGCCTATCCCTGCTCTCTGCTGCTTGTTCTCACTCTTTGTTCATGTGTACTCTTGAAGATGTGGCCATTGGTAATGGTGAAGAAAAACCATGAAGTTTTACCTTGCCTGGTGGCCCCTGATAATGCTGACAATGCTAGAAGAGGAGGTCCCACTGAGGGCTCTGCCAACATGCACAAGAGCCCCACTTCTCCAGAACAGGTTCAATTTCCTAGCCAGGGAAAAGAACCACCATTTGTCACACGGGTGAACTTCTGCATTTTGGAAAAGAACCTGGAGCTGCTCAGGCCAAAGTCAGCAGGATCTCTGCTCAGACATTGGCAGTAGAAGCAGAACTGATCAAGACTGTTTGCTCCTGGAAGTGAAGGGCAAGATGGCTGCTAGGAGTTGCACTTCTGGAAAGTGAATTTCAATTGGAATACAGGTAGTCCTTGACTTGCAACCACTTGTTTAGGGACAGTTCAGAATTACCCCAGCACTCAAAACAGTGACTTACAATCAGGCCTTGCAATGACAACTGTTGCAGCATCCCCACTGCCTTGTGATCAAAATTCAGGCGCTTGGCAACTAGCATGCATTTATGACAGTTGCAGCATCCTGGTTGCAACCTTCCCAGCCAACTTCTAATAAGTAAAGTTAAGTGGAGGAAGCCAGATTCACTTAATGACCCTGTGATTCGTTTAACAACCACAGCAATTTGCTTAGCAACCTTGGCAAAATAGGTTGTAAAAATCAGATGCAACTTACTTAAGATCCACCTGGCTTAACCATGGAAACTCTAGCCCCAGTTGTGGTCATGCCTGAAATAGAATAGATAAAAACAGCCAGCTGTATGTAAACCTAAAATGTAGCAAGAAAACCTGAAGAGTAGCAAGAAATATACATGTGTACATTGACATTCAGTGCAGATGACAAGACACCATCTTCTGCACTTGTGGGGGGGGGAGGAAGATTGTATGCCTCACCCCACCCCACCCCCACCGCTGAAACAGATCTACTGCCCAAGTCTACTTCTGCCATTTTACTTTGCCTAAATCAGATTGGTGCCATGAATTTGAGGAGGTTATTTTCTGTGGCAAACAAAAAATTATGGCTTTGGCTATCCACAAAACTCTAACATGGCAATTTTAACAACTGCCAGATACTGGTACCTCTGACAACAGACTCGTCTGATTGTTTTTGCTTCCCAAAGTGAAATCTTAAGAAGAGGTTTTGTGCATAAAAATACTTTATTATTCTTTCCACAATACCTTATAAGATATCATAGCAGATACATAGCAAACTAAGATTCACATTTGTATGTACTGTAGATTTGTCAGTTTATTCTTCAGGGAATAAATCTATTTGGTGGAGAAAAGATTTTGATCAGTAAATTGGTGTAAAAAGAAATAGCTCATCTTCAATGCCATAGCCCAGAACTGAATATCATTTCATTTCCCTGTGCCATATTAAAAATAACAAGGGGAACAATTGCTTCTACTTCGCTGTTAAGTGCTTTAGAAGAAGCACATAGAATTTCTGAATAAAGATGTGATGATTATAAAGAATTTCTTACTTTTTGTCAGAATATTCTTCAAGAGACAGAAAAGATAGTAATTCCCATTAGGAAATATCCTATTAAGATCAGCATTTTTTTCCCATCAGTGGTTTGTGTTCAATATCTTTCTGAGCTCACCAGAATCCAAGAAGAAAATATTTATTGAAATAACATGAATTTACCTATTGTAGGTAACAAGAAACTTGCTGAATCAAGAAAATGCCAAAATACACAATTGCCTGTAGGCAAATCAGAAATATATGAAAATCTATAAAGCTAGTGGGATTGTGGGAGTTCATTTTTTCCTGTATTACAATAGAGTTTATCTTTGTAAAGATAATTTTTTCTGGAGTTTCCAGAAAGTGAACCAAATTGAAATCTGCATAAGCTGGCCCCATGGGCAAAATTTTCATTGGATAGCATCCACATTTTTGCTTACTGAGAAGTAAATCCTGTTCATCAAAGATTCTGTTCAGCTTGTCCTTATTTTTAAAGCATGAAATTATTTGCCTCCTATTCAATACCTGTTGTATTTTGAAATTGCCCCTAATTGATTAATTGGTGGGTTGAGGGCTGAGAATGATGAGGAAGCACAAGTTGCAGTGAAGTTAACGGTGAGGCGGTCAAAAAAGTCAAGATGGTGACCATTCCATGCAACTAAAGGCCCATCTCTTTTTTTAGATGTGCTGCAACACACTTAAAACAAGGTGGTTCAAAACATGTACTCACATCCACCATGCTGACATTTTTACCCTGACCCCCCCCCATCCCATCCCAGCTGCTCTCCATGGACCTACTACCGGTAGCCATTTTTTCTTCAGATACACCTTCTTTCTCACTTTAAAAATCTGAAGAAAGATGGAAATCAGAAAGTAAAATAATAAAACTAAAGCAGTCACTGCTGTCCGAGAGCGAGGTGAACCCATTAAGTATAAACTGGCTCTCACAAGGAAGAGGAACAATTTGGCGAAGGGAGATTTAGGAAAGACACATCAGCGGAACATTGTCTGGATTCTGCATTAAAGTAATGGGCAGATGGATTTGTCAAAATGAAATGGCTAGTCTAAAAGCAATTGTCATCTCTGGGGAGGCTTCCTGAGGTATCCAGAGACCAAAAAACATCGCTTTTTTTTTTCTTTACAGCCTGGTAGGTACAGCACTAAGTGATGGTCATGTCATCTGTATATAATTATCTGTGATTATCGTCAAGCAAAGAAAGCTTCACTAGCGGAGCAGAATGGCCGTCATTCCTACTTAAGATTTTCAATCCAATTAACGTTTCTGAGACTCAATTCCATTGCTGCTTTGGGTCATGGCAACTTGATTGACTTTACTGTGTGGCATTAGGTCAAGTATAAATGACCCTGCCAAAAAAAAAAAGGAAAGCCACAAAGAAAAATAATCCTTATCACTGCCAGGAGGTAGTTTCAACAACTTCTCTAATCTCTTTAATAACTCAGGGCAGGCAGTCTTAACAACTCTCTGCATCTCTTGCCCTTTCCCCCCTCTTTTTTTTTCCTAAAGGGAGGTCTAAAGTGGCTGGCTGTCTAGGCCCCAATATTGTCAAGTAGCAATTCCTCATTGATCATTTACAGGCTTACCACATCTTGCCCGTGCGACATCAGGAC
This sequence comes from Vipera berus, assembly GCF_964194415.1. Taxonomy (NCBI): domain Eukaryota; kingdom Metazoa; phylum Chordata; class Lepidosauria; order Squamata; family Viperidae; genus Vipera; species Vipera berus. Next base: position 87,364,067 of record NC_138203.1, read on the forward strand.
AGCTGTTGGGTTGCAGCAAAGTCTGGTTTACTGTATTCCTTGGCTGCCTCCTAGCGATTGTCTGGATTTCTGCAGCCTGGGTCTGAAAGCTTGAATCAATTGACTGAGAGAAGTGCCGCCGCCCCCCCCCCCCGAAAGCTTTGGGGACAGGCAAAACTCCATTGAAAATGGGGAAATGATTTGAGAATGAACCAGATGGGACCCCTTCCCCCCCCCCAAGCGAAGGCATCTTGCCTTCTTAAGGCATTTATACACGTGCAGGGACATTTCGAAGAGTGGGCCTTGAATTAAATAGTGATGGTCTTGCTAGCAAGAGGTGGGAATACCCCAACTTACAACAGTTCATTTAGTGACCATGTGAAGTTACAGCAGCACTGAAAAAAGCGACTTATGACCGTTTTTCACACTTACAACCGTTGCAGCATCCCCACAGCCATGTAATCAAACTTTGGACGCTTGGCAACGGGTCCGCAGATTCGCTTAACAACCATGTCGCTAACTTAACAATTGCAGTGATTCACTTAACAACTGACTCGAGAAAGATTGTAAAATGGGGCAAAACCTAACAACTGCCTTGCTCAGTTGTGGTTGTAAGTCAAGGACTACTTGAATGCAGGTTTCCCAATCTAATCAAGGGCCCAGCAGTAGTTCTGCAGTAGGAACTAGGATTTATTCAGCAAAGCGACACACATCCCTTCCTTACCTTGTTTTCTCCCCTACCAAAAGACAATCCCAGCTACTGCAATTTGCAAAGGACTTTGTTCTGCCTTGCATAACATTCTTTCTTTCAGAAGCATCTTGTGAGATAGCAAAAGAGGTCAAAAAGTTTACCTTCATTGCTTAGCCCCTACGAATTTGAAAAAAAACCCTCCCATTTGAAGCATTCCCATTTTAATTTTCTTTTGTGTAAATATACCATAAATGAGATCAAGAAGACAATCCTAACGATGCAAATGGGAAAGGAAGATCAGGCTTAAAAAAAAAAAGCTTAAGAGAAAGTAGTAAGAGAATGTGCCAGTGCAGCAAATATAAAAGCAAGATCCAACATAAAGCAATAAACAGCTAACCTGGAATATTACTATTTTCCCCTTGCAATGTTTTATCTCTTTTAACAGCTATTGCGTAAATACTATAAACTCAAGATCTGCAGTCTGAAAGAATATAACAAAGGCTGAAAAATAAGGAGCTAAAGCAAACCCTTTAAAGTAGAAGAAAATGGCAACAGGAGGGAAAAAAAGCATATGGATCTTTGGTTATTCGGGTTTTTCCCCACGTAGAACTAAAGGTGTAGGAGCGACGTTTCGACGGAATCCCATCCGTCATCATCAGGCTGGTGGCTTCTGCTTCCTTCTTCTGGGAGAAGCATGTGGCTGTTTGTTCCTCTTTTTTAAACTGCCAGAGGGGGTGTGTTCTGTGGGTGGAGGTGTGATCTGATTGGGTGGGGGATTAAGTGTGTTCTGATTGGGTGGGAGTGTGTTTTGAATGGTGGGTGTGTTCTGATTGGGTGGGGGTGTATTTTGAGTGGATGGGCTGGTCTCAGCTGCCAGCTGAGGGTTAGGGTTAGGGTTAGGGTTAGGGTTAGGGTTAGGGTTAGGGTTAGGGTTAGGAACAAACAGCCACATGCTTCTCCCAGAAGAAGGAAGCAGAAGCCACCAGCCTGATGATGACGGATGGGATTCCGTCGAAACGTCGCTCCTACACCTTTAGTTCTACGCGGGGAAAAACCCGAATAACCAAAGATCCACATACGAACACAGGCAGGGCCTGTTTGAATAGTCTTTCCCAATCATCTGATGGACCTAATGGGGTACTTGGAGAAGGTCCCAGAAATTTGAGCTATTTTCTTGGAAGTAGCCAGAGGCGGTGGGGATCCTGTGATCTCTTCCTATGTGCAGATCCTTTTGTTTTGTTTTGCTGGCTTAATCAGTAACCCATGCTACTAATTTAACTGCAGTGATTCACTTAACAACTGTGTCAAAATGATAGTCACTATTCCTCAAGGGGACACTGGTTTTCCTGGCTAGAGGAGAAAGACGTTCTCATAAAGGATTTGCATATGAGTTATAAAATGAGTTTTTGTATATAAAACTATAAACAAACGTAAAAGGAGAAATCAACCTGTCTTGATACCAAACAGATCCAAACAGTGAGAGGATATATATATAGAATGTCGAAGCAAAACTAACTCAGAGGTTCCCACACCAATTCATAGGCTTAAACAATAATTTTCCCAGCCAAATCCCCAACATCTTATATCATCCATATCAACAAGATCATCTTGAGTTTTGGGGGAGGAAGGCTAGTAAATTTTCCTTTTTTAAAATAAAAGTCTACACCCAGCCACTGAAGAGAGACACAAAACCCCAACCAATTCTTAAAATTTCCAGTGATTTGGGTCTATGTTGGTTATTGGTGGTTCAAGAAAAAGAAACCACGACAAACCCGTGGAGGAATAATGAAATGACACAGAATAGGACAAAAACGAATCACACATGACCCTTCTAATCATGGCTATTGATATTTCTGATTTTTTAAAATAAATAAATAAATACATTTGATATAGTTACTAAGGTATACCTCTAGGAATGCTTAACCCAATAGCAATAACTTGTTCTCTGTGGGGGAAAAGCTAATTATGACAAATTGGTAGTTGCCAAAAGCGTATTTCAATTTTAGGCCAATTTGATAGTACCCGGTTAATAGTCGCACAACAATCAATTCATTTTATGAATTTTGGTATGAGATATTCTGATGTATTAATGCATACCAACATATAATCTGCAAAGAGGATGGCTTTCTGCATTTTATCTTTATGCATTAAACACGATTCTTCCTTCCCTGCATATTCATGCATGTTAAAGTTGCCAGGCCTAACTCAGAGATAAGAGAAGGAATAATAGTGCCTGCTGTTATAACAAAAATGTCCATCTCCCTTAACCCTGGTCATAATGTCATAGGGCGGGACAGACATGTAATGGGACTTCTACTTCATCTCAAATGTAGTGACCCCTATTAGAATCATCTTAGACACAGTAACGTACCCTGAAGCAGCTAGTCCATCAGATTTTCATCTGTTTCATATCTTATAAGGGCTGATTGGATTTGAAATCAAGTCTGTAGTAAAAGCACATGTAAACAAGGTAGGAATGTCAACCTCCAGCTCAAACAACCAAATAAAGTCCAGGACTAGAGGAAAACAATAAGGCATGTAGCTGCCAGGTTTTCACTCTTGACACGGGAAGTGTTATGTTGCGGGTTCTTCGCGCAGGAAAGGAGATGAGGCAAGTGAGTTCAACAAAGCTCATGTTTTTTGCTTGCAGGATCTGAACTGAGAATTGGGCTGCAACTAGCAGCAACTTATAGCCTAGTCCCTAGGTGGCAGCCAATAGGTTTAAAGCAACCATTGCCGCCTAGGGACAGCCAATAGCAGCACTGGAGACCTGCAGTCTGGGTAGCTGGAGAGCCGTTAGCTGCTCCAGCTAACCACGTGGTATTACAATTGAGCCCAATACATAACAGGAAGCATAAAGAACATGGCTCCTGGAATTTTTTCCCATTCCTCCAGTGGTGGCCATTATATGTCTTTAATATTTTATTCTGTGCAAGTGGTAGTAGTACTATACATGATGCAAGTAGGTCTCAGGATGTATACGTGCATTTTCATCCCAAGGACTGTTCCTATGTGTTAGGTGCAGTGGTGAGATTCAAATATGGGAACAACCGGGTTCTCTGTGTGGATGCCGCTTCCAGAAGCCCATTCTGGGCCCAGGCAACAAAAAAAAATTAGCTACCAGTTCTGCCGAAGTGGTGCAAACTGGCTGAATCCCACCACTGGTTATGTTTTTGTGGGCGGCTCTTCTCAGCACGGATGTGTGTACATTATGTGCTTCAAAGACTGATAAACCTGAGTGAATCAATATTGCATCTGTAAATGTCTGCCTGCTTCTATGTCTATGAAGGTTTCTGTGAAGGAATGTGTTGGAACTAATGGGCAGGCTGTATACACTCTGCTACTGGTCACATGACCATAAAAGGAGGGGCTTAGAATGAAAGAGTTAGCAACATTCTCAGCAGCCTTCCAATTGCCTCTCCTGGGATGGGGAGGGGGCGGGGGGGGGAAGGGTTGGATTTTCTGGAATTGTTTTTTCCACACTCTCCAGCCTGATCCAGCTTGTTTGCAAACTTGGGTGTTTTCTTTTGCCAGGTTCTACCTCCCTCTCCTACCGAATTTGATTCCGTTCTGTTCTGTTTTTTGGAGAGTTATCCTGCTGACAGATAGAGATAGAGTTTCTTCACATAATTTCTTGCCAACTGTGGTGTTGGAAAGACTAAAAATAAAAGTGAAAAAGCAAAAAAACAGACTATTCTGTTTTCCTTTCTCGAGGCCTGCAATGCACCAAAGCATTTGGCTAAGCATATATGCATTATTTATGTATTTAGAAAATGTATATACCACCCTAGAGTTATTTATTTAGAATGTATGACGATATACATTTTCTAAATAAAACAAATAAAATATACATGTGTCGGGGTGTTTTTTTTAAAAAAAATCTACAATGGGATCTGAACTTTATCCAGTCATAGCAGACATTCCTACTGTATCTTCTTCACACCACTGCATGGCTATTTTTTTATTATTATTTTTCTCTTTAATCCAAAATGGAATTTGATAAAATACAATTTAAAATGGAATTAAATAAGATACAATTTAAGATGAAATAGTAATAAAATACAAATTTAAGATATAGATAAAATATAACATTATATTTCGGAGTCACCCTTACAATCTACCCCAATCAGTCCCACATATGCAGATCTTAACCGGATCAGCATGGCTATTACTTCAGGAGCAATTAGTTAAAAATACAAAAATATACCGTAGTTTCGTATAAGACTACTTTTTAACCCATGAAAATCTTCTCAAAAGTCAGGGGTCGTCTTATACACCGGGTGCTGAAAATTTAGGGACAGGGCTGGCTGGAAAACCTGGAGCGGATCTCCTATTTAGTCTGCGCAGGGAAAGCGGGACCAATTGGAGAAGAAGCTGCAGTCTGTGATTTTTTACAGGCTGGGGTCTGGGCGTCTTTCCTTCTAAAGTTGAAGAGCAGCTGTAGTATATCCCAACTTGAAAGGCAGGTGGGGAAGGCAGCAGCCAGAGCAGCGGCTTAGCTCTAAGGACACATTTGACTCAGGAACTGGGCAGGCTGGCTGGAAAACCTGGAGCGGATCTCCCATTTGGTCTTTTTTTAAAAAAAAATCCCATTTATATCCTGCCCTTCTCCGAAGACTCAGGGTGGCTTACAATTTAAAGCACAAATCAATGTGCTTAGCAATAGCCTTCATTCTGTGTATATGCCTGTTTATTAGGGCTTTCACACACCCCCAAGCAGCATTATTACAAAGTCAGCTTATTGCCCCCAACAATCTGGGTCCTCATTTTACCTACCTTGGAAGGATGGAAAGCGGAGTCAACCTTGAGCCTGGTGGGATGCGAACCTGCACTAATTGCAGGCAGCTGGTGTTATTTAAGGCTCTGTGCAGGGAAAGCTTTAGAGTGAATTAGGAAAAGTGAAAAAGTGAATTAGGAAAATAGGGAACAGTTGCTGGAATTGGGTATGTGTAGCTTAACGAAGAGAAGGGTGAGGGGTGACATGATAGCAGTGATCCAATATCTCAGGGGCTGCCACAAAGCAGAGGGAGCCAAGCTATTCTCCAAAGCACCTGAAAGCAGGACAAGAAGCAATGGATGGAAACTAATCAAGGAGAGAAGCAACCTAGAACTAAGGAGAGACTTCCTGACAGTTAGAACAATTAACCAGTGGAACAACCTGCCTCCAGAAGTGGTGAATGCTCCAACACTGGAAGTTTTTAAGAAGAGACTGGACAGCCATTTGTCTGAAATGGTATAGGGTTTCCTGCCTTAGCAGGGGGTTGGACTAGATGACCTCCAAGGTCCCCTCCAACTAATTCTTCTTCTTCTTCTTCTTCTTCTTCTTCTTCTTCTTCTTCTTCTTCTTCTTCTTCTTCTTCTTCTTCTTCTTCTTCTTCTTCTTCTTCTTCTTCTTCTTCTTCTTCTTCTTCTTCTTCTTCTTCTTCTTATTATTATTATTATTATTATTATTATTATTATTATTATTATTATTATTATTATTATTATTATTATAGTTTAATCCACTTGCACTGTTTTATGTTTACATGTTTGATGACAAACAGCCTTATGTTTATAAGTGACAGTTTTCCTACTAAGCACCTCCATGTCATAAGCATTTGAATTAAAATTACCATATTAAAATCAAATCTGATGTTTTTTAATTTTTATTTGGTGTGCATTGGAAGAGGGGTAGTCTTATACGGCGAGTATAGCCCAAACCCTATAATTTAACAGGAAATGTAGGGGGTCGTCTTATACGCCCAGTCGTCTTATACGCCGGAAAATACGGTACCCATCCTTCTAGCATAATAGCTGGATGCCTTCAGGTTAGTATAATTTGTTTAACAAACACTGCAAATCCCAAAATTCCAGACTATATTCTCTTAACTTCACAGTACAGATTAAATTTAGTAAAATCAAATAAGTTACTTTGAGCTACTTACTATTTACTCCTTGGCATTCAAGTAATTCACAAATGATCCTTTGCGTCTTCAAATACAAATGTACCCTTATTAGAGATTATTAAACTGTACATCAAATTGCTTCAGCAAGAAGGTACTGTAATGAGGGCTAGAAATTCCTGATGCCGAATAGAAGTGGAAGCAAGGAGTTATAGTTGTCTATATTTCTTTGCTGCCACCTTCTGGTAAACTGTATATTTACAATTAAGAACTGTCAGCCTTTCCAATATATTACATTAAAAAATACTTGGCTTTTTGGTGGTTTAGTATCTTAACCAAAGTACCTAGAATATTGTGAAAATACAAAAAAAATAGATCAGTGGATAAGCTATTGTACTGATAGATGTGTCAAAAAACAAAACTGGTACTGTGGGGAAAAAATATATGCATTTTCACAATATTCACACATGCTTTGTGTGTTTAAAAAAAGGCATCAGTGTGGCAATATTACTTCCAATGACCTGAAGCTTGAGTACAATACAAATCGTGCCTACAAAAAAAATGTATCGGTTTAGTGATCAGTGTTCGAGCCAATTACAGTGTCAACTTCTGTTTGCTGAAACTTATAATTTGACCAGAGATGCCTAGACGTTTGCATAATAATGTGAACGCTTTG
>NC_138203.1:87373794-87431294 GCF_964194415.1 Vipera berus
CCAAGGAGAATTTTTCCTTGCAGAACCTTTAACTTTTGTTTGGAATATGAGAAAATGCGTGAAACTAAAATTAGCTGATTTGCATATCCTAATTGCAAACTTGCTTGAGGACCAGCAGCTAAGGAATGGCTGTCTGCATAAAACAAGACTTTCTGCCATCTACAAAAGAATCATCTTCTTCATGGACCTTGAGATCTGAGACCCATCATACAATGACCAGACTTCCTTGTGTTTGATTAATTTTTATGGTTTATCTCCAATTTATATGTGACATTGTAACATTTTCCCCTACTTCACAAACATCTTGTTTTTAAAGCACCTTGCCTTTCCATGGTAGAGAAAGAATTGTGCAGCAAGGACTAGTCACTAGACCTTGAACACAAATATGATTTGGTTGTTCAACAAAGTATCAAAATGTCATAAGTCCCTTTTAAGCTAATCAACATTATTACAATGGACTAAGTAAACAAATTATGTCCGATATAATGCAAGCTTTCCCAGGGAAGGTCAAATTAACAATTCATAACAACAGCTAAATTTGATTTATGCTTAAACAGCTAGCAGTGACATTTGCATGAATGATGATATCCTAAATTATTTACGGTCGGGCTTTTTTCTTGGGATTTCCAAGCAACAGTACAAAAATGTTAAAGGCAGTAGCATAGCAACAATGAGAAAATAAGGAATAAAGTTAGGGATTAATTAAAATATGAAATGGAAGTTAATAACACTTGAACATACAGTATTAGAGAAAGGTGTTAATCATACTCAAGCTTGCATTATTTTTGCCATCCTTTCCCAAAGGGGTTTTGGAACTAAAACTTGCTAAATTTTATAAGGTAATATAGCACTGTTCATTTTTGAAATTTTGTGCAACACCCAGAGTTACATATGTGTGGTCTATACACAATAGATGATAGTGATAAATGTAACGGTTCTATTTAATCCCTGTTGCTGAGCGAAACAGTTGTTAAATGAGTTTTATCCCATTTTGTGACCTTTCTTGCCACAGCTAAGTGAATCAGTCTTCCTGATTGATTTTACTTGTCAGAAGGTTGCAAAACCTGGGACATTGCAACCGTCATAAATACGAGTCAGTTGCCAAAGCATCTGAATTTTGATCACATGACTATGGGGGCTGCTGCAATGATCATAAGTTGACAAACAGTCATAAGCCACCATTTTCAGTGCAGTTGTAATTTCAAATGGTCACTAAATGAACTGTAATAAGTAGAGCAGTACTTGTTTACTGCCCAGAATTGTGGACAAGAAGGCAGCCTAGAAGTGTAAATTATAAGCAACAAATAAAAAATGTGTTTTGTAAGTGAAGATTGTTTCTGCTTTTGCATGAATTCTGTTTCTCACCCTCCCCTCCTTTAACCAGTTCCCCCAAGTTTTCACAAACGAAATAAATTAAAAGAACACTTTGTGACAGCCCCAATTTGAACTATAAAATATCAGAATCCTGAACTAATCCTGTAATTATGTTAGGAAGTCTGGATTTCTCAGAATTCATCAAACCAACATTTCTATTAGGGAATGATCTTTTTTTTTATGGAACTGAATTTTTAAGCTGTTGAAGAATTTATCAGTTTTGCAAAAAAAAAAATCTTTGGGTGAAATTTTCCTTCCCCATTTTAACAGTTACAGACAAGGTAGAACTTTGAGAGGGACACAATTATTTCTAAACTGTGTTACTCATAGTAAAGGTAAAGGTCCCTGTTCTGTACCAGCCTGCTACCGGCCCTGCAGAAAAGGCAGGAACAACCCCTTTACAAATGGCAAGAGGCTGGAATTAAGCCTGCCAAATTTATTAACATAAAACAGAGCAAAACAAGACACGAACCATGAAACAGGAGCTATGAAACAGGAACTATTCAAGCGGTTGCCTTCAGCAAACCAGCCCTCCCACGCATTCCCCTTTTATACAGTTCAGGGCGTGGCTTCTCTCTGCCTCCTTCCGAGGTGCCCCATTGCCTTCCTCTGTTTACTCCTGATTGACTGCCTCCTGCGTCGGGCGTCCTTGAACAGGGCCAGCTGTGGGTCATCTTCATCCACGCTGTCAGGCTCACACAGCTGGGTCTCTGTTGTGACCAGGTGGGAGGGGCCTGGCTGAGGGCTCTCATCAGCAAGATCTCCAACCCCCTCAGCAAGCTCTCCAACCCCCTCAGCAAGCTCTTCAACACCCCCCTCCTCCTCTGAGTCATCCGACCCAACTGCCGAACCCACAGGCTGACCCTGAATCACAACAGTCCCCACACACATGTGTGCTAGTCGTTTCCGACTCTAGGGGCCGGTGCTCATGTTCATTTCAAAGCCGAAGAGCCAGTGCTTGTCCGAGGACGTCTCCGTGGTCATGTGGCCAGTATGACTAGACGCCAAAGGCGCATGGAACGCTGTTACCTTCCCACCGTAGTGGTCCCTATTTTTCTACTTGCATTTTACGTGCTTTCGAACTGCTAGGTTGGCAGAAGCTGGGACGAGTAACAGGCGCTCACTCTGTTACGGGGTGTTCGGGATTTGACCCGCCAAACTGCCTACCTTCTGATCGTCAAGCTCAACGTCCTAACCCACTGAGCCACCGTGTCCCTGTGTTACTCATACTTGTCTTTTACCCTTGCTTGGTTTTTATGGCATGAGTAGAAACACTGGAGGGAGAATGGCAGCCTGGCTGAGTATCTTTCAGCTCCAGCAGGTATGTAATCCCAAAGAAATTTATTTTTGCATTAAATTTATTTTTGTAAATGCCCTGGCATCTCTTTTTCCAAGAAATCTGTATTGTCACTGTACTTCAACTTTCTCCTTTTATTTATCCTACTGAAATGCTGTTAGGCAGTTTCAAAGTAACTACACTCTATTTCAAAGTAATTATAGTTTATTTGCCCAAATGAACCAATCAACTTTGTGATTGATGGTGGGACTCCTAAGTCCTGTTTTGGTGTTCTAATTAGCACACCTTATTGCAGTCCTGCATTTCATTGGCTTTGATTTTTATTAAATCTTTAGTGGCAATTCTGTAAACTTTTCACCCTTTAATACTGAGGTAAGAGACCAATATCTGTTTAATACTTATTTGAAAAACAAGGCTGTTGAGAGACTGAACGATATTCAATTAATATTCCATATTGACAAATTGATATGAAATCTATTCTGAATCCATTTTGTCATCGTTTAGTGAACTTGTACACAATTGCATTAGGCTTTAGGAAAAATAAATCTGAATTTATTTTGTTATAAATGTTTCATTCTTCCCAGCTTACAAAAGCAGCCCATCAGTCCTTTATGACGATGGCTATGCTATCATTTATTTCATGTCCCATCTGCCAAAGTAAGATATAATTTGTCATATGCTTTAAAGGCTTATGAAAGAGACAAAGTTATTTCCCTTTTTTCCCTCCCTGCCCCTCCTCAGATTGTCACTGAATTTGAAGAAAACACGAAGCTGTCAGAAATTATTGTCTTACATATAGATCATGGAAATGATATGTTTTCTATACTGCAAATGGAGCCACTTTTTCTTTTTCTCAGCCAGATTGTGGGAAGAAGAAAATGTCATAAAATTTGCCACCTAAGCTAGTAATTTCAAGTTTAGATACTGATGGTGTGAAAGACCAGCACAAGTCCATACAATTGCTGTGATCCAAACAACATTTGATAAGATAATTTGGCCTTTCCCCATAGGTAAGATAAGACTTTTGTAGGCTATTGAGATAAGTAAGGGTGATAAGTATGTGTAAACACTGTGCAGAGAAATCTGTCCTCCAACTTCTTAGATTATTTTTTTCTCCTAGAAGTTTCCAGTTTTGGTTTGTTTTATGTTGGACCTTATTCTCAGAATGTTAAGTGAATCACACCATTAAGCAAATCCAGCTTAACCCCATTGTTAGAAGGCAGCTAGGAAGATTGTGAATGGCGATCACACAACCCTTGGATGCTACAACCATCATAAGAGCCTTGGTGGAGCAGTGGGCTAATGCCTCCTTAAGTAACACCAGCTGCCTGCAATTAGTGCAGGTTCCCATCCCACCAGGCTCAAGGTTGACTCAGCCTTCCATCCTTCCGAGGTAGGTAAAATGAGGACCCAGATTGTTGGGGGCAATAAGCTGACTTTGTAATAATGCTGCTGGGGGGGGGGAAAGCCCTAATAAGCAGGCATATACATAGAATGAAGGCTATTGCTAAGCACATTGATTTGTGCTTTAAATTGTAAGCCGCCCTGAGTCTTCGGAGAAGGGCGGGATATAAATGGGATTAAAATAAAAAAAATAAAAATAAAAAATAAATACATGCCAATTGCCAAGTCCCTGAATTGGGATCACATGACCGTGGAAATGCTGCAATGGTTGTAAGTGTGCGGATTGGTTGTAAGCCACTTTTTTCAGTGCTAAATGGATGATTGCAAGTTGAGGGCTACCTTTATTGCAAAATGTGCCGTTGAGGAATGACAGTGGCATCGTGGCCCTTATGTTCAAGCTAACAGTAGATAAAAGCGCTTACAGTGAACCCTAAAAAGTGGCATAGTGGTGGACATGTTGGACTAGGAGAGGGAAACCCAGGTTTTAATTGATCTTCAAGTTCCTCTTGTAGGTGGTTGCTATATACATTTGTTTGGTTGAAAAAAATATTATATTGTCTTTACCTGTACAAGATTCCAGACCTGCAGGTTTTATCACTTAAAACACGCAGACAATACAGTTACTATCACTCAAAAAGTGACTGGTAAAGTTCTACTAGTTAGGTTTTATGATATATTTTTTTAGAGGCATAAATCTGGATCTTTAGTAGCAAACATTTGTTTCATTTGATTTTCACTCTAATGTGGTGTTGGCTTTTGTTAACTACAGCATCATAATGGCCATTGCTCAAAACTGCAGTTTCTCGAGAAACACCATTTCTAAAAAAAACAAAAATTCCAGAATTAATTTCAGACATACAATACCAGAGGGACCTGTTTGTGGAATTTTACAGAATAGGTTTTGACAGAATAGTACAGTAGCATTTATTTGGTAGCATTAAAGATTCTTTGCCTGGAAATGAGGTTTATTAATAGGTGATAAACATTTTAAATAAGCCCCATGAACTGTGGCTTTCTTGTTCCTGTTAGAGCTTTTCACTACAAATAAATGTATCTTAAAGAAGAAGGAAGGAAGAGAGGGAGGGAGGGAGGGAGGGAGGGAGGGAGGAAGGAAGGAAGGAAGGAAGGAAGGAAGGAAGGAAGGAAGGAAGGAAAGAGCAATTTTATTTTTCCCCTAATAATTACAAAATCGAAAACATTTTTTGTAATTGAAGGGCTGCAGTTCATTCATACATTCAGATGAACACTTATGAAGAGATCACGCTGACTGGTATGAGCAGGAACCTCTCTTATTTAATGGAAGATATAAACAGAACACTACTTGCTTAGCAACTAAGAAGGAATATAAATACTTGTGCTTTGAAATCTCTTCAGATGACTTTTAATCATTTATTTGCAGTATGTAGCACAACAACATACAACAACAACAATGTATCACTCTGTAGTTTTGCAAAAGTCTGTCTTTCAGGTAAGATGATGAAGATGAAGGTGCATGTATGTATGAGCAAGAGCATTCAGAAACACAGTGACACTCAGGAACGAACTAATCCTTGTAATAAACCAGGTGCCAGTTCTGTACTCATAATGTATCACATATATCCTAATAATACCAACTGCAGCAGCAAGGGTTCATTCATCAGCTCAACTTTCAAAGTGATGTATATTGGGTTCTGGTAACAGAAACTCTTGGTTTTTAACTCGGCATCTACACAAACACAAGCACACTTGATTTCCAAAATGTCAGAATTCAGAAACCCGTAGAAAAACACTTGGTTCTTCCAGGCTACAGGATCACTGACTTTCTCATAACAAATATTGCTGAACTGAAATTTATCTGCAAAATGGATTCAAAATGGATTTCAGTTTAGGAATAATGGACACTCCAAGTTTTGGTCTCCTGCTGAGGCTAAACGAACATAGGATTGCTAGAAAGAAAACATGATCCCAGTGGATGTATTGTGGATGAACCAGTCAATTGTGGTTTTGCAGTGATGCGTTGGTTACCTCTTACAGTTTTAGTCTCCCTAAATTTGAAGTTAAGGAGAGGAAGCCCCCTATTGCCCCTTGCATATCTTGGAATAATATTGTAGATGATTGATGCATCTGGTAAAAATCTTCTCCGATCTATTAATTCTGATGTCATAATAATTCTGCAAACCTGAAGACAAAAGAATATCATTGTTAGTGCTGCTGACATCTATGGAGCGTAGAGTTAAAAAAAAGCAAATATGGAAGATATTACTTTGCAATGCTTACAATTGTGTCTTTTTGTAAGTACCAGAAGCTTCTCCGTGGGGCTTTTGTTTTTGTGATATTTGTATAACAGACAAGCCAGACTATCTTTCTGCTATTTGAAGGAGGGGGTCTTCTCTTCACTTGAATGTTGCATAATCTCTTTCTTTTAAAAGTAGCGACATGTTTCTTTTACAAACATTGATTTCAAGGCAACCGTTTTGATTTGCTGACTATCGTACAAAGAAAAATCAAGCATGGGGTTTTCGGAAAGGAGCAGCTGAAATCCCATTAGTCAACAGATGAACTGTCACAACAATGCTATGTTGTGCCTAAATATTTAGGCATTTATTTGACAGATACTTTTAAAGACTCATAGAGACTGGAAATCATTTTATTCTTGTTGGAAGCAACGGCTATAAACTATAAATAAAACACACGCATACATAGACAGCCTCTTGTTTATGAAGAAGTTGGGAGAGGTTTCGGGAAATGTACCACTTGGAAAGGGGAAAATAAAACTTTACAAACTTGGGAAGCAAAGGCGAGGTTTCTTTTTTTTATTAAAGAGTTTTACAAAAAAGTTTTTACAATACATATCCCCAAAACCCACCCACCCCAAACCACCCCCTTCCCCCCCACTTCCCAGAGCTGAATACAGGGTTATAGATATAATAATCATATTCTAACTAAGATTATCCATTATAAAATTAACCAAATTCATAATGTGCTTTAACTCCCCTTTTATTTATTTTATTTAGTTATATTTATATACCGCCCTATTCCCTGAGGACTCAGGGCGGTTTACAGGGAATTAAAATCCAAAATACAAAAATTAAGAACCAAATTAAAAAATATTAAATTGACCCTGTAGTCGATTAAAAAGAACCCCAAATTAAAATTTAACATAGATACACTCAAATCTTTAACATAGATACACTCAAATTATTAAAAACATAATAATAATAACTTAAACAAAAATATGATCAATACTAATACTAAAATTAATAACAATCTAAAATCTACTCATAAGCTAAATGGAACTTTTTAGTCCCATATTTATTCTGAATATAATCTATCCATCTCCTCCAAACTGAAATATATCTTTCTTGCGAGTGATCCTTCAAATAAGCAGAAATCTTAGACATTTCTGCAAGATTCGATACCTTAAGTACCCATTCTTCTATAGTAGGCAAACTATCCTTCTTCCAATATTGTCCCACCAGTAACCGTGCTGCTGTTATCAAGTTCAACATCAGATTGATTTTTTAGTATCACAATCTACAACAATACCCAATAAAAACAATTGTGGAGAAAACTTTATCTTTCTCTTAAAAATCTTTTGAATGTTCCACCAAATTTTAACCCAAAAAGCTTTTATATTTCTACAAGTCCACCACATATGAAAATAAGTAGCATCTAAACTACCGCATCTCCAGCATTTAGACTGTAGGTTAGGATACATGTTAGACAACTTTTTGGGATCCAAATGCCATCTATAAAACATTTTATAAAAATTTTCTCTTAAGTTTTGAGCCTGAGTAAATTTAACATTTCTGACCCAGATTACCTCCCAAGTATCCAACGGAATTGGTTCCTGAATATTTTGTGCCCACTTTATCATACAATCTTTAACTAATTCCGTTTCCAAGTCCAATTCAATTAAAACATTATATATCCTCTTTATATGCGCACGATTTAAATCTCTAATTTGTTTTACTAAGTTTTCATCTGTAATTGTGATGCCAACCTTCTGATCCAGCTTCCACCTAGCTTTCAGTTGGGTGTATTGGAACCAAGAGTAACTTATGTTTTCTTGTTTTAACTCATCTAATGATTTAAGTTGCCAATTATTCCCTTCCAATCTAAGTAATTCGTTATAGGAAAACATATCCAAACTCACTCCCATAGATACACCTTAAGGCGAGGTTTCTTTTGACAGTATAGCACGCAGTACAGCAAGCAAAGGTAGGCTTTGAATTTACGGTTCTCAAGTGTTTACCTTTATACCTTTCCTTGGTTTCTCCCAGGAACACAGCTCACCTTCTAGCAATTATTGGAAACTGCACTTAGCTGGATGGCCAAAAGGGGGCGCTTGGTGGTTAGGCACCCTGCCCAGCTTGTGAGGTTTTTCCACTTATTTACCATATCAGCTGCTTCCTGCTTAATTAACATGGCAGCTAGAAGTGACAGTCACACGGAGGAAAGGATCTTTTGTTTATTAATAAGTGGAATCTCTGGTATCCTATAAAAGGAAGGTTTACCCGAATGGGCTTTTACCTATGGCCAATCTCAATTCTTTGCGTGTCCAGTTGCTGATCTTGGGTGATGGGTCTGGGTCTTGGAGAACCTTATTGTGTGTGTAAAGGATTTCCATATCCTAACAAGCTTTCTAATGGTTTTGGTTGAGTTACTGATATTTGCCAATTTCCTAGTGAGAGACGCTTGGTCAGTTCAGAGCAAGTGTCAGTATGGGCAGAAAAGCTTGTGGTTTTTTATTCTGTTGCTTAAGGTTCACTGATAGTTCAGGGATGGTCTGGTTTGGAAAGCAAGGGTGACATGTGGGTCCTGCCTTCCCACATTTATTTCATAGTAAGTTTTCATAGAATAGAATAGAATGGAATGGAATGGAGTAGAATAGAATAGAATAGAATAGAATAGAATAGAATAGAATAGAATAGAATAGAATAGAATAGAATAGAATAGAATAGAATAGAATAGAATAGAATAGAATAGAATAGTTTATTTGGCTAAGTCTGATTAGGCGCAAAAGGAATTGGTCTCTGGTGCAGAAGCTCTCTATGGCTGCTGTCCCTTAACACCTTTGGCGTCACCATCTAGAAATGTTACCAGTTTTAATTTCTGACAGAATAGTTTCATTCAGAAGATCTCAAAAGAGCCTTTAAATGGAATTTTGATTAAGAGGGTAAGGTCATTGGTACAATAGTAGTGCCAAGTTAAAGAAATATATATTCTTTTCACTCAGGTCACATAAGAAGTTTGGAGATGATAGGGATCTAGAGGAATTTATTGGGAGATGCCTAAGCAAGTTTATTCCTTTCTCCACACTTGGAGGCTTGGGTTTGAAGTGATTAGAACTTAGGAGGGGTTTTTTGGGGTGTGGGGGTGTGGTGGGGGAGTTCCTAGCCTGATGCATGTCATCATCAGACGGGTGCTGGAAGAATTACGTTTTCCAAGTGGCCTCTTTTCTTAATCCCCTCCCCATTTGTAAGGCTGAGGCAAAAAATCTAAACCTTTGTGCTCTTTAGCCAAAAAAAGGAAAACCTTACTTTCATTTTGCCCCCATATCTATGCTTGAGACTTAAGTCTTAAAAGTACCTGTTTGCTCAGGTGTCTGGGATATATTTATTGGGATGTCTAAGACTCTTATTTAGTTATTTGTCGTATTTTTAAACCACCCATCTCCCTCTTAGCCTACCTGCAGAGCAGGCTCCAATTGGTGGGGGATACTTGCTATATACATTCAGAAGTGATTGGAAAAACAAAATATTGACTGCACTGGGAAAGAAATATCATAGCTCATTACTTGTTCTTAAGAATCACTACAAATTATGATTTTGCGCTCACCAGAATCCTATAGAAATCCATTTTTTTAAAAAAAGATAGGACTTTCCCCCCCCCCCAAAATGCAATTGCTCAGTCTTTGAATTCTGTGAAGCTCTTTAGTCTTTAGAGCAACAAATACTTTTTTTTTCTTTTTATGCACACTATTACATTATGTTTGAAAGCTTTGGAGCAGGGGTGTCAAACTGCCGGCCCTGCAGGCTGGACGCATCATTGAGAAGCCATGCCCACCCCATTGCCGGCAATGGCGAAAAAGCTCCGATACGTTGCGCAACGTCACATGACGTCGCAAGTTTGACATGTCTGCTTTGGAGGACCACTGTATAAATGAGATGTCGGAAATGTGAAGTCACCATGGCATACATAACTGACAAGTGACATTTAGGGAATTGACAACAGGCATCTAGGGGATATCAAAGTTTAAAAAAAAACATTTACGTTGTGTGTGTGTGTGTGTGTGTGTGTGTGTGTGTGTGTGTGTGCAATTAAAATTTCCCAAATTGCACAGGATTGTTAAATTCTAATGAAATGACAGTGTTTCTTCTTGAATTCTCAAGAATTTGTGATTTCCTTTGATTTGGCTATTTTTAAAAACATATTTTTAGGATAGCTTCGGCATCCAGGAAATCATCATCAGCACCTTAATTGTAGTTCCTGGATTATAAAATAAGATAAGATAATCTTTATTGTCATTTTTTTTTACTGTGGGCACAACAGCACACATCAAAAATGAAATTTAGTTGCCTGCTCTCAAAGTGAAACACATACATGACACACACCTAAAACATACTATATACTATATGTATATTGTGAATTGAGAAGCAATTTTAGAAGATGTACAGGAGCCAGTTAATTTAGTAAGCTGTACTATAATAAGAGTGTGGCCAGCCTTCTTCATGTTTCATTAGGTTGTTTAGAAACTAGTGAAAATGGCACCTATCAGGGTGCAAAAAATCAGAACCATTCGTAAGTTGCAGCATAGAAGATATATTCAAGCCTATAGATAAGAATCTGATCAACTTTACAGATGTCACAGTTGTGGACACCAAGTTGATGTTGAACTTAATTACGGCGGCAAGACTTTTGATAGGCCAATACTGGAGGAAAGAGGAACTGCCGACCATAGAGGAGTGGACTTTAAAGGTTTCCGACCTGGCAGAGATGGCGAAGATTTCGGCCTATTTGAAAGATCATTCGCAAGAACGCTATATTATGGAATGGAGAAAATGGATTGATTTTATCCAGAACAAGTATAGGGTTAAGAAGTTTTATGTAGCATTTGAATAAGTCTTCTTTTGTGTTTTTTTTCTTTTATTATTTTAGTTTCTTTTTATACATATTCAATATTATTATTATTTGTTTTATCTTATATAAGCTAGAGAGTGATGGATTTTAGAGTTTATAATTGTTAGTATATGATTGTTTATGATTGCTTTTTATATATATACCTTGTATTTAGCTCTGGGAAGTCGGGGGGGGAGGGGGGGAGGGGGGGAGGTAGGGAGGGGGGAGGGGGGAGGGGGAAGGGGGGATTTTTAAAGGAAAACTGTATTTTAAAACTTTTCAATAAAAAAAAGAAAAAAAGAATCTGATCAACTAAAGTTCAGTGCTAAATTGGCACCAAATAAGGGACAATGGAATTCAGGAGGGGTTGGACTTCTAGTGCTCTTGTAGGTCAAAAGGATTCTAAGCTAATGATGTGCTTAACTCCCCCCCCCCAGCTCTGTCCACAGCACCTTTTTGACCCATATAGCTCGACTGGGTTTGAAAGACACAATGTCATGAGGTCTGGTAACTTTTTTAGCAACCACAAAAGGCTGCTTGTTCTGTCATTCCCAACTCCCCAAATCTCACGGCCCTCCTCCTAGACACATATGGCATTACTACAAGACACAGATCACTTAAAAAAAAAAAGTCTAATATTTCTTTTAGTTGGTTAAAAAAAAAAGGTAAAGGTAACGGTTTCCCCTGCCTAGTCATGTCTGATTCTGGGGGTGGGGGGGAGGGCAGTGCTCATTTCCATTTCTTAGCCGAGGGAGCCAAATTTTTTCCACACTTCCGTGATCCCGTGGACAGCAAGACTATAGGCCGAGGTGCACAGAATGCTATTTCCTTCCCAGCAAAGTGGTACTTGTTTATCCCTTCTCATTTGCATGCTTTCAAACTGCAAGGTGGGCAGGAACCTAGGCGGAAGCTGGGGCAGTTAAGGGGAGCTCACCCCCTCGCGTGGCCCTTGGGTCTCAGATCCGGTCTGCCAGCTTTCCAGCTGACCAAGCTCTGCACCTTTCATTGCTGAGAGCCAACACACCCTCTTTCAGTTGGAAAACTTAAATTTCAGTTATCTTCCTTTCGGCTAAATATGGCAGCTTAAATGATTAAATGATTAAATGACAATTTGCTCCCAGTAATAGTTTATATTGAAATTATTGTTCCAAATGCTTCCCTCTGTTTATTTAGCGGAGTCCCAAGTGCAGCCATTTTGTCTCGTTTGTTCGTCTGCTTTAATACCGTTAACACATTTTTCTTCATTTCCCCATTTTTCCTTTGGCCCTCTCAAGGGAGCATTAAGACTGAGTATTAACTCAAACGTCTTTAGAAACTGTTAGTTTGCTGATAATGAAAAGTTATCAGCTTAGGAGAAGCACCTGATGAAAATAACAAACAAAATACGGAAATGTTTTCAAATGGCTATAACATGACTCATTCATATATTACAATTTGTATCCTGCCTTTTATTAAATTTTGGAAATAACTTAAGGCAGAAAACATATCCAGCACACCTTGTTTCCCCTGTTTGGCCCATAACAACAACCCTGTGAAGTGGATTTGGCAGAGAAAAAGAGTGACTGGACCAAAGTCAAATCTCCTAGCTGGCTTTCGTGGCTAAGGTAGGACTTGAACTCACAGTCTCCCATTTTCTAGCCTGGTGCCTTAACCACTAAACCAAACTGGTTCTTGATTTAAAAATAGCCACATCGTAGCAAAAGACTGCATATCCTGAACAAACAAATTGGTGTCCTATTGCCCTAGCTCAGGGGTAGGCAACCTCGGCTCTTTTATGACTCATGGACTTCAACTCCCAGAATTCCTGTGTCAGCATAGCATAGCATAGCTGACTCAGGAATTCTGGGAGAGCCAAGGTTGCCTACCCCTGCCCTAGCTTGACACAGTCTGTTGCTACTTTTGCTGCCACTGCATCTCTTTTCCTTTCCTTCCAAATATTTCTGAAAGAGGACAAAAGAGTTGTGCTGAAGCAGCCTGGAAGAAAAGTAGGAGGAAACATGGTGTAGTTTAACACAGTCTCTTCTTCCAAAATAAGGAATTCATCATGTCTATGCTGTACAGCATATGATCCAACCTATCTTCTTTTATGGTCTAAGTTCCTTCATAAATCAGTAAATATCTATCTCAATGGCTTCGATTCTTCTAGGAAGGATCTCTCTAAATTCTGCCACTGACGTTTGGTGAAAATACTGCCAGTTTTCCAGATTTATTCTTCCTTTCATTTAACATTCTGAATTTGTATCCATATCCATATTCCTTTTTCTGATTTGAGATGTACAGACATGCACAAACACACAAACATAATTTTAAGTAAACAAAAGTAGTCCTCACTTAATGTGCTGTTGCTTAGCAATGTTCGAAGTTACAATGCACCTCCCTAGAGTAGCTTACAACCCACTTCTAGAGTTCTGACGGCTGCACACACACACACACACACACACACACACACACACACACACACACCCTCTAGTCATGTGATCAGATTTTGGTGTCTTGGGAACTGGCTCAGATTTATGGCTATTTGCAGGATCCTGTGGTCATGTGACCACAATTTTCAGCAGTTTTTTTTCTGATGTCCAGCATTTACTTCTGGATTCTGGCAAAAAAATAACCACTGAAAAACAACTATGGTATTTGCTTAACACACACACACACACACGCACACACACACACACACACACACACATCCCTAATGTAAATAACTTGTACTTTAATTTTCCTGCTAGATATATCTTTAAGATATATCTTTAACTTTAATCCTAACCTCTGAATTTTAAGTTGATAACTGTATTGCACTATTCCGAAACACACAGAATCCAGACAAGATTTGTGTTCCAATTGGTAGATTAGTTTGGAAAATGCAGATTTGTTCAGTTCAATTAAAAACACAAATCAAACAAAATAGTTTCCATTCCTATAGCTGGGTAATAAATGCATTCTGTTTTTCATGCATATTAATGAAAATTCATGTGCTGTAAGCCTAAAGCAACATGTGAATTGCCACTTTCATAGATCTAATAAATTGGAAATCATCATTATAAATTATTTTTTATCGTACTGTAGATTCATCATATTCTTGTTCAAAAAAATAAATAAATAAATAAATAATCAAAAGAATGTGCTATGAGTAGAATTTTTTATTTATTTTTACATCCACCCAACAGGCATCTACTGTGTCTTTTGCTTCCACACCTTACTAAAAAAAAACTTTTACAATTAGCTTGATTCTCGAAGGTTACATTTTACATTTTATTTTTAGAGCCACTTTGGTCTAGTGCAGGGGTCGGCAACCTCGGCTCTTTTATGACTCGTGGACTTCAACTCCCAGAATTCCTGAGCCACCACAGCTGGCTCAGGAATTCTGGGAGTTGAAGTCCACGAGTCATAAAAGAGCCGAGGTTGCCGACCCCTGGTCTAGTGGTTAAGGCAGGGGTGTCAAACTCAATTTCATTGAGGGCCGCATCAGCATTGCGGTTGCCCTCAAGGGGCCGGGTGGGTGTGGCCTGGGTGGGTGTGGCCTACTGGGTGGGCGTGGCTAGAGTGCGTATGGCCTACTGGGTGGGCATGGCCAGCTCTACATCGTTCGCATCAAGGGTGCCTATGGGGGCCTGGGCAGGAGTGGGACAGATCTGAGGGTCTCTGACAGAAGGAAGGTCTCTGGGCCAGGGCCAAGGCAGTGGGGGCCGTTCCCTCACTGTTTCCAGGATGGCTTCGCGGGCCACATGAAACCACTTTGCGGGCCGCATCCGGCCCCCGGGCCTTGTGTTTGACATGTCTGGGTTAAGGCATAAAGCTAGAAAGCTGGAGGTTGTGAGTTCTAGTCCTGCCTTAGGCATGAGAGCCAGCTGGACTAGTTATTCTCTCTCAGCCCAGCCCACCTCATAGAATTGTTGTATGGAAAATAAGAATATTAGTTCGCCATCCTGAGATGTATAAAAATATTAAAGGTGAAATAAAAATAAATAAAGTACAATTTTCCATTTTTGCTTTGAAAATTCAACTACACCAAATGACTTTGTTTTGGTTTTGGTTTTTGTTCCAGTAAACATGAATAAGTCTGGAGAAACTTTAAAAATCTTTAAGCATGCTCTATTTAAGCTGGTTTCTACACGTAGAAACAAGGTCTAAAGGACAAAAGGAGTTATCTGCTTCTTTAAATAAATATAAGGACAAGCCATCCTACTGATCTTCCTAGTATCAAAACAACTGCAAATGTATATATTTCACTTTCTTAGTACAGTAGTACCATAGACATAGTAAACAAGGTAATTTGGAACAAGTCTGACTCATTATGAGCTTTTAATATCTGATATATGAAGGTGATTAAACAAAAGACAACAAATTAGAACACTTTATTACTGTACTGATAATTTACAGTAGTTTCTCTTTTCATATGCCACACTTGAAGAAATTTGATCCCTCAATTTCTTAATATTAAAAGTTGAAAAATATAATGCACTTTCTGCTGCAAAAAATAAAAGGAAGACAAGGCAAGGCTTGTGAAAATTTTGAGGAAAATGTACTGCTAATTCACTTCATAAATCTCTCTTATTGAGGAATTCAATATTACAGAAGTCAACATCTCAACAAGAACAAATCTCATCATCTCAATATACATTGGACATTTTTTCACAAGTTTATTTTCCTTGGGATGAAGCTACACAAAACCACACAATATAATATGACTTCTGATATTTTTTGGCAGGGATGTTGTTGGCAAAACCATAAAACTGATTTGTTGACTTCAACCGTTGTGCAAGTGGAGCTGATTGGACAAATCCTTCATACAAATGTGCTGCTTAGAGAGGGAACCAAGAGCTCATGGGTGTAGCACCTTTTTCCCCCAAGTATAGCATTATTTTGGGTCCAAAGGTCCAAAGGTTGCCTATTGGCACTCATATGGAGACAGCTATACAAAAATAGCTGAATAACCCATTTACATTCACCAAAACCCATCATTTCTCGTCTTCTTCCAATGATGCTACTGTGATTCAATTGACCATTCGTTTTGTAAGACTACGTGGATGGCTTACCAGCTTACTCACTTGTGAATTAATGGAACTGCCCACCTAACCTGATCGTTAAATCTGCCATACAATGGATGTTTTGTTGGTGCATCTTATTTCTTTACTTACACTGTCCGTCACATTTTCAAATAACATTTTTTTTTCTCTCTGCCATTGCCCCAGTTTTATTTTTGTTTTATTTTGAAACAGAGCTATCCTTAACGGAGAGCAGAAGGGGGAGAATGAGCCTCTGCCATTTCCAAACCTTTAAAATGTTATGACTTTATCTCGCTGGAGGATACCATTTAGATTAGCGTTTCTTAACCTTGCCAACTTTAAGTGTGGACTTCAACTCCCAGAATTCCCTAACCACCACCATCTTGATTGAGATCAAAATGGCTGAACAGATTAGTACTTAAATGTGAAACCATCAGGAAATCCCTGGACTTGGCCTAGACAGGGAAATTAGGAAAAAAAACATTCTTGACAAACTACGGTGAGAACAATTAATTGATGGAACGGCTTGCCTTTAGACGTTGTGGTTGCTCCACCACTAGAGGTTTTCAAGAAGAGATGGGACAGTCATTTGTCCAGAATATTAATGGATCTCCTGCCTTTAGCAGAGGGCTGGACTACTGTAGAAGACCTCCAAGGTCCCTTCCAACTCTGCAGTTCTGTAACATTTCTGTCTTCTCCATGACAAGCCATTTCTATCTTCCAGCTAAGAAAACTCTGTGAAATCATAAAGATTTAAAGGAAAGTTTACTTCTGCTATATTAGTACAGACAGGCAGGAGCCTCTGGTAATTTGTTTTTTTGTTTGTGTGTTTCTTTGTTTTGTGTTTTTTTGTTTTTGCTTATGCCAGGTTTATGCAGATGTAGGCAGATGTTCCCAACCGGTGACCGTAAAATCATTTCAAATCTTCCTGCCAGCAGGGACTCCACTAGAAGATTTAAACCTGAACAGGTTTTGTGCACTGCGACTGTAGCCTTTGGGCTGAAGATGTCTCTTCGCTGGCAAAGTGACTCTTGTTGCCAATCTTGTCAGCAGATTGAGTTTTTTGAATCCTAAACTCAATCTGTATCTGTCACTCATCTTTGATTGTGATTGCTCTGCACGTTGTCTTCCTTTAAAAGAAAAGATAAGCCATGCTGTGCTCTGATGTGCATGAATGATGCCTTTAAAAATAAGTACAGAATTAAAAGGCTATTTTATTAAACCCCTAGCATGTGCTAATGACATTCAGAATTTCTTTTCAAGCACATTACTGTGTGCTAATGCACATTAAAGGGCAGTTAAAGCTGATGTGCCTACAGAGCTGGAGATTTTACAAATGCAGAAATCCCCCTGAAAACATGTTTAGGCTTTTTCAGATTCCTTCCACAAAATGGCCAAAAAGAAAAAGAGAAAGAAAGAAAGAAAAAAGAAAAGGAAATATAAAATATTTGTAAACTCACTATCCTAGATTGTTTGGATGTTAGTCAGGGTTTCTTCACCTGTGTCATGGAATGACACAAAATGACATTAAACCTGGACAATGAGCAATGTTTTCCATAAATGGATCCTTATAAAATATATACAAAGAATGCAAAGGCAGATCTGTGCAAATTTATAACCCGCTCAGACAAAAGCTCTGCAAGATACAATCAAACACAACCCCAGGCTTTAGAGCCATGCGTGCGTAATAAAGACTCCTCTTAATTCAAGCTGCTTTCCAGTTTGTGGCTACAAAAGTAGAAAATATCTGTTATGGGATGGAAGCCACCTCATCATCAATAAAACACTATGACATCATGAAACATGTCCAAGCTCAGCTATGTTTTCTTCAACAACTTTTATGAATATGCATTCCTGCCAAACCCCAGTGCATAAGCTAGTGTGGATATTTAATTCTTAATATTTTAAGAATTAAAATATCTGGACAACCACAGCATTCCAACAAAAGATGAATCTACATTATAAAATCCAGATGAAAAGAACAGAACAATGTATCAGACCTATACTGAGAAACAATTTATGATGGCACACAATCAATTAATCATCAAGCACACAAGACAGGAGGAGAACGGTGGCATTTCAATTTTGTTCTAGAGAGGTGGATTGGCTTTAAGAGACCAGTGAAAGAAGACTTACATTATGAATTTGTTCTTCAGGACACACTTATTTCATCTAGCATGACTGTACAGGAAAGGTTTCCACATAGTACACATATGGACCATTTACAAGTACCTCAAAATCCCACATTCAGTACCTCAGTATCCCACAGTCAGGCGGGAACCATGAGGAGGAGGCAAGGAAGACAGCAATGTCCAAGTACCACTAAAGAATAAGAAAGGTCCTGAAGAATCAGCTCAATGGGAAGAAGAAGATCCATGCCATCAACACGTATGCCCTGCCAGTCATCAGTAACTTGCCCGTATGGTGAGCTGGCCAAAGCAGGACATGGAGCTGCCTGTCACGTCTGTAATGGTCCTGGCCTTCCCCAACACCAACCCAGGAAAGAACAACACAGGAAACCCGGAAACATGAACCAATTTTACCAGATGCTGAAAATGCAAACAAAGTTAGCACTGGGAGTGGTTTGCTCCCAGTGCTCTAAGTACCCTGCCCCTGCTGTTCCACCCTTCCCTTCCCAGCAGACCAGCATCCTGGTAGTTAGGTACAAATCCCTCTCACCCCCCCCCCGTCCCTGGCCACAGCCTTTGTTTTTTCCTTTGCTTGTCCATGCAGCTCTCTGTCCCGCTGTCAGCTTCGCTGTCTGGTAAGCCTCCTGTTTTCGTTCGAAAGTACAGCCAGTTTGGGGGGTTGGAGGGAGGTTCAGCTCCAGTATGCCGAGCCTGCCTGAGGAGGCCGTCCCAGTAGCCCAGAGGTGCTAGGGGCATTCACCAGGCCCACCAGCTGTTTGGGGGCTGTGGAGTGCAGGCGTCAGCATTTCCAGCTGACCGGCACCCCCGGGAGGATGCAGCTGCCACCTCCGCTCCTCCGGTGGCTGCATGGGGAGGGCCTGATGTCCAAGTGTCCCAGCTGATCAGCAGGGGTCCCAGGTGGCTGGCGGTGCCGGCTCTGGCATCCCGACCTCCCAGCTGAGCGGCAGAGCAGCATGTGGCTGGCAGGTCAAGCGGTAGCAAAACGGACGGTTGGTGGGTCGTCAGAAAGTATCCCCCCCACCCAGCTGA
This sequence comes from Vipera berus, assembly GCF_964194415.1. Lineage (NCBI taxonomy): Eukaryota > Metazoa > Chordata > Lepidosauria > Squamata > Viperidae > Vipera > Vipera berus. The sequence continues at coordinate 87,393,153 of NC_138203.1, forward strand.
TTGTCAAGCCTGGGGCTTGACACTGCCAATGTGAAGACTCAGAAGCTCCTCACAATGTACAGATGTTTCCACCTCAAATCCATTTCTCAAAGACTGTATACAAGCTGGAAAGGTGGTGGATGGAATCTGGTAAGTGTCAAATTCCTATCCTAGGGGTCGGCAACCTTATACACTCAAAGAGCCACTTGGACCCATTTCTCAGAGCAAAAAAAAAAAAAACACCAGGAGCTGCAAAACTCTCTCTCCCGCATACACACACAAGGGGGGAGCTTGATTGAAGAGTTTAATTAAAAAGAAATAGAGGCTGCTGTGCATGAGTTCTCTCTCTCCCTCCCTCCCTCTTTATCCCTCTCTTTCTATCCCTTTCTTTCTTTCCCTCTCTCTCTCTCTCTCTTTCCCCCCCTCTCCCTCTCTCCGATCTTCTGCTCACCTAGCAAGCTGGCTTCACGCTGTTCTTGGACAAGGTGACACAGATTCTTATTGGGCTGGCTCTCCTGCTCCTGCTGCTGCTTTCTGCTGCTTCCTGCTTCCTGTGGAGATGCAGCAAAGGCAGGAGCCCCACCTAATAAGCTTGTCAGCTTCTCAGAGAACAGTGTGAGGCCACTCTCTTTTTTACACACACACACACACACACACACACACAGAGAGAGAGAGAGAGAGAGAGAGAGAGAGAGAGAGAGAGAGAGAGAGAGAGAGAGAGAGAGAGAGAGAAGGGAAGCGCAAGTGCCTCTCTGTGTGTCTGTCTCTCTCTCTCTGCAAATGGCAGAGGACGACTGGGAGCCGGAGGAGAAGGCTGAAAGAGCCACATGCGGCTCCAGACCTGTGCCCTATCCTGAACTAAACCCAAAGTATCCAGGAGTAGATCAGTAAGATGGCACCCCGAAGATGATTTGCTGAGAGAATGCCTGAAGCAGCAGCAGACGTGGGAGGAAGATCAAGCAGAGGAAGTAACATGGCAAGACAGGACCCTGCACTGGATGTACCATTAACAGATAGCTGAGGTGATAGATATTGGGAAATCCTGTCAGTGGCTGGAAAAGGGCTGGGATAAAAGACAACACTGAGGCACAGATCAGAGCAGCACAAGAACAGGCACCCAGAGAACCGAGAAGCAAGAGAACCAAGGTGGAGACTAGGCAGAGAGGACTCAGAGACAGTCCAGCACATACTGATGGGGTGTAAGATGTAGACAGCAACAGCATACATTAAGCGGCACAATCAAGTAGCTGGCACTGTATACTGGAACACCTGCAGGGTATATGGCTAGACATTCCAAAGTCCATATGGGAGATTCCACAGAAGGTTGTGGAGAAAAACAGGGCTAAATCTTGTGGGACTTCCCGATCCCAGATGGACAAGCAAATTCTGACCTGTTAGAAATTCTGTATAGAGCCCTACAGAACAAACAATGGGCAGAGTCCCCAGGGGCCTTTCTGCTCAACTGCAACAGGAAAGGGGAAACTCTACTCAGAACAAAAAGACATGGAGTACATAACAGAGACGCACACTTATAAACACTGGCATCTACTAGTTGACTGTAGTTGTTGCACAAAAAAGACATGAAAACTGTATTCCAACATGACCAATCAACCAGACTACCTGGCGGTAGACAAGGAACAGAAGACAGCAGTGATGACAGTTGTTCTGATGCCAAGTGGCAGCAACATCAGGAAAAAGGAGTATGAGAAGCTGGAGAAGTACCAAGGCCTGAAGGAAGAACTAGAGAGGATGGGGAAAGTAAACTGGGAGAGTGGTCCAACAGATCCCAGGGGAAAAAAAAATCAGAGCACTCTGTCCAAAAGAGTGTAGTTCTAGGAACAGCTAAGATATTGTGCAGAATCCTCAAATTCCCAGGTCTCTGGTAGAGGATCAGAGATTGAGAAAGAAACCACCCATGTGGGTAAAAAGGGAATTTATATAGATACCACTATAAAGGTAGTCATTGACTTGCAGCTGTTCATTTAGTGACCATTCAAAGTTACAGTGGCACTGAGAAAAGTGACTTATGACCATTTTTCACACTTACGACCGTTGAGGCATCCCCATGGTCATGTGATCAGAATACAAATGCTTGGCAACTGGTTTATATTTATGACTGTTGCAGTGTCCTGGGGTCATGTGGATCACCTTTTGCAACCTTCTGACAATCAAAGTCAATGGGGTAGCCAGATTCACCTAACAACAGTTGGACTAATTTAACAAACTACAGTGATTCACGTAACAACTGTGCCAAGGAAATGGGGCAAAATTCACTTAACAAATGTTTCACTTAGCAACAGAAATGTTGGGCTCAATTGTGGTTGTAAGTCAAGGACTACCTGTATATTAATATGTGTACACGTACATGTACATGTACATGTATATGTATATGTATATGTATATGTATATGTATATGTATATGTATATGTATATGTATATGTATATGTATATGTATATGTATATGTATATGTATATGTATATGTATATGTATATGTATATGTATACGTATACGTATATGTATATGTACTGTGCAAAAAAGTCTTAAGCCACCATCCATTTTGTTGTTTTAGCAAAGTTTGAATGACCATCCATAATCATTTTTTGGTGCTGAATACCCCATCTTGAATATCCAGTTTGCTTGTTGACTTCCCTTTGAGAGCGGCCATGTGTGATTTTATGTCTGTCACATTTTTTGCCATTTTGACTGGAATGATGTGAATGAAAGTCGATCTTATTAGCAAGCTTCCAGTGAATTACACTCATACAACATGGGTATCTATTGTATGCAGTGCTCAAGCAATCATTTTGGTGTGACGTAGTAATACGCATACAGGGGCTAGCAATGACAGTATGTAGGGTTCTTTTCCAATTAGGCTTATGGGAGCCACGTGCCTGCTGTTGCTCCACTATAAGGGGAGGTCTCACTAAATACTTGACTCCTTAACCTATGGAAGCTATTTTTTTGGCTTTTTCCTGGTTTTGAATACTGCGTGCAAATTTTCTGGCTGTATTCCAATAAGGAGACTGAGTCATTGGACCATTGATATAACAACAAATCTAATGGTGGCCTAAGCCTTTTGCTCAATACTCTCTCTCTCTCTCTCTCTCTCTCTCTCTCTCTCTCTCTCTCTCTCTCTCTCTCTCTCTCTCTCTCTCTCTGTGTGTGTGTGTGTGTGTGTGTATCAGAGTTATTGAATGCATGGAGTGGGGGAAAAACAAGTAACTACACAATTTTAAAAGGTATATATTTGGGGAGTAATTCAAGCAATTAACGGGCAGCTTGCTGATTCCAGAACTTATAAAAAATGGTTATGCAGAATGTGCTCACACGGGAGGTAGAAAAATAGGTCCCCTAGTTATCTGCTGGTAAAATGGACAGTTATACAATGAAGCAATTAACAAGCTGGCACCAAAACGTCCCTGGCAATTTCATCCTTTCCAGAAACAGCGCTGAGAGTACATGAAATCTCTCACCATGGGAAAACTCAGAGTGAAAGCTGGCACTGGATTCCTGCAATGAAAAAATAACCATGACTAATGGGCCACAGAAACCCTTCAAAATTAGGGAGAAAGAGCTGCCCATACTGATAAAAAAGGTATGTGGAAATGCTTTGAGTACCAGTTAGAAGTGCTGAGTGTGCTCTGCACCCATGACTTGGGACTAAACTAGCAGACTGGGAGTTCTAGTCCTACCTTAGGCATGAAGCAAGCTGGCTGACCTGAAGGCAGGACAACAAAGAATGGATGGAAACTAATCAAGGAGAGAAGCAACGTAGAAGTAAGGAGAAATTTCCTGACAGAACAATTAATCAGTGGAACCGCTTGCCTCCAGAAATTCTGGGTGCTCCAACACTGGAAGTTTTTAAGAAGAGATTGGACAACCATTCGTCTGAAATAGTATAGGGTTTCCTGCCCAAACAGGGGGTTGGACCGGAAGACCTTCAAGATCCCTTCCAACTCTGTCATTCCTGCACTGAGGCAAGGAAGCTGCATGGCTTTGACGAAAATCACTTTACAGATTGAAACTACAGGTAGTCCTTGATTTACAACAGTTCATTTAAGGTCCTTCAAAATTACAACGGCACTGGAAAAAAGTGACTTATGAACATTTTTCACACTTACAACCATTGCAGCATCCCTATGGCCATGTGATTCAAATTTGGATGCTTGGCAACTGACTCATATTTATGACGGCTGCAGTGTCCCAGGGTCATGGGATCGCCTTTTGCAACTGTTGAAGGAAAAGTCTTCATCATGGTTCAGTCCAAGCTGAGAATAAACAACATGGTGACTGCTTTAGGAAGAAGGTTGCAGTTTATTGAAGAGGAGAGCCAGACAGGAAGATGGCTCTGGAAGAAATAGAGAGTGAGCACATGTAGGGAGTGTGTTTTTATACCCTCTGGAGCCTTTCATTTGGAGTTGTTCCTGTGGCACGAACTTTGACCTGAGTCTGAGTGTGCCTTTCTAGTATTATGATGGTGATGAGTTAATCCTATTATGTCCCAAAGGTCATATCCTGCTTCCCTGTGTCTGTGGCTGATGACTCTTAGATTTTTGTTGTTGATTCTTGAGATCTTTCTTCCTAATCTCAGTTTCCTGACTCCAGTCTTTCTGACAAGATTAACACAGCTGCAATTCTGCAGACTTGGTTTCTGTTTGGGACAGAGAGACTTGGGGGAGGGGTTGGTTTCTGCCTTTAAATCCTTTAGGGAAATATATTCTGTCCTTTTAATATTTCCTTCTCAGCGGGACTGACTTCCTACACAACCTTCTGACAAGCAAAGTCAATGGGGAGGCCAGATTCCCTTAACAACCGTATTACTAACTTAACAACTGCAGTAATTCACTTAACAATCGTGACAAGAAATGTTCTGAAATGGGGCAAAATCCGCTTAACAAATGTTTGACTTAGCAGCAAAAATTTGAGGCTGAGTTGTAATGGTAAGTCAAGGACTGTCTGTATTTGCTTTATTTTGATATGAGTTTCTGTTTGGCCCATATATTAAGTAGAATATTAGCATGCGTGGAGCTGAAACACACAAAAAATGGAGAGTTCTCTGTACCTAAAGCATTTCCTCATTTCCTATTTAAATCATCAAGAAAGCTATTGCCAACTGGTAGATAATTCCTTACATAGCTATGATAAGTCCAAGGTAATGAACAAAAATCTCAATTCCAACCTGTCTAGAATTCTGTTCCATTCACTATTACCCCAAATATGCCAGAACTATTTTAAATCAGCCTTATTTGCAAATATGCAAACATTGATCTAGAATTAAAAATAAGCTTTAAAAAACATTCTTTTCCAAAGCTGATTCTGCTTAAGCTCACTGCTCCTTTGTATCCTGGGCATTATAAATAAATAGGCAATGTTGTTGTCTGAAAGCATTTGTACCTTTGTTAGAGGACTGAACACCGCAGCAAGTGGAAAATGGTTTAACTCAAATGGGTCTTCAGCAGCTTTCCCTGGTCTGTTGCCCTCCAGAAACGCGTCTCCAATTATAGTACCATGCATTTCAGTCAGCATTGTTATTAGCTCTATGGGCCAGGGGTTCTGGGATTTGTATTGCTAACACAGGTGGATGGCAGCAATTTCTTATATTTATCTGACAAATCCATGGCAAATCTCTAGAGCCTATACATTGCTCCATCTCGGGATAATGAGTCATGGATAGTGAAGAAGTCATTTACTGTATATTCTGGAACGGCTATGGAAATATGTCAGCGCAAACTTAATCTTGGTTCCTCTTTTAAAAAAAATCAGTACAGCCTTCTTTACTCTCATCCAATTATCTTTTATTTGTTTAGAATGTTATGGGCTATTTTATTCATATGTGGTACAAACGAGGAGCCATGTAAAATCTTTGCAAGTAAGCCCCTCCCAAAGCAATTTACTAGATTGTCGTCAAGGCTGACTGGGAACTCACAAGGTTTATACTCCAGCAATAACTGCAGGAGGTGAAAGTTGAGGAAGCTAGCTTGAAGATTTGGTGTGGAAATTAGATACACAGGTTTTGGTGGCGTAATCCCACTCTGTTCTCTGCATAAGCACCCGATGGACAGAAGGGTGGGTGGGAAAGGTTGGGTGATTTCAGTTCAGGCTGTAGCTCTGATTATTTGAGAACTCACTCTTGCCTTGTGTCAACACAAAGGGCACTATATTCGCACAGTTCTCAATTGCCAATGATTTGGGGGAGGGGATGATGGTATTCTTCTAGGGAAGGATGGTCCTACCCACTTCCTGGCCATGCTGGATTAGTTCCCTATGAACGGGTTTATTCAATCTACTACATCAAGGCTTCCCAACCTGCGGGCTACAGGACAGGCCACTGGGCCTCAGGACAGGCGCACACCCCCTGACTTGTGCTAGTGTCATGGCCGCGGGGCACAAAAAAAAGGAGACTGTGCCACAGGGTGCAAAAACAGGCTTCTGCTTTGCCTCAGGTCGCAAAAATGGGATGCTGCTCCACCTCAGGGCGTAAAAACAGGACGCCGCCACGCCACGTGGTAAGGAAACAGGCCACTGCCTCGCCATGGGGCACAAAAACGGGCCGCCACCACGCTGCAAGGTGCAAAAAAGAGACTTAGTTGTCTGTGTAAAGGTAAAGGTAGTCCTCAACTTACAACAGTTCATTTAGTGACCATTCAAAGGTACAATGGCACTGAAAAAAATGACTTATGGCCGCTGTTCATACTTACAACTGCTGCAGAATCCCCTTGGTTATGTGATTGAAATTCAGACTCTTGGCAACCCTGACTCATACTTATGACCGTTGCTGTGTCCCAAGTTCACATGACCCCCCCTTTTGCAAACCTCTGACAAGCAAAGTCAAAGGGGAATCCAGATTCACTTTGCAACCCGTGTTATTAACTTAGCAACTGCAGTGATTCACTTAACAACTGTGGCAAGAAAGGCTGTAAAATCGGGCAAAGCTCACTTCACAATTGTCCCACTTAGCAACAGAAATTTTGGGCTCAGTTGTGGTCGTAAGTCAAGGATTACCTGTGTTCCTGCCCAGGTTTTTCAGCCCAGATATGGTAGCCCTATTTCTAATCACATTATATCTCAGAGTACACATTCTTTAACCAAAATGTTATGCTAAATTATGTTTCTTTCTATACTTTTTGACATTTTAACTTTTTAGCCCCAAATCTTATCATAGCGTAGGAAGAATTGCAAACTGGGGGAGCATAACGACGTTTTCATCTGCGCATTGCTTAAGGATGAAGAGAGTTGGGTCGGATCCTATTAGCCAGAAGCCTGTTTCTTTACAAGGCCATTTTTACCCTCGGACAAGGCTCTCTGTTTCCTGAAGCGAAGGACAAGATTATGCCCTTCCTTGTTTCACAGACAGAAATTGATCTGGCTGCCAATTCAATACTGTCATTGGTATTGTTTTAATTTGTACCCATTCAGCATACAGTGAAGTTCCTTCCCATTACAGGAAAGCGTAAGCCATAATATTGTAATAAAACCAAGCAGAACATGATACACTAGAATCATTGACATAAATAGGATTATAATTATGAAGCATTCTCATAGCATTAATTTGCTTTGGTTTTTATAGCCAGTTTGTCTTACATAACCCCACTCTTCAGGTAAAGTAAAAAGGTAAAGGTAAAGGTTCCCCCGCACATGCGTGCTAGTCGTTTCCAACTCTAGGGGCCGGTGCTCATCTCCGTTTCAAAGCCGAAGAGCCAGCACTTGTCCAAGGACGTCTCCGTGGTCATGTGGCCGGCATGACTAGACGCCAAAGGCACATGGAATGCTGTTACCTTCCCACCGTAGTGGTCCCTATTTTTCTACTTGCATTTTTACGTGCTTTCGAACTGCTAGGTTGGCAGAAGCTGGGACAAGTAACAGGCGCTCTTTCTGTTATGCGGCACTCGGGATTTGACCCGCCAAACTGCCAACCTTCTGATCGACAAGCTCAGCATCCTAACCCACTGAGCTACCACATCCCTTCAGGTAAAGTACTGAACCACAAATGGAACTATTGTTTGGTCAGTTTTCCCAAGAATTTGTTGTGCTGTAAATCCACATCAGATCAGGATCTCAATCCAAAGCAATATCACTTTGGCTCACAGTTTTGATAGAAGCCATGAAGCTTGGGAATTAGAGAGCTGATACTGGGTAGAGGCAGAAAAAAAATTAAACATCCTCTCTCCAGGCATATTTTCATTCCACCCCACAATATTATGTTTCAATTACAAATACTTTTAAGGACCTCCTTTTCCACATGAACGGGAAAGACTGTCTTTCAGTTTCATGTATCACATATACTTGGCAACTTTAAGACTTGCGGACTGCAACTCCAAGAATTCCCCAGCCAACATGTCCACAAGTCTCAAAATTGCCAGGTTTGGAGACTCCCTAACGTAGACAGACAAATCTTTGTCAATGATTTAGTGAGAGAATTTGTATGAAAAGAGAGAGAAGCTAGCCCCTAGAAGACATCCTCCAGATTCATCCTGAAGGTATGACCTACTGTCTCTTGTTCAGCCAAAGGCCTTTGATTTCTGGGTATTAATTTACACAACTCCTTAAGGATGGAACTGTATGAAGGTTCCATAGGAATGAAAGACTTGGGAATCCGAAGTGGCAAGCCAAATTTTGAGATCGCGAAACTGAGTCACATTACAATTCAAGACTGAAACTCAATTGGAAAAAAAGATTCAATCCAAGACTATAACGTGGAAGCATTATAATGCCTGCAGCTGCTTCGTTTTTTGTTTTCTTTTGTTTTTTTAGCAGAACGGAATGAAAATAGCAGGCAGGAGGAGATGACCTCTGCACATTTTCTGCAAGACGACCTCAAGAGTTTAACAGAAATAATTTGTTGAAGTAGTCTTCCTGCACTTCTTTAAAGACAGGGTGAAGAAGGCAGCACAACAGGAGCCTCCAAATTGCCCAGCAAATGGTCTATAGAAGAGTTATGTTGACCCAGTGCAGAAAATGCCCTTGTTTTAACTTTTTTTTTTTAAAAAAAATCCTATTCTTACTTAAATATAAATTCCAAACGTGTTTTTTTAAAAAATAAAACATTACTTTTCTATTAGCTTCTATAGGCTAGCAAGCTTTGTGCTGTGATTTTGCAAGCTGAGCCCGTTCTGGGAAAAATGCTGAAGGGTGTCAGTGGACTAGTTTCAGGCATTTTAGTTTTGCCCTGTTGGGTCATTGGATTTTGGTGTGCCGGGAAGACAGGCAAGGCTAATTCACAAGTTTAACCTCTCCTAAGAATTAACCTTCATTCACTGAATACTTGGCAGGTTGAGCCTGTTTGAGGAGGACACGCAAGAATACCAATTGGCAGCTTCCTTGGACTATATAAGAGCCCAAATAAAGAACTTAAAGAAATATGAATTTTAATTTTATTGAAATTAAAATTAATTTTAATTTTATTGAAATTAAAATTAATTTTAATTTTATTGAAATTAAAATTAATTTTAATTTTATTGAAATTAAAATTAATTTTAATTTTATTGAAATTAAAATCTACCCATGGACCACTTGTGTTCTGCCACACTCGGCGTGCTTTCTTTAATACTGGCAAGCATCCTTCTTTTGCCTCCCTAACAGTATTGCAGATGGGACCAAAGTTGCTGACAATCTGGCTGGCAAGCACATGTTTCCAGCAAAACCTCTCTGGGCAGCAGTGCTAAGTGGAAGATTTGGTGATGGAACTTTCACAGACATCCTGAAAGATTATAGCAGGGCACAACAATTGTAGTAATTGTATGAAATGGGAGCAGATAGGCTAGTGTACTCAGGATGAGCTAAAAGCAGGGCTTTTTTCTCATAGAATGCCCAGAACGGAGTTCCGGCACCTTTTTTGGATGGAACCTTGTAGGGTAGGCAAGGCAAGGTTGTATGACATGTGTGAGTTCTCGCACCTTTTTTTTTTACAAAAAAAGCACTGGCTAAAAGTGATATGAGTTTAACAGGGATTAGATGGCAATGTACAAAGCCTACAAAGCCCTACATGGCATGGGTCCGGAATACCTTGGGGAGCACCTGCGGCCAGCGTCAACTTCCCTCCGCCCAGTACGCTCCCACAGAGAGGGCCTCCTCAGGGTGCCACCGGTCAAAGAATGTCGACTGGTGGCCCCCAGGGGGAGGGCGTTCTCTGTGGGCACGCCGGATTTATGGAACCATCTTCCGGCCGAGCTCCGGATGGCACCTGACCTCCGCTCCTTCCGGCGCGATCTCAAAACCTACCTTTTTGAACAAGCTGGCCTGGCCTGATGGGATGGGGTTGGGTTTTATAAATCTGTTTTAACTTTTTAATGTGTACTAATTTATTCATGGGCATTGTTGTTTAATCACTTTTAATTTTTGTATCTTGTTTTTTAATATGTATTGCCCTGTTCACCACCCTGAGTCCTTCAGGAGAAGGGCGGTATACAAATTAAAATAATAATAATAATAATAATAATAATAATAATAATAATAATAATAATAATAATAATAATAATAATAATAATAATTATTATTATTATTATTATTATTATTTGTTCCACAAGCACTTGCAGGAGACTCTGTAATCAAATGGGCTCAGTGTCTATGGAGATTCTCAATTATCCAGGTCATGGTTGTCCCAAAGGTGCTTTTTCCAAAAGGCAACTGGACTTTCTTTTTTCTCTGAAAACATCTCGCTTCTCATCCAAGAAGCTTCTTCAGTAGTGCTAATGGCCAGATGACTGCAAGGAATATAAAACCAGTCCATTCCCCTCTAGTCAGGTAGAACTAAAGAAACATCTGCATCAGAACCAAAACATTTTCAAAGAAAAAAAAAACAAAAAAGTTTAGCTGCCTTTTAGAAAAACGCCTTTGGGACAACCTGCTCAGCAGCTTGTACTATAAAAAGCCAGCCTCTGATTTTGCTCTTCTACATAAAGTCTAGCTGGCATCTTTGGCCCTGGTTTGCTCACTTCATCTCACCTGGAAGAAGCAACCAGAGATATCTTTGGCGAGATGGATGGCCTTGGTGGAGCAGTGGGCTAATGCCTCCTTAAGTAACACCAGCTGCCTGCAATTAGTGCAGGTTCGCATCCCACCAGGCTCAAGGTTGACTCAGCCTTCCATCCTTCCAAGGTAGGTAAAATGAGGACCCAGATTGTTGGGGGCAATTAAGCTGACTTTGTAATAATGCCGCTTGGGGGTGTGTGTGAAAGCCCTAATAAGCAGGCATATACATAGAATGAAGGCTACTGCTAAGCTTGTAAGCCGCCCTGAGTCTTCGGAGAAGGGCGGGATATAAATGGAATTAAAATAATAAAAAATGGCGTATAGATTTAATAAATAGATAAATAAAAATTAACAAGAATTGAATAAAACCAAAAGCATGAGTGGTATGGAGGTGGGATCATCTCCATTACTCCATCAACCACTTCCAGCATACAAAGCCTCCATCGGGGCCCCAAGCCAACCAAACGAGCCACGTTTTAAGGCTCTCCCAGAAGATCAAAAGACTGGAGGTAGATCTTACCTCCAGCAGCAAGGATGGGGGCCATGGCAGAAAAGGATCTTCTCCTAGACTCTGCCAGCCAAAATTTCTTGACTTAGCCGGGTCATTAGCATGTCCCTTCTGCTGTAATGAGTGGGACAGGCCAGTGGTGGGATTCAGATAGGTGAACAACCGGTTCTCTGTGTGGATGCTGCTTCTGGAAGTCCATTCTGGGCCTGGGCAACACAAAATTAGCTACCGGTTCCGCTGAACTGGTGCGAACTGGCTGAATCCCACCACTGGGACAGGCCAATCCCATTAGGGTGAGACAGTTCTTCAGAACCGTTTTCAATTTTAGCTTTCAAGCCTCCTATAAAGGCTGTCTGTCAACCAGATTTCAAAAAGAGAGGGAAGGAGTACACATGGATATTTTACAGTTCTGAGACCCATCCTGTTATTTTAACCTCATTGTGACAGTCAGCATTTTTGTGATCCTGTTATATACACCTCATTTATCTCACATCAGTCCTTGTAGTCCTGACTAAAGGTTATTAAAAATCACTGCACTGACAAGTTCTCTGTTGAAGGGTGACAGTCTGCCATATTGTGAGTGGAGACTGAGGTGGGGGCCCTTCTTTATTTGGTTTCACTGGGAAGGGTTAGTGACTCCCCTGCTCTTTGTGACGTGGTGTCATTGCAGATGTAGCTTTGGTTATTTCAACAAACTATCTCAGCATTTCCTCAATTCTACTCTCAAGAGTTTAGAATTCAATCATGCACACTTTGCGCAGAGTTGAAATCTGGCATTTTACAAAATGGTCAGATTTACTTTGTGAGCTTCAGAAATAAACTCTTGGATTTTTATTTTTATTTTTTTAAAAAAAGATATTAAGGCACCATGTTTCCACAGCACCATTAACTGAGGCAGCTGGAGAGCTCCAGATTCTCTGATAATCTTGAAATAATTACTGGGTATATGTTCCTTCCTTTATGACAGAACTTTTAAGTACTTTCTGCTTTATTTCAATTTGTATTTTTAATAGGCAGGGGAATCATCATTAATTAGGTTAAACTCCAACTCTTCCCAATCTAACCATTCTCAGTGAGGGGGGGAAATAGCTACCAGAGTTGTGATGTAATCTCAGTCGTTTTTGGGTTTTTTTCCAGAAAGATATGCAGAAATCTACTGGCAGAACAAGTTTTTTTTTAAAGAGCAAAGAAAAATATTGCTGAAGAAACAGATCATTAGACTGATTGTGTGGTATATAAAAGAAATTTTAGAACATAGGATACTATTACCAATTATAATAGTCTTGCTAAGATACGTAAAACCTGGTTTAATATTTTGTGTCAGTTTATGCATGGCTGATAATTTGCTACACAGCCTTGTTTTAATGTAGCACTGAATACAAGATTCTTCTTACCCACAATGGAGAAAAAGGAAATGTAAAACCTGATTTTAACCTTAATGCACAGACGGCAGTCCTCTGCATGTTCACCTGTGGATGAATCCCATTGTTTTCAGTGGAACAATATTTGGAGCATTACTTTAAAACAATTTAGAAAGATGTATATATGTGTACAATATTAGCATAATTGTGAGAGCGGAATGCATATCATATGAGGATTATTGGAAACAGAATGTCCATAAAGCTGCCGCAACTAAGAACAAATCTTTATTGTAACACCAAAACTGGAGCCATTCTCAAGAATTCCTTGCTTTGCATGGTTTAATTTCTGCTTCTTCTCCTCCTAGCCTCTTCCATGACTTAACAGCAAACGTCCTAGGTACCACTCCTTCTCCATGCTGAATTCCTGCCCTGAAGAACTCTAGCTTCCAAAATATTTTCCATACAGAAGCTGAAATCTGTCAATTGGTACAAAAGTAGAAAAATCCTAATCTAATAAGAACACAAACCTGGGTATCCTGATCTGTCCTTAACATCTTCATAAAAAGCAAGGCCTTGAAATGAAAAAGATGAAATGAGCAGAATTTAGCCTTTAAGATGCAGAAGATTCTGTTGGTTTAATATTTGACATGGACTTGAGCTTCCTCCAGAACTTAAAAGAAGCATTGTTGGTGGAACAGTGGAAGAGGAGGAAGATTTTAAAGGAAGAAATGGATTTTCGAGTTTGAGGAAAAATTCTTCCCACTACATAACATCTAAGCTCAAAAAGCTTCGTATCCTGGAGTGTCCTTGGAAAAAGTTCTGTGACCTTGGAAAACTTGAGCAAGCTTATTTGCAGAGTGCATTAGCTCTTACGCCTTGCTTTTTATTAAAACTGAGCAATCACCCACTAAACTCATGCTACTGAATTCAATGGGCTAGTCAGGAAGTTCCATGAATTGTAGCAGGCTCATAATTCATAATTCAAAAAACATGATCTCACTATTTTCCTTGGTCTTTAGCTCAAGGACACCATGGGTGTGTGTGGTTGCGTAGGCTTGCTGATGTTCTTGGTTTTACAGAAGGAAGGCCTCCACCTAATTATCAATCAAATCCCCATGCAGTTTCAGGAAACAAATTCCAACTATTAATTGCTTTGATTGATGAGGGATTTTGGGAGGAGAAACTGCACACATTTGGCAAAAGTGCAAGAAGGTTAAAAAAAAACCAAGCCCGAGATAGAACAGGACTAAATGCTTTTGTTATAACAGAATTATGACAGAGAATGGTTTAGTGATTAATAATTCACTTATTTAAAGTAGATCAGAGGTAATTAGTGTGTGTTGCGCTCTGTGTGGTCATGAAAATTAAATGGCACATTAAATGTTTGGGTTTCAAATTGTAATTCATACTAATTGACTCCCTGAGGATTGAAGGAAATGTTCAATAATCATGAGTCAGGCTGCTTGAAATGACATTGTTGTTTTAAAAATAGATATCCTGAGGATTTCTAAAATTTAGCTGGGCAGTTCTGATGTTGGCTGATCAATTGGGATTTGAATTTCCGGTGCTGTGCTAAAGAGGAGAGCAGGAAGCAGTCGAAACAGGTGCATGGATTTGGATCATACCACACTGGCCAAAATTACTGTTCTTTCCTACAGGTTTGATCTCTTTCCTTATGGAGGATTATAAATCAATGTGGATTAGGACTATTCACCGAAACACCAACATCTCAAACCCTCCCCAAAGAGATGTTCTTACTGAAGGGCTAGGAACATGCACTCAGTACTACATTTAAACAATGTATTATAGATCAGGCAATCCAATAGGACCTATCTGTTCTACCTAAGAATGTTTTCATGTACAGTCAGGCCCCCTCTATAATTCAGTGAGATAGCTAGACTATATAATTGTTTCTAAATTTCAAAGGGCACTAACTCTAGCATGCTGTATTGCTCTCCCTTGAGCAGTTCTGGAAAGCCAATATAAAAAAAAAATCCATATGAGTTTTGTGCCGCTGGGGATCAGGGGCCATTGAAACCACAGCTCATGTCCGGTTATATTGTTCTCTCTATAAAGATTCATAGATTCGTTTTATAACTCCTTACCCAATTGTATTCAGGAAATTCTTTTATGTACAGCTGTTACTACCAATCAGTATGATATAGTTCCATTGAATGCAGCTAAATTCTGCTATACTGTCTCTTTGTTGTTGTCTCTTTGTAGACATTTCATTACCAAACTAGGTAACATCATCAGCTTTGTTGTTAATGAAATGTCTGCAGGAAAAGAACCAAACTCAAAGAACTTTGGGCTGATTTAGCGCTCCATGTAGAATTACTATCTAACGCAATGCTCCTATGTAAGTTTTAGAAATAACCAAGTTATGATGTGCAAGAGGCAGCTGTAGAATGGAAACTGGTAGATTTGGCATTGATTGAGCAAAATGATTAGAAACTTCAATGAATTTGTGGTCAGAAAAGGCGCTGAATTACAACTGCCAGCATTTGAGCTGAGGTTGCCTACCCCTGGACTAGACATATCCAATTTCAGCAACCGTTCCTTATATGGTTTAGCCTCCAGTCCCCTGATCATCTTTCTTTGTACTCTTTCTAGAGTCTCAACATCTTTTTTACATCGTGGTGACCAAAACTGGATGAGGTATTCTAAATGTGGCCTTACCAAGGCATTATAAAGTGGCATTAACACTTCAAGTGATCTTGATTCTATCCCTCTGTTAATGCAGCCTAGCACTGTGTTGGTTTTTTTGGCAGTTGCAGCACACTGCTGGCTCATATTTAAGTGATTATCCAGTAGGACTCCAAGATCCCTCTCACAGTTACTACTATTGAGCAAGGTACCACCTACTATACCAGTGCACTTGGTTTCACATCAGCCTTTTTATATCATTAAAAGGAGAGCACTTTCCCATATCATTTTTCAAGTCTTGAATCAATCAACAAACAAAGTGGATTGTTTCTTTAAGAAAAAAAAAATTCTTGTAACAGATAATAGCTGAAAAACTATTCATTTGATCTATTTTCTGCTTCTTGTAGTTAAAGCCAACTGCATACCACAGACCCACACACTATAGTGTATTGATATTTCAACAGTCTCTTTACTGAAAAAAGAGTCCTAATAGAACACATGCTTTTGCTTGACTGGTTCTGCTTTTATCGTCCTGTAACAGCAGTTCCTTTATTGTGTTACTTCTCTCTAATCTATGTCCTCCTATACAAACAAGAAATGTTTTGCCCTATTCAGCTGTGACTGCTGTTAAGGGACTATGTTGCAATTGTGCTTCATTGTTTTACTACAGCATGGATTTTATATGGATCATAATTAACTTCTGACAAATGTAAAAAAAAAAAAAGGACAAAGGCTTTAATTTGAAGTTTGTGTCGGCCATCTTGAGTTTCTTAATCCTTTCCCTGTGAGCATCCCGGCCAGCTTCATATATTTATGTGAAAGAATCCATTTTGTACTGATTATTTCTTCATGGAAAATGTCATTGAATTCCTTTTCAACGACATTATCTTGAGATTAGGCTGATTTTAGATTCAATTAAATATGTTAATTAGTTTAAATTTTAATAACCTTCGGTGTACCCCTTGAGAATATTCTCCCGGGTTGGTTTTTTTTGTGATACTTCTCCAGAGACCTACAGTTCTAAAGTATTCTTGCTGCTTCATCCCAACTGGTTCACTGAAGCAGAAAAACGCCAAAAAGTATTTGCATGGGAACATTGAGGGAAGATGGTGAATGTACCGAAGGTCCTTAATGTTTTATTTCATTTCCCAGTTATTACATTCCAGAAAGTTTTCCACATGTGTACATGATGAACTATATGTCAGAATTTCTGCTTTGCTTCCTTTGCTTTGTTTCCGGCTGCAGAAAAGGCAGTATTTGTTCCAAAATTTATACATTTACTTTGCATGGTGAATTTGAATGCAGACCTGTATGATATTTTTGGCCCAATTCATTTAATTTGTGCATGCATAGAAGTGGAAATGTTGTGGCAGGTCTCTTGTGATACCCTCTCATTGGCTGAATTTGGCATATAAAAGCTTATAAATACATCAGCAATGTGATTGGTTTGAAAAGGATTCATGTAAGTGTTTCAGACTTCATGAAAGTACAAAGCCAGTGGCTCTCTAGTATTCATTAAGACAGTTCTGAAAAAGGACGCTCCTACAATACAAATAGTCCTTGACGTACAATTGTAATTGAGCCTGAAGTTGCGCTCCTAAATCATTGTGGCTGTTAAGTGGGTCACATGACCAAACACAATTTTACAGTAACGTTTGCGGCAGTCATTAATTCTGCAGTTGTTAAGCAAACCAATTTTACCCAATGGGCTTTTTTGCCAGAAACCAGAAGTAAAGATAAAAAACTGGCAAAAAAAACCCAATGAAAATTGTGAGATGCTACAAACTGACATAAAATTGAGCCAGTTGCAAA
Organism: Vipera berus; assembly: GCF_964194415.1. Lineage (NCBI taxonomy): Eukaryota > Metazoa > Chordata > Lepidosauria > Squamata > Viperidae > Vipera > Vipera berus. The sequence continues at coordinate 87,410,428 of NC_138203.1, forward strand.
GTGCCCCAAATTGATTATGGGACCACAGGGGGTGGTGGTGTTGAAACACTTCAAAATTGAGTTGTAAGTAGCATTTGGAGCGTCTATTGTAACTTCGAATAGTCACTAAGCAACCAGTTGTAAGTTGAGGACTACCTGTAAGGATTCATTCCTTTAAAGTTAATATGACTTTTAAAAGCAGCTGCAACAATTATCAATCTTATGTGGAAACCTAAACAAAGACAACACAGTAATGAAAAGCAAAGAGATGCTATGCTTGCTTGAGGTCAGTGCCGTTTCTTCTTTCTCATTTGTGAAGCAAAGTCAAAATCCGTAATTTCAAGAATGCAGTTTCTATCCTTCATTTATTTAGTACACTTTGTATGCTTAGAGATGATAACCAGAGGTTCCTATGCAGACATTCTTATCTGTCCGGATCCTGCACCTCAAATCTCAATAACACTCAGTTATCACTTATATGGCAACTAGCTGCTGAAACCATTAGCATGAGGGAAAACACGAATCAGATGTACTCCCAGTCCCATACTGGATGAAGCTAAAAATGAGATAAATTTCTGCCCAATTTAACTTAGGGATTTTTGAGTCTTTTAGTTCAGGGTTCCCCAACCCCTGGTCCATGGGCCAGTACCAGGCTGTGGCATGCCAGCAACCGGTCTGCACAAACATGCAAAGCCCCATCTGCAGGATGTAGGCAGCACACAAAACTGTGCCCCCTCTGGTCCACGGAAAAACCTTTCTCTACATAACTGGTCCCTGGTGCCCGAAAGTTTGGGGACCTCTGTTTTAGTCTCATCACATACTATCAGAAATTTTGTTTTACTACCCATAGGTAGTAAGCTATGTACTGCTTCCTCTTAGTCTTTCAGAACATCCTGCCTGAAATTAAAACTACACACACAAACTTTCATAAAAAGTAATGAACACTTCTAAAAACCACCAGTGAAAGTGAATATTCAATTCCATTAGGAATTCTTCAGAACAAGCTCAACGTCTTCACAGCTTTTCCATTAGTAAACTATTTGATGATAGTTTCAGTGATAACAATCACTGTAAGTGACAACGTTTGGGTGACAATGGCTGGTCATGAAAAAAAAATGGGGATGGACCTGAATTAGAGATCACTAGACTTGACTGGAAAGAAGGCAATGGCAAAACATTTGTGTATTGTTCCCACAAAAAACAGCACATCTTGTAACTTAAAGTAACAGATTACTTGGCTATATTTTTTTATCTATACTGAAAAAGTTTTTTTTCCCATATCTTGATTTTTTTCATTCCTTTTTAATTTATTTTCCCTTTTGATCCCCTTCCAACCGCCTTTTTTTGTTATTTCATGTTTTATCTCTTTCTACAACTTAATAATAAAAAACCCTCCAGCATAGGTACATCAATATATTAGAGGAAACAAGCTCAACTTTTTCTCTCAGTTTTTCAAGTCAGAACCACATCCTGATCATGCTTTCAGCCTGAGAAGCTGTCCTTTTTTCTAGTGAGGTAAATTAAATAGAGTTGTAATGCCAGTGTCTCTTTGAGAGTAGCACAAAATGCATATAATGTACATCAAAGTTATCAGTTCTGCTGAAGAGTCAATGCATTCCACAAAGATGAATATACAGAAGTGTCTTCTCAGAAATCGGAAAAGAAATATAGTGATGGAGTTACAGTTAAGATATGATACAAGCCACAGGAGGCTGAATACTTTTCCTTCAGCTCCTCAACTCAACTTCTAACTCCCACCCACATTCTGTACCTTCACTTTTCTCTTTCAGTTTTCAGCAAAAACAGGTCCTTTATTCTCTTAAAGTCTCAAAAACCACACAGATGGAAAATTCACATCAGCAGCATTGAGTCTTTCTTTCCCCATATAATCAGGGGAATATAATCAGCAAACCCAAATTAGTAGTAAAAATGTTGCCCTCAGACTATTACCAAAATAAAAAAATTAAAGCGTATATAAAGAACTTCAATAAAAAAATCTGTTAAAAAATTTCTACAACATAAACTCCAAGAAGTGAGAGAATGAAAAGTGTCAGTGTTTTTTTTTAATGGACTAAATTTTCCTGAAGTGAATTGATTCAGCATTTAGATTTTTTTTTCCTAAAATGTTGGGCAGCCTTTCCCAACTTATCTTCTAGATGTTCTGGAAATCACATACTCTCTGAGGAGCATTAGTATCAGTCCTGCTATTTGAAGATTAGGGAAGTTGATATACAACAAACTTGGAAGACATTCCTTTGGAGAAGAGTGAATTATAATCTATTTCATCACATGATGGCTTCTTCCCTATGGAACATCATTCAATCTGAGGTATAATTGGCTCACACTGTGTTGCTTTTCTAAAAGTTATTGAAGACGGGGCTTTGTCAGCGGGCTTGGGACCACAAATGAAGATGGAGCTGATCAACTGGTTGATTTGATTGTGTTGTTGCTGCCACGGGGTTTAGATGAGTTATATGTTGTTGTTTTTTATGTTGTAGATTTGTAAGCCACCTATAGTCACCTGTGTGGGGGTTGGATGGCCATATAAATTTGTTTATTGAATAAATATTTACTGATTTAATTTATTTAATTATTATTCAATGTCAACCTTGTGGATTATCCATTTATGTCCAGGGAATATTTTGGAGAGAGACTCAGAAAGAGTGATTAGCCCAATGTCATTGAGGGAACATCTTGGCTAAGGAGAGATTTAGATTTTTGAACTCCAGCTATAAATATGACATTAGAGTGGCTCTCATTGAAAAAGCCTTATAATTGAAACACTCACACTGGTTTTCTATGGAGTCATCCAGGTCATGTTTGTCCCAAAGGTGTTTTTTCAAGAGGCAACTGGAACTTTCTTTGCTTTTCTTTGAAGATGTTTCACTTCTGACAGAACTGAAAAAGCTTCTTGGATGCGAAGCTTCAAACATCTTCAAAGAAAATCCAGTTGCCTCTTGCAAGGCACCTCTAGGATTCACACTGGTTATAAACTCATTTGAAATCCTGATCACAATCTTGAATCTATGAAAGAGCCAGTTTGGTCTAGTGGTGAAGGCACCAGGCTAGAAAGCAGAAGACCGTGAGTTCAGATCCTGCCTTAGCCATGAAAGTCAGCTGGGTGACTTTGGGCCAGTCACTTTCTCTCAGCCGAACTCACCTCAGAGGATTGTTGTTGTGGGGAAAATAAGCGGAGGAAGGAGTATTGTGTGTGTTTGCCACCTTGACTTATTTGTGAAAATAAAAGTGGGATATAAATAAATAAATAAATAAATAAATAAATAAATAAATAAATAAATAAATAAATAAATCTAGTTGTGACCACTATCTTGAATTTTTTTTGATCCCCCTGCAGGCATTCCTGATCATAATACTCTCCATACTCAAATTAAATTACCTTCCATAGAGTTAAACTTCCTGTTTCATCCTTTTACTTTTAATATATTACAACATTTCCTAGAACATTTTTTCCCCTGAATTATTACTAATGTCATAATTTTCTTTACAGCTATTAAAGATTCTTTGAGACAGACGACCCACTACTAATTATGTAAGCCTATTAACTGAATATTAACTTAATGACTTTGTAAAATCTGATAAATTTTGATTTACATGATCTTTTCTTTTGCTTATAGTGCTGCATACAGTATAAGGTATAAAAAGATTTGTTATGCCTGTGTTGGTGTTCTCACGTATACACATGTACACACGCATGTAATGCACACCTTCCACTTTCTTTCAGCTTATTAAAAGTCCATCTTTTGTCTCTCGAAAGCTAGGAGGCTAGGAGCATTGAATGTCAAAGTAAGCTGAGATCTATAAAGAATAAACCTACAAAAAGGTAACCTAGAAAGAAAGCTTATTTTACAATCATTGCACTATGATGGTGACTCCATCTTTTTGCAGGCATTTTTCCTCTGTAGCAGTGATGTTATCTAATGTATCATTCCCCATTTTTTTTTTATTTGTATGTGTGTGCATACTCTCTCCATATTGAGAGAGAACTACAAAAGAGAAGCTTGACAAATTCGTGCAGGCTCTTTTGGTACTGCAGTTCCCAGAATTTCCAGCCAATTCTTCTCTCTCACAGCATAAACATTTTGTTTGTTTTGTTTCCTAGAGGCTAAAGGGAAACCGTAAAGAAACAAACAGCAGGAAGCAGAGAAGGTCTCTCTGGCCTCCTTGGATGGCTGTTTCTTGTTGATGCCTTTCCCTGCAGAGAAGCCCAATTTATCTTTTGCATGAAACACAATCCTTTGGATATTTCAGACAATGGGAAGAGCCGATCTGCCCAACTCACTGGAAAAGGTACATCTGATTCAGTTATTCAACAGGAACCCCCCTGTCCTTTGCCCTTTCCTGTTTTTTCCATTGTAAGATAGCAGAATTTGGCACGAATGCTGATTTTGACGCTTAATCTTTCTTTGATGTTTAAATAGTATTTTGAGGAATGTAGATGATTGACAGAGGGGTTTCCCCAAATCTGCTTTCCCCAAATCAATGACATTCAGATATGTTGGGGAAAAAAACAACTCTCAGAATTTCCCATCAGCTTGATTAACTGGAGTACAATACCCGTCCCACCATATTTATAGAAAGAAAAAAATAGAGCTGGAAGGACTTTGGAGATCTTCCAGTCCAATCCTTTGCTCAAGAAGGAGACCCTATACTCTTCCAGACAAATGGCTACCCAATCTTTTCTTGAAAAGATTGATAAATCACCCACAATTTCTGAAGAGAAACCGTTTCACTAATTAGTTGTTCTCACTGACAAGAAATTTCTCCTTAACTATAGATTGGTCTCTCTTTGATAAGCTTCTATCTGTTCTTGTCCTATCTTAAGGTGCTTTGGAGAATAGGTTGACCCTCCCCCTTCTCTTATATATTGGAAGACTGCTACCATGTCACCCCTATTTCTTCTCTTCATCAGGCTAGACATACTCAATTCCTGCAACTATTCATTGTATATTTTAGCCTCCAGTCCCCTTGTTATCTCTGTTGGTCTTCTCTGCCCTCTTTCTAGAGCAGACATGTCAAACACAAGGCCCGGGGGCCGGATCCGGCCCACGAAGTGGTTTCATGCGGCCCACGAAGCCATCCTGGAAACAGTGAGGGAACGGCCCCCACTGCCTTGGCCCTGGCCCAGAGACCCTCCTTCTGCCAGAGACCCTGAGATCTGTTCCACTCCCACCCAGGCCCCCATAGGCACCCTTGATGTGAGCTGGCCACACCCACCCAGTAGGCCATATGCACTCTAGCCACGCCCACCCAGTAGGCCATGCCCACCCTGGCCATACCCACCTGGCCCCCTGAGGGCAACTGCAATGCTGATGCGGCCCTCAATGAAATTGAGTTTGACACCCCTGTTCTAGAGTCTCAATATCCTTTTTGTATCATGACCAAAATTGGATGCATTATTCCACATGTGTTCTTCACTTATCTGAGACTGGTCATTAGTTTCTTCCTTTAGATCCTGAATATTTGTGTTAACATTCTCTAGTTTTCCTTCTATTTTCTGGGTTGCTGGTTCCTTCTCTGTAGTTATTTTCTCAGTTTGTAGATTTAAATTAGAAAATTGTTCTTTTATCTCCTTTGTGTTATTTTTAATCTCATCACGAGTTAAATCAATTGTTTCATGTACTAATTTCAACATGGAGACAATTTATTTCTGTGCTTCATCAGTATTTTCTTGTTGATATGGCAAACTGAGGCTTCTGGAGACAGATGTTAAGGATACTTTTTTTTTACTATTTAGATCTAAGTATGGAACAATTTTATTTTTTGTAAGTAGCCTTTATAAATTTATCCAACCAACTAGCCATTCTTAAATCTTCCCTAAGCAAATATAAGTAAAATTCAATTTTTTTTCTGTCCCAATGAGAAAAATATCCTTTCTGTCCAGGGAGAAAAAAGAACCATTAAAGATTGTTTAACAATCAAGATGTATAATCCAAAGTGTTCCATCATATCAGGGAATAGTGTATGTTTCTTCTACAGGAAAATAGTTCCACAATACAGTTCTGAAAGTCAGTATTTGAGTTCATAGTGCAGACAAGCCAATTTTAGAATAATATTATTGTCTCTGCCACACAGATAACCAGCCCCTAAGTCTGTTCTTTTTTCTCAGCTGCAATTCTCAAAAGTAAAAGCTTCAAGGCCAGCCAAAGTCTTATCTAGCTCTGGGCTTTGAGCCTGCTTTCTTTCAGGCATAAATAAGTTGTAGGGCCGTAATTTACCACTAGATGTCATCAATGCCGTTTTTTAGTTTTTAAATCCAAAACTTATATTGTAAAGTTTTCAAGTCTTTCTTTTTTAAAAAAAGGTCTTACCAAATTTCCAAGATATATATATATCTTGGATCAAATGGGAGGGCTGCCACCCCAACCCCCCAAAGATCAACAAGGGTCCTCTCTTTGCTTGCCACCTCTACGGGGTGACCTTTGACCCTTTCCAGGGTCCCCCAGTGAGGCAAAATCAAATGCAAAAGATGGAGCCCCATCTTCCTGCATTTGTATTGCCACGACATCAAAACAGGAAGCCCATTTCGCATGATCTTGATGCTATCCCTCTGTTGATACAGGTAAGACTGCACTGGCTTTTTTGGTAGCTGCAACTTGTTTATTTGGAGACCATCAGGTTGAATAAAGCTGATCCAAAAGATACATAAGGTGTTTTTTTTTTGGGGGGGGGTGTTTGTTTCTTTTGCTTTTTCCAATGTGTACACAAATATGTATGCATGCATTTATCCTGTAAGGGTTTTCCTCTTTAAAGAAAGAACAAGTATTCAAGAACAGAGAAAGCAAACAATCCCTGTACATACAAAAAGGCCTCTCATTTTCTCCTACAGAGTAATCCCTTTGATCACATAAACAGTCTTAATCCATTTTTATTTCTTCTCACAAATTCATCATCAGAGGCAGAGAACTTTGCTTTAATTCTGTAAAATTAATCTCTGTGGGCAGCTGGAATTTCATTCCCTTTGTACTGATCAGAACTTGCTGGAGGGGTGGGGGAAGGAGGGAGGGAGGGAGGGAGGGAGAGAGAGAGAGAGAAGAAGAAGAAGAAGAAGAAGAAGAAGAAGAAGAAGAAGAAGAAGAAGAAGAAGAAGAAGAAGAAGAAGAAGAAGAAGAAGAAGAAGAAGAAGAAGGCATATATGTCCCATTCCTATCACACTTTCCAAAGGTTGCTGTTGTTGTCTACTAACTCCTTCTATAGGGAATGCAATACCCCCAGTCTCTGTTGGTGATAGGGTAGTCAAAATCTGCATTTAAATTGAGACATTTAGAGAATGAAAACACACAGGAAGTTGAATACTGATTTCTTTCCTTTAAACGAGGCACTTCATGACAAAAAAGAGTTTATTGAAAGTATATGTTGTCAGCTTAAAATAACTAAAGGATTCTAATGGGAGATGTAAATCTGCTTCACACAGATATAAAAAGCATCTTTAGATCCCCAACGAATATGATATAATATAATGTTTATTTGCAAGGTGACTTTCAGAGAATAATTACAAAATATACCATAAGTAGTCAGGTTTTATATATATTTTCCCCCAAAGCTGCCTCTCAAGAGATTAAAATAATGAGGCATAACAAACTCAACAGTGCGTTAAGGGTTTGTTTGTTTTTGGTACGCTGTGTACTGTATACTACCTACAGATCAAACATCAAAAGAAAATGTCATTTATATCCCCAAATGAGCATGAAGAAAAGGAAAGGTGTAACACATATCCACCCATTTGATATGTTATAAATTAGGTGATAAACCTGTTGATGAACTATTAAAGCTTCCAACATCCTTTCCCTGGCCTTGTTAGTTGGGGCTATTGCAAATTGTAATTCATCAACATCTGCAGGGACGCAAGTTCCCCATCATTTTTGTAAGAGCATATGCAGGACATTTGAAACTCATACTATATACAGTATATTATTGGTTACAATAAATAGAGAAGAGAGATAGCTTGAAAAGTAATTCTTATTTCTATAGCAGCTCCTGAAAATGTTGGAAAACTGAGATCATTAAGTGAAATAGTCTCCATGTTCCATATGGAGATGGGGTCTAGAGAGCTGTTGGAGATCCAGCCGGTTTGAATCCGACCAATCGCGACTAAAGTCCTTTACAAGGTCTTATCTCGCAGCGATGAGGATGGCAAGGTCTAACTACTTTGCTACCCTCATCGCGTTCGCAGATAACCGCCCGACTGCTCTGTTTAGGGTGACCCGCTCCCTCCTTAATCAGGAGGTGAGGGAGGAGCCCTTGCAGGGTCGTGCCAAGGAGTTTAGCCAACATCTGTTGGACAAAATTGCTCGGATCCGGACTGGTTTGGACTCTGACTGGGCAGAGTCTGACGATGAGGACATGGGCAGTCTTGTTGATGTTATCTGGGAGGAGTTCGATCCTGTGACTCTGGACGATGTGGACAGGATCATGGGAAAGCTGAGCTCCACCACGTGTTTATTGGACCCGTGCCCCTCCTGGCTGGTTTATGTGGCTCGGGATGGGACACGAGGCTGGCTCCAGGCAGTGATAACTGCTTCCTTGAGTGAGGGTAGTTTTCCCGCCGCCTTGAAGGAGGCGGTGGTGAGACCTCTCCTCAAGAAGCCTGCCTTGGACCCAGCTGTATTAAACAACTTTCGTCCGGTCTCCAACCTTCGCTTTCTTGCAAAGGTTGTTGAGAGCGTGGTGGCGCATCAGCTCCCTTTGTTCCTGGAGGAAGCTGATTATCTGGACCCGTACCAATCAGGTTTCAGGCCCGGGCACAGCACGGAGACGGCATTGGTCGCTCTGGTGAATTGATCTCTGGCGGGCTCGGGACAGGGGTTGTTCCTCTGTCCTAGTCCTATTAGACCTCTCAGCGGCTTTTGATACCATAAGACCATGGTATCTTGCTGCGGTGTCTCAGGGGGTTGGGAGTGGGAGGCACAGTTTTTCAGTGGTTCTCCTCCTACCTTCTGGGACGTTCACAGTCGGTGTTGGCAGGGGGGCAGAGGTTGACCTCGAGGCCTCTAGTTTGTGGAGTTCCTCAGGGGTCGGTCCTCTCGCCTCTCCTGTTCAACATCTATATGAAGCCTCTGGGTGAGATCATTTGTGGTTTTGGAGTTGGTTATCATCAGTATGCTGATGATACCCAGCTTTTCATTTCGACCCCAAACCACCCCAGTGATGCCCTCGACATGATGTCCCGTTGCCTGGAGGCAATCCGGGTCTGGATTGGGAGGAACAGGCTTCGGCTCAACCCTGACAAGACTGAGTGGCTGTGTGTGCCGGCATCTCGGGAAATTCAGATTATTCCACCTCTTACTATGGGGGGGTGAGTTATTACCCCCCATAGATAGGGCTCACAACTTGGGTGTCCTCCTAGATTCACAGCTTTCCTTAGAAGATCATATAGTAACTGTGACTAGGGGGGCCTTTGCCCAGGTTTGCCTGGTGCACCAGTTGCGGCCCTATCTGGACCGGGATGCCTTGCGTACAGTCACTCATGCGCTCGTGACCTCTCGGTTAGACTACTGCAATGCCCTCTACATGGGGCTGCCCTTGAGGACCACTCGGAGGCTTCAGCTGGTGCAGAATGCAGTCGTGCGAGTTGTGTTGGGGGTCTCCCGATACTCCCATGTTACACCTCTGCTCCGTGAGCTGTATTGGCTTCCAGTTGCCTTCCGGGTGAGATTCAAGATGCTGGTGATGACCTATAAAGCCCTACATGGCATGGGTCCGGATTACCTACGGGAGTACCTGCGGCCAGCGTCAACTTCCCTCCATCCAGTGCGCTCCCACAGAGAGGGCCTCCTCAGGGTGCCACTGGTCAGAGAATGTTGACTGGTGGCCCCCAGGGGGAGGGCATTCTCTGTGGGCGTGCCAGACCTTTGGAACCGTTTACCGGTTGAGCTCCGGATGGCTCCCGACCTTCGCTCCTTCCGACGTGATCTAAAAACTTATTTATTCGAACAAGCCAGTCTGGTCTGATGGGTTTGGGGTTTTAATTATTGATTTTAACTAATTTATTGTATCGGGCACAATTGTTTAATTTGTTTTTAATTTTTGTATCTTGTACTTTTGGTATTTATTGCCCTGTACACCGCCCTGAGTCCTTCGGGAGAAGGGCAGTATATAAATCAAATAAATATAAATATAAATATGGGAAATAGATAATACATGTTTTTTTTTATTTAGAAAAAAAGAGTAGAAGGATAACATCACAGAGATTTATATAAATGTACATTGTACAAAGTGTGTCATGAATTAAAGAGGAGAAAGCTTCAATTTCATGTTAGTGACCATCATCTTGACATGTTTATTCTCCCTAGAAACATGAATCACTATCTCACCTACTCAATTTTTATTTATTTGTATCCTGCGTTTATTTTATTTTATTTATTTTACAAATAACTCAAGGCAACAAAAATATCCTCTTCCCTTTTTCCCTACAACAACCTATGTGATGAGTTGGACTGAAAATGATTGATTCAAGATCATCCAATGGGCTTTCATGGCTAACTCAAGACTAGAAGACACTACTATGTGTTATGTAGCTACAACATTAGCAGAGAGGAAACATGTTAACATCTGTAAACAACATCTGTGAAAGGGTCAGATAAGGTCAAGCTTTACAAAAGTATTTCACATTGAAGGCTTTAGGATGTATTAATACTTATTTGGGTGTTCAAGTTGTCAAAACTCAGAAGGGTTTAGTCTCACACAAGAAGATAAAATTGAACAACTGTTGCATCACTGCAACATGAAGGATGCTAAGACAGTGAGTATACCCATGCAAACCGATTTTCACAACTTGGCACATGAACCAAGTCCTGAGTTCGAAGATCAAACACTTTATCGCTCAGTAATTGGGTCGCTGCTGTATATTAGTAGTTGGACTAGACCCGACATTGCACTTAGTGTTAATCTCCTATCACAACACGTAAGCAAGGCAAAATAGTTTCATTGGACATGTGTTAAAAAGTTATTGAGATACTTAAAACACACTAAAAACATGAAGTTATTATTAGAACTGACACATACTGATTATGTGGAATTACATTGTTATGCAGATTCTGATTGGGCGAGCGATAAGGAATCACGTAAAAGTACTTCAGGTTATATGATATTTTTAAATGGATGTCCTGTATACTGGCATGTGCGTAAACAGAATTTTGGTTCTTGTTCATCTACTGAAGCTGAGTATGCTTGTGTTTCAGATGCATGTAATTCTCTAATGTGGTTTGATGCTTTAGTCGCAGATATCTGGACACATCCGATTCGACCGATCACTGTGATGGAAGATAACGAATCTGTGGTTTATATATCTGAAACACGGTTCACAGGTTCAAGGTCTAGACACATTGATATCCGTTATCAAAATATAAGACAAGTAGTTAAACAGGATTTTGTGGAATTGCAGTATGTGCCTACACATGATCAGATTGCTGATATGCTTAACAAGCCACTTCCTGCAGCCCAGCACGAGTATCTGCGTAAGAAAATGTGTCTTATCTGAGTTCTGCTTTACTGACAAAGAAGGGGCTGTCACTGCATGTTTTTTGTTTGTCAGCTACACACGTTGCAGTCAGTTCTTTGCCTGCTGTGTTGTTTCTTATCATTGTAACCATGGTGAGTGTCACATGTTCAGCCATGTTTTGGTTTCATATCTGCTCTACTACTGTGTGTGCATGTCCAAACAAAGTTTTTACTTTTTCTTCTTCTCTTTGTGCTGTCTGGTGAGAAAGAGCATGTAGTCAGTTAAGAGTCTTTCTTTGTTTTCTGATTAAAGTGTTTTTTACAGTAGAATATGTTTCAGGTTTTCTTTCTTTTACCTGTTTTGCACCATGCGTCAAATGAACCACGGTTCATCGACCTCTGATGGGGAGTTTTTGATTTACTCCCTTGACAGTGTGTCTATTGTGTATGTATATATACATACATATATATACATACATATACACATACACACACATATATACTCATACTCACACATATATGTGTGTGTGTATATATGTGTATATATCTCTATCATCTCTCTCTTTCTGTCTAAGTATATGTGTGTGTGTGTGTGTACACACACACATCCATATACATACACATACACATACATATATGGAAGTATTAAAATTAAAAATTGAATTATTATACTCCATCTGTGAAATTTGCCAGGATAAGATGACATTATAAAGAGTGCTTGCTCCAAATACTGTTCTGGCAGTCTGAAGACATAACAGAAAATCCAGGTGAAAAATTCAAGCATTAAACACCTCCGATTATAAAAGATCAATTAGAGAGAAAGACTATTGTTTAGCATTTGGTGTGAAAAATGAGATCCCAGAGATCCATTCAGAATAAGAAAGGCTGCCAACTAAAGCTTTTTATTGCTTTTGTTGAAGGCCAGAAGAGCCCATGTTTTAATTAACTTGTTCAACACTCAGTAGAGCAGCTGTCATTATTTATATACCGCAGGCTGGTTGAATAATGATAAGAACTGAAATGCAGGAGAACTCCTGAAAGAACATTCTGATTTTCCCATTTTTCCAACTTGGACTCAGTCCAAAATTCTTGAACATGAGAAAAATCCCGGCTGGATTAAATCAATCCCATGTTCAGGGAAGCCCGGAAGTGAGATTTGAAGAACAGTAATTTCTTCCTATCGCTACTCTCCAGCTTCAAAAAACATTCTTTCATTTCTCATAGGACCAAGCCACTGACCAACTCAACTCCCATGAATTGGTCTGTCTCCTAAATGCATACCTTAAGATAAATACATATGTTAAATGCATATCTTAACATAAATGCATATGTTGGAAACTCCATGGTTTTTCTATTACACTTTCTGTGGAGCCAGAAGACACACCTATTTTAAGAGTTTAGTCAGAAGAAGAGGCTTCATCCTCTTCATTCAGTGGAACATGGCAGAAGTAACAGAACCTAATTTTTGCACGATGAGGCAACGAGGTGACATTTCCTAGGTTCCTGAATTTTGTTTCTGAAGAACATTGAAAATAAATTAAGAGTATAAAATAGGATAAGGATAAACGTTACTTGCAATAAATCGTGGCAATTTCATGCATGGCAATGCTTAGAGACATTCTTACAACCTAACAACATTGTGCATCATTTATTTTCCACGTCAGCTTTACAGGAGGTGAGGGAAGAAGCAAAGGGATACACAGGAGAACAATTATAAGCGTTCAATATTTCTTCCTCGCCTCTTCATTTTTCTTCCAATTTTCTAATCTCACTGCAGTTTCTTCCTTCTTCCCTTGCTCCTCCCAAGTTAATGCCATCCAATCCTGGCTAAGTGCCGTGTAGCTTCTGATTCTTCTTCTTTCATTGCTGGGATGGCCTTCATAATTAAATTTCTATTTATTTACCCTCTCGATACAATTCTAGTTCTGGAAAATCTTGTAAATTATGCTCCCTTCAATAATTTGCAAGAACATTCTTCTACCTTTACTACTATGATTTAAAATTGCTAGGTTTGGAAAACTGGGTTCTGTGACATATTCCCCAACGGAACAGCCAGGAAAGGGAAGAGAATAAAGGGAAAGTACAAACAATAAAATATTTTTTTTAAAAAAAAAGACTGGATTCAGGTTATCTTGAGAAGTAGCTACAACATGAAGATGCTTCTAAGTTGTTATGTCTGAACTGTGGGGTCCCTGAGTATATCTGATCTGGATAAGCTATTGTGTAGTACAGAATTTTGGATTAAAATGGCCTTAGGCCTGATCCAGCGCAGCCTTTATATTCTTATTGCCAGATAGAGTCCTTCTCTATGTGATATTGGGTTATTGGAGAAGCAGATAGAAATACAGATTGTATCTAAACAAATAAACACAGATAAAGGTAATTTGTTAAGCAAAACATGGCTAATATAGCCAAATAAATGTTAAGGTGATAACTTTTATCATATTGTTTTATTTATTGTTCATCACTGATGATATTTAAAATTGCATTTACTCATTGTAAACTATTCTGAGCTTTTTGGGGGGACGTATAGAAAAGTATAGATCTTTAGAACTATGAAAGCATACTTCTACAAAAGTATAGAAAACAGATTAGCTAAGGTAAGATTTGAACAACTCAAGTTAAACCAAGGGGGAAATTGTGACCACTCTTTTTGAAAAATATTTTCAGCTGTGGCATTGTTTTGCCAGTCCTTATGATGAACAAACGTATCTTTGTGCTTAAAAAGTAAATGATTGAATAATGATGAAGAAAGAAGGGGTGTTAAAGATTGTTTGCATCTTTTCTATTTTTTTTTATTTCTTAAAAGGCAAAAAGGAAGGGTGCCGGTGTTAGCAAAACAGAAATCCCAATTCTATCTCAATTTCCTTTGAAGCATTTTTTGACATTCTAGCTACAGTATATAACTAAATCAGAGCAGTTGAAATATATTCAAAAGAAACTTCAGATTTGATGTGCATAAATGTCCACCATAGTGTATTTGCCTAATCTTAGGGTTTTTTATGCAGTCTGTCTAACAGAGAAAAAGTATTTGTCTGTTGTGAAACCAAACAGCATGCAGTTGAATTGGAGATATTTGCAACAAAAATAGATTTTGAAATATAGCAGTTCTACCAAATAAGGATGAACATTATTGCCATGAGTTAAGCTCCATTCTAATGTTGCACAGAACACAATTAATTTCTTTAACTTTCAATCCTTAATGTTAATTACTCTTACATATCTAAATCCACCTTGACTGATAGACTTCAACACTTCTTGAAGATTTTTGTGATTCTTTATTAACAATTAACATAACACATCGTTTATCAAAGCTAATGCTTATAATGTGTTTAATTCAAATTGCAATTACAGTTTTTAAAATAAGAATTAAATTATGGTATGTCTTGAAATCATAGTGACAGAATAACAACTTTAGAAGGGACCTTGGAGGTCTTCCAGTCTAGCCCCTGCCCAACCAGGAGATATTATACTATTTCAGACAAATGGTTGTTGAATCTCTTCTTAAAAACCTCCAGCGATGGAGCTCCCACAACTTCTGGAGGCAAGTAGTTCTACTGATTAATTGTTCTTCTAACTGTTAGGAAATGTATCCTTAATTCTAGGTTGCTTCTCTCCTTCCTTCGTTTCCATCCATTGCTTTGTACTCTGCCTTCAGGTGCTTTGGAGAATAGGTTGACCCACACACCCTCTTCTTTGTGAATCCAAATGACAACTGATTATTTGTCACAGCCAGTCATTAAAATGAACGATCCTTGTTGGAGAAGTTGTGTATCTGGAATCTATGCACTTTCCAATTTCAAAGTACAACAAACGTGCAGCCACTTTCTTTGTCTGATGTTTTGTTTTAATGTCAGAACTTTATATATTATTCATCTTCCTAAAAAACTAAAACTAAAGTTTCATAATCAGACTGAACAAAATCATGTTCTTTCTTTTTTTTAGTACTCTTTGTAAAGTAAAATATATTTGGTAACTATGTTTAATACATATATCTTAGGTAGTTCAAATATTTTAATATACAATTAAATACAATATAATATTGTATTATAAGGGTAACAACAGCAGTTGTTTTCTGTAAGTGAGGGTGGTTATTTTCTTATTGTGATTCGCCTTATTGTGAAGGCCAACAGCTTGCTTAAGGCCTTTTGAAAAGTTTAGCAGGGACTATAATGCAATAATTTGGCCCAAGTAGCAGCTACTGTTAGCATGTCTGAATTACCTATTTTTTAAATTGCAAGTATCTTGAGAATATATCACCTCAAATGTTCTCCTCAGTGTCCTAATATATTGACGCTATCTTTCTAACCTCTAAGAAAGTGGTAGAAATTGCATGACTTCAGTGTCTACACTCAGACAAAAAGGGATGACACTGAAAGATAAAATATAGTATGTAAATGTAATTGAAAAACATAATTCAATTCAACAATAGCCAATGGTGTGTAATGTGTGATATAAAGCAGCATTTAAGCTGACATGTGGAATTTTACTTTAATTATATTGAGCAAAACCACACTTTTGCTAAAAATAAAAATTCAGAAGCCATTTTTTTGAAAGTTGAGTACCTATTTTGGTCTCTCTCTCTTAAATATCACCTTACAATAGAGAATGTTTAGACAAAAGTGATGTCTCCAAATTCCTCAAATTTATTGGACATTATTAAATATTAAATTTATTATTTTTATTTTTCACTAAATATTTAAAATACTTCATTATTAAATACTTTATTAAATATTAGGAGTGAAATGAAGTTTTAATCTCCAATATCAAATAGTAATGGTTTTGCCAGAAAATTACATTTGAAATTGTTTGACGTTAGAAAGTGGATAGATTCTAGTTTGTGTATAATCTCCAACCAGATTCCTTCATTTTAATGAAATTGCCATAACAAATAATCACTTGTTATTTAGATTTTAAAATAGACTATAATTTAATTCCATTTAATATGATCACTACTATTACATATTTATGAATTATTTTGAAATCATATGGGAAAAACTGCCTTTTTTAAAAGAAATCAAGCATTTACAGTCGTACAGTATTTCAAAGAGTGAGAAAAAGAAACTGGAATGCATCCTTGTTAAATTAAAGATATTTTTTTGGGGGGGAAGAAACAGGGTAAACTTGAAGTATTAGTACATGAAGGCAGATATGATATAGTTGCCATTACTGAAACATGTTGGGGAATGTACTGATGGAAAGATACAAATTATTCAAAAGAAACAGTCCTAACAAAAGAGGAAGTAGAGTTGCACTATATATAAAAGATACTACATCTCTACAGAAATCCACAAAACCAAGGATGAAAAAAATCAATAGAACTAAAACCCAAATCAAATTAATTGCACAAAAATGCATGTGCAAACTAGCTGACTCCTGGAGGCCATTTTAATTTCTCCTCACAAAACTACACAGCATGGCATGCAGGGGAGAATAAAAAAAGTAGCCATCAAAAACGTCTGCAGGATTCAAGCCTTATATGACTGGTTGAAAGCAGCATTGCGGTGTAAGTTCGGCCTCTTTGGTCTGTGTAGACAGTCATAAGCAAAGAACAAAGTGCAAAATTTATGCAACAATGCTGCTTTCATCACCTGGCCACCACAACTCCTAGACACTTCTGTCAGCCAGCAATAAAATTAATTTCGATGCTTCATTTTGTGCATTACTGTTCCATGCAGGAAAAAAAGACATACCGGTATATTTTTCCAGTTATTATGAACCCTCAGTTAGCCAAAATTTTAGAAACAATTGTGAATTAATTAATTAATTAATTAATTAATTAATATGTATGCCACAAGTACATCCTCGGAGACCAGTTGACTATTTTGTAATGAATCTACTCAAGTTTTCAAAACATGTTGGTGCTAATTTCCTACTTAACATCTATTTCAAAGGTCTGGTTTAGAATGCATAAACATTCAACTAGAAAATGGCAAAACACTGAAATTTCTAAGTGTATAATCTGCATTTGAGAAACCCAAAGGCAAGGCTGGAAGCAAGGACGACTTTCAGAGAACTTGACAAGACAGAGATAAACATGGACAGGAATCTTTAGTTTCTTGTCCATTATTTAAAGAAACTTTGCCATTCTTTTGACAGGGACAGTCAGCGTGAAATGAAAAAATGGATTTGCAAAGAAAACCTGCTGAGATTAATGTGGAAAAACTGCCCAAGGAGATAATAATTCCACATTGTCTTATTAACCAGCTTCAGAATCCTTGCTTTTACCAAAATGGTGGCATCCGGGGGGGGGGGAGGAATTGTAGGCAAAATAATTTGGCGCTCGACTTCTTAAAAGGGGATTTGTGGTGATGTTTAATTAATGAAATTTTGGTCCATGCCCAGAATTTGGAAAAGGAATAAAAATAAGTAAAAATGTCAATTGTTCTTCCCACCCCTTAAAAAAAAATAGAGAGAAAACATTGCTGTAGTTCAGAAGCCGTATTTCACACTATTATAGAACAACGGCTCTGAAGGTACCCAGAAGGGTCATCTAGACCAACCCTTTGCAATGTGCATGCAAACCGGGTAAACTATCCAGAAGACATGGCTGTCCGGCTGCTTTTTTTTTTAAGCCTTTGGAAATTAAGAACCCCGAAATCTTTGTAAATGAGCTGTTGCACTGTTATACACATCTTGACCAATCAGAAAGTTTCCCTTATATTTAAGCAAAATCAAGATAGGTAGCTGTCACTGACACATTATTTCTTCTTCAAATGGATATCAATTCCTGGCCATTTTCCCTGTAACACTGTTTTAATGTGTCCACACACTGATAACCAGATTTGGTGCTTCTTAATCTTGCATGTCATTGGGTTTAGAAGACGGCCCTTCCCCATTCCATCAAGCAATTACTGTATGTGGAAGTTCTAAATGTGCCCCACCAGGGATGATGGTTACAAAATACCCAGGGGAAACAGTATATCTGGAATACCTTTCCAGTAAAAAAAAAAGTGAAGAGGTTTCTAGGTGGTGTTGCTCATGCAAAATCCAATTTTCAAGGGAGCTGACAATTCCCCCCCCCCCCAGGATGCTGTAAGAACAGAGAGATATACTATTTCTGCATCACACCATTGCAGTTAATTTGTTTATGGGGCAGGATAATGAAAAGTAGCTTTTCCTTACAAAAAGACAGTAGAGAAAGTCAGGCCACAGAATTAATGTGGCAGCAATGAAATTTTGACTGCTTTCTGGGCCACAATGTGCTGCTCCTGCATCAGTTAAAGGAACATCTGGTCTGCAAAGTATTAAATAGGTACAGATGGAGGATAGGCAAGGATGAAGAGGCAATTTGACATTAATGGATTTTATACCTCTGAAACATAGGGCTGTGTTTACACACTCACTGCAAAGACCAAATGAACAAGACATTTACTGGCTTCTGTTCTCCATTGGCCTAAGATGATCTCTCTTTATCCAGTCATTGAGGCTCTTCAGTCAGGTGAAAGTTGTTAATATGTACTAAACTATTATTTGTTACACTAGTTTATTACTCTCAGGGCATTAAATTCTTATTTCACAATAGATGTAGTATTAACCCAAAATTTGGAATAGGACAGCTGCCATCTCCATTGTTATGAAATAGATTTTGAAGACCAAAACAGCAAAATATGTAACAGAAGATAATCATAGGTGCAAAAATAAGATAAGATAAGATAAGATAAGATAAGATAAGATAAGATAAGATAAGATAAGATAAGATAAGATAAGATAAGATAAGATAAGATAAGATAAGATAAGATAAGATAAGATAAGATAAGATAAGATAAGATAAGATAAGATAAGATAAGATAAGATAAGATAAGATAAGATAAGATTGTCACGGAACAATTAACATTCCGACCAGAGGAGGATGGACCGTGGTTCATTTGTATGGTGAATATCAAAGAAAAGGAAATCCAAGGCATATTCTATTGTAAAACCTTTAATGAGAAAACAAAAGACCTAAACTGACTACATTCTCCCATCAGGCAGAAGAGAAAAGTAAAGAAGTAACTGTGAGAAACTTTTTCTAGGCATGCGCACAAAACAGTCTGAAACCATAACATAGCTGGACATATGAGAGTCACTATGGTTACATGATAAGATAATAACACAGGTGCAGAGAGCAGGGGAAAATGTACAGATAGAAATGAGCGAAGCTGGCAAAATTAAAAAACACACAGTGACTAAGATAAGATAAGATAAGATAAGATAAGATAAGATAAGATAAGATAAGATAAGATAAGATAAGATAAGATAAGATAAGATAAGATAAGATAAGATAAGATAAGATAAGATAAGATAAGATAAGATAAGATAAGATAAGATAAGATAAGATAAGATAAGATAAGATTTTTTTTTTAATTTTTAATCCCATTTATATCCCGCCCTTCTCCGAAGACTCAGGGCGGCTTACAATTTAAGCACAAACTAATGTGCTTAGCAATAGCCTTCATTCTATGTATATGCCTGCTTATTAGGGCTTTCGCCCCCCCCCCAGCGGCATTTTACAAAGTCAGCTTATTGCCCCCAACAATCTGGGTCCTCATTTTACCTACCTCAGAAGGATGGAAGGCTGAGTCAACCTTGAGATAGATAGATAGATAGATAGATAGATAGATAGATAGATAGATAGATAGTTCAAATATATCCTTCTACCTCCTGGTTTCAGGAATCTGGAAGAAGTAAGATACAGTAACTGGATAGATAGTTTGGGGGTGGATGGTATCAAAGCCTTACTTTGGGGCAAATTAAAACTTTTTGCTTTGGTTGTATTTGTTTTTAATCTGGCTTGCATCCAAAATTGCAATTATAAGGTGGGTGAACCTATAAATTGATATAATAAATATTACTTTTCCCCCCTCCTTAAGAGATTCTTCTTGGATCCATCTATATTTGATAATTATCACTATGTCTCTAAGATCATCTTTCTAGAGGAGATTATTGAGCCCATTGTCCATGTACAGTGATCTCAAGGAAAAAGATTACGGTATTTGGACCATTTTCAGTCAGGATTCAGATTAGTAAATCTGAATCAGAGAGTGCGGAGAGTAAAGGAAATGACCTTGGCTGAAACATGCAAGAATCATTAATTAGGCAAAGGGGGCTCAAGCATTCTTTAAGTTCTGGGAAACAAAATAATATTTGGAAGTGACTCGGGCAAAGGTCTCTTTAATTCACTGGTGGAGCAGTGGGCTAATGCCTCCTTAAGTAACACCAGCTGCCTGCAATTAGAGCAGGTTCGCATCCCACCAGGCTCAAGGTTGACTCAGCCTTTCATCCTTCCGAGGTAGGTAAAATGAGGACCCAGATTGTTGGGGGCAATAAGCTGACTTTGTAATAAGCTGACTTGGGGGGGGGCTAAAGCCCTAATAAGCAGGCATATACATAGAATGAAGGCTATTGCTAAGCACATTGATTTGTGCTTCTTAGATTGTAAGCCGCCCTGA
>NC_138203.1:90201294-90288794 GCF_964194415.1 Vipera berus
TTGTCCATATGGCTGGCTCAGGAATTCTGAGGGTTGAAGTCCACAGATCATAAAGGAGCCATAATTGCCCACCACTGCTCTAACTACATCCATGATTAACAATATTAAAGATTTAGATTTCAAATAAGGATGAACTCAGAAGTAGAATTTCTAATAGCTTTCTCATGACCCCTTGACACTAGCCAAGATATGGGCATATAACATTAAACCACAGTTTAGATGTCTGAATGCAGCCCAAGCTTAAACTGCCATTTCTGTTTTTATCTATTGCATGTATATGAAATGGCGATTGATTAAGAAAATATAATAATCTTGGTTTTAGATTAGAAGCATGAACATGCTTGCTTATGGGCCAATTTAACTTTTATTTATAAAGGAGCGGCCATTTACAAGAATTCTCACATACCCCAGACTATTTCTTTGCCAAATCTGTAGCAGAGTAACAAGCATACTATAACCAAGCTCATTATATACCAAATAAATTAAAATCCATCCAATCTGTCTTTCTTTTCAGATTACTAGTAGATAAGGAATCCAGTGATCTTACTGAATGAATATACATACATAACATACACAGTTATTAAAATAACTGTAATAAAAATAGAAAGCTTTTACTAAATCTGCAATAGCCACAAAAACTTAAAATATTTCTCAGTGAATGCCTCTTATTGTCCAGGATACAAACAAAGCTTACCCAGCAAGAATAGCTGATTTTCTTCTTTTAGCAGCAGGCTACTATGATACAGTATAAACATCAAAAGACAAAAACAAAACTGAACTTACTTTTATTCTTAAATTATTCACAGATAATGCTTCTAACATCTTTGAACAGTTTGTGAACTCTGTGTTAGTATTGTTCTAGTCTTTAACTGTGTCATCTCTCACAAAACTATTTCTCCAAGACATTTCAGTTGTTTGAACATTAATGAATATTAATTAGGAGAAGTGGAATAACTCAAAAATGTCAATAAAAGAATTTCTTTTCGTGATGATTGGGTGAATCACGCAAAAAATGCTGTGGTAGAGTTCTCCATCTGTCACTAGACTACAAAATCCAACTATTCTTGCTTACTCGTTGGCTCATTCTAATGAAAATTAAAAGCCAAGAACATTTGGTGATCGTATTTCTCAACACTGCTCAAAAATAAATGGCAGAGAGCCAGGGTGATAGCTTGAATAGACAAGACGGTCCAATCTAAGTTCTAGGGTAGCACTGCAAATCTTAAGGATGTCCCCGGGCCATCTCCAAAAGCTGCCCCCACATTGTAATTTTAAAATTGTAAAAACATTGGAACGTTATTAGATGTTTGATACATAATCATATTTAATATTTAATTTAGGTTACACATTAAAATTTATTTTGTCTCCTGGCCTTTTCTACTTGGTTTACTTGTGGCACTAACAAACTCCAACAAATTTAAAAAGCAAATGTACAGTAGTACTTATTTCCCTAAACTGTAAACTACTAGTCTTGAACCAGGAGAATCTGCTTACAAATCTCCATGGAGTCTGTTCTCCTTTGATCTATTCATGTTTCTCAACCTTGGCATTTGCGGACAAAAATATGTGGACTTCAACTCCCAGAATTCTCTCCCTAGCCATGCTAGTTAGGCAATTCTGGGAGTTGAACTCTACATAACTTCACGTTGCCAAGGTTGAGGAATATTGGTCTATGGTAAATGAGGGAGATTAGAATATGGTGATTTTATACAGGTGTCAGGAACAAAGTAATGACTGACATGTTTTCCCCAACTGGCAGTGACTTTGGTTTGAATTTTCTTCTTTATTTTCTGATCATGGAAACTAAAGCATAATGAATTGGATGCTCCAGAAAGTCTAGTTCCTATAAACTGGAAGCAAAGGATAAAAACTCCAATATATAAGAAGTGGGATGGCCAAATTGGGATGCAACTAAAATGTGATCAAACCACATTTTAGTTGCAAAGCCTAAATTGTTTCTTTCCTAAACCAGAATATCATGCAATTTACAAAGTAAAAAAATAATAATAATCCTATAGATGCCCTTGTCTTGGAAACGTAGTATTTCATCCAGGTAATATAAATAATCCTTGTAATATGTAGCTGGAGTGATCCTGAGTAAAGGTATAGATATACAAAAAAAATGTATAATTTACTAGGTCTACCCCCTGACATAAATTCTTCAACAGTTTTAATCACAGAAGAGGTCAGGCTACAATTCAACACAACCAGCCACTCTATTTAAGTACCCTGTGGTTTGATTTCAGAAGTAGCTCACTCAAAGAACAAAAAGTAAACTAAGTTGATATTCATCCGTGAGGTTATAATATATGCTTTTATCAGTTTTTAAATCTGGTTTCTAGCTTGATTTTGATTACAGAACGTTGCGTTGGTCATTTGAATTAGGCTTTCAAGGAAAAATATTATTTGTACAAAGATAAAGTTTGAATAAGAAGTGGCACATCACATATGTGTTCTAATCAAAACGATTTTTATTCTAACTGGCACATAGAAATAGAATATTGGAAAAAGTGCTAAGCAAAATGCTTTGTCTACTACTGTTCCATGAAACTGATTATCCCTACTTTGGACTTTCCTTCCCAAATAAAATTTAACCGTTCACCATAAAGACCAGAATTTAGAACTGGCAAAAGTGACTTTCCCTCCTATTAATATGCATATTTTTTTTAAAAAAAACAACTTTGTCTCAGTATAATTGAAAATCCTAAGAGAGACGATAGTCTCTCTCTGAGGCAGGGAGCCAACCATAAATTGAGAGCTTCTCAGGCAAGGAATTGATATGAGGCCTCTCATAACAGTAACAGTGTCCCATCTGTAGCCACATTAGTATTAAATAATCTGATCAACTCTATTAAACAAATATATTTAAAAGCATGCAAAGACACTTGCCAAAAAAGGCAAAGGATATTCACATTCCCTTCTTAGCCAACCTCAAAGGAAAGCTTTGACAGACTACATTAGCTGCTCCTTCAAAGCTCAAACACAAAAGGCCTTTTATTTATTTTAGACAAGGAAATTCTAAATTGTCACAAGGCAAAAATAAACTTGTCTGTGACATGGGGGTTAGAAATTAAACATGAGAAGCAGGAAATTGTTCGAAGTAATGGATCACACACTTCTAGATTTCCAAAGATCTAGAAACATCATCTGCAAACCAGTTAAAAAGGTGCCTTTTTCATTTTTGAAATGTCCTGGCCACCCTGTAACCAGGCCAAAATGATCACAGGCACCATTTTGGAAGTGCCAGAGAAAGAATCATAATAGGTAAGTGATGCAATACAAGTGTATTTCAGAGACATTGTGACCTCAGTTCCACTCCACCACAATAAAGCGTATATAGATAGTCCTTGATCATTTGAAGTTATGACAGACACCCCCGCCCCCAAAAAGGAGCTTATGACAGATTCAAAGTTCAATGTCTGCTCCCCTGTGATCACTTTTTGGGCAATTAGCACACATTTATGGCCGTTTGGAGTGTTCCGCATTCAAGTGACTGCAATTCACACTGTTTCCCCCCCCCCCCAGAAATGGGCATTTACTTCTTTTTTCCAGCAAAAAAAATGCCCCATAAGAAACAAGAGGTTTACTTAATGACCACAGCATTCCCTTTACCACCACTGCATTCCCTTAATGACCACTGCAAGAAAGGTTATAAAATTGGGTGTGGTCATGTGATAACCAACTTTACAATCTTCATGACCTACAACCAAAATACAGTCTGAAGTCGAGGACTGCCTGTACTGCAATAAAGCACGTCACATGATTTTTGTCTTGGTTTCCCAGTGCATATAAAAGGTATGTATACAGCAATGTACATACCATTAATCATCTGATTAATAGTATTGAAAAAGTTTGAAATATTGCAACAATTATCAAAATGAGAAATGGAGACATGAAGTGAGCAAGTGCTGTTGGAAAAATGGTGCCAATGGACTTGGTTGTAAGGCCAACCAACAAACAAAATGCCACGTCTGTGAAGCACAATAAAGCAAAGTGCAATAAAACAAGATATGCTTGTATAACTAAAATCTGTGTTCATGAAATCAGGAAGAATCCAGAAAGATGTGCATAGAATTAACCATGAAAGAAATGGGCAATGTTGGGTTTTTCTCTTTCGCTTTATCACTCCAGTTAATATTGATAAGATGATCAAAAACTACCGTATTCTACTATAGCCACTACCATGTCATCATCATCATCATCATTTTATTCTGCCATCTTAAACATATTTGGTCAATTCAAGGTGGCAAACATATCTAATACTCTTGCCACCTATATCTCTGTAAGGTTGTTTGGGCTGAGAGAAAGTAACCGGCCCAAAATCACCTGGTCAGTTTTCGTGTATAAAGCAGAATAAGAATTCATAGTCTCCTAGGTTTCTAGGTCAGCACCTTAACCACTACACCAAACTGTCTCATACTGCAACTTTATGTGTGAACAACTTAAAAGAACATCTAGCACTGGCACTTGAGTTTTTATTTTTCCAACACACTATTTTTTTTCCTTTTATATCATCTGTTTAGATTATAATATAAAGAAAAGGATACTATCTTTTATTTAGTGAGGAAAGCTAAGGCTCAAAATGAACTAAGGCTTGCAACCAAAGTCAAAAATAACAAAAAAAGCTTCTTTCAACATATAAAAAACAAGAACAAAGTTAAGGAAATGATTCGTCCATTAGTGGGGGAAAGTGGCAAGAAGGTGACAAGCAATAGGGAGAAAGCAGAACTATTTAACTCGTTTTTTGCATCTGTCTTTACACAAAGGGAAAAAAACAGTCCAACCTACCAAAACCAGTGCCATAAAAAACAGAATAGAAACGCAAGTTAAGATAGGCAAAAAAATGGTAAGTGAACACCTGTCCAGCCTAGACGAGTTCAAATCACCAGGACCAGATGGATTACACCCCAAAGTTCTCAAGGAACTGGCAGACGTGATCTCAGAACCACTGAACTATATTTTTCAAAGATCCTGGAGCACTGGGGAACTACCAGAGGACTGGAAGAGAGCTGATGTAGTTCCCATCTTCAAAAAAGGGGAAAAAAATAGATCCTGGAAACTACAGACCTATCAGCCTGACCTCAATACCTGGGAAGATTCTGGAAAAGATAATCAAACAACAAATCAGAGAACACCTTGATCACTAAAAGTCAACATGGGTTTGTCAAAAACAGATCATGCCAGACAAATCTTATTACATTCTTTGACCAAGTGACAAAACTAGTGGACCAGAGGAATGCTGTAGATATAATTTACTTGGACTTCAGTAAGGCATTTGATAAAGTAGATCACAACCTACTACTTGATAAGATAGAAAAATGTGGGTTAGACAGCATCACCACCAGATGGATTTGTAGCTGGCTGACAGGCCGTACTCAGCGTGTGGTCCTCAGTGGAACTGCATCTACATGGAAGGAAGTGTGTAGTGGGGTGCCCCAGGGCTCTGTTCTGGGCCCAGTGCTCTTCAATATCTTCATTAACGATTTGGATGAGGGGATAGATGGGGAACTCATCAAATTTGCAGACGACACCAAGCTGGCAGGAATAGCCAATACTCCAGAAGATAGGCTTAAAATACAGGAGGATCTGGACAGACTCGAACACTGGGCGCTATCTAACAAAATGAAATTCAATGGTGAAAAAAGTAAGGTTCTACATTTAGGCAGGAAAAATCAAATGCACAGGTATAGTATAGGTGGTACCTTGATCAATAGTAGTAACTGTGAGAGGGACCTCGGAGTCCTAGTAGACAATCACTTCAATATGAGCCAGCAGTGTGCTGCAGCTGCCAAAAAAGCCAACACAGTGCTAGGCTGCATTAACAGAGGGACAGAATCAAGATCAAGTGAAGTACTAATACCACTTTACAATGCTTTGGTAAGGCCACACCTGGAATACTGCATCCAGTTTTGGTCACCACGATGTAAAAAAGATGTCGAGACTCTAGAAAGGGTACAGAGAAGAGCAACAAAGATGATTGCGGGACTGGAGGCTAAAACATATCGGGAACGGTTGCTGGAATTGGGTATGTGTAGTTTAATGAAGAGAAGGGTGAGGGGTGACATGATAGCAGTGTTCCAATTTCTCAGGGGCTGCCACAAAGAAGAGGGAGTCAAGCTATTCTCCAAAGCACCTGAAAGCAGGACAAGAAGCAACGGATGGAAACTAGTCAAGGAGAGAAGCAACCTAGAACTAAGGAGAAACTTCCTGACAGTTAGAACAATTAACCAGTGGAACAACCTGCCTCCAGAGGTGGTGAATGCTCCAACACTGGAGGTTTTTAAGAAGAGACTGGACAGCCATTTGCCTGAAATGGTATAGGGTTTCCTGCCTGAGCAGGGGGTTGGACTAGATGACCTTCAAGGTCCCTTCCAACTTATTATTATTATTATCAATAAGCTTATCTGGGAGCCTTTACAAATGAAAAGCACAGTATAAATGTTTGTACAAATGATCGGGAATATGGATGGAGAGAACAGTTTCTATTTAACAAACCAGCTTAACTTGATTAAAACAAAAATTAGGATGCAATACTTTTCAGTTTCTTTAATCATACACTATGGGCAAATGCTTGCAAGAGCACTGAAAACAGTGACTTATGATCAGTACTTGCACTTATCACCACTGCACCATCCCCATGGTCACATGATCAAAATTTGAGAGCTTGGCAACTGGTACACATTTACGACACGATCCTGAGATCGCATGTGATTGCCATTTGCAACCTTCTCAGCCAACTTCCGAAAATCAAAGTCAATAGGGGAAATCTGATTCACTTAACTACATGATACTCCTAACAACTCCAATGATTCAATTAACAACCTTGGCAAGAAAGCTTGTAAAATGAGGCGCGACTCACCTTGTTCAACAAGGGAAATTCTGATGGCAATTGTGGTCGTAAATCCAGGACTATCTGTAATTGTATCCCTGTTTTCCTTAAGGAAGGAAAGTGACATCAGATGGACTGGCTTAAGTCAAGCAACTACAGCCTAAGTCTAAGTAACTATGACCCAACTTTCCAAATATCCAGTCCGAATCACATATGGCTTTGCAGGTAATAGGCAACCCTTTGAGTAGAGTCAGCAAGGACATAGCATGCTGTCAGTTATTAGTCCCAACCAACAGTTTGGCTGCAGCACTCAATGAAAATTAAGTTGATTTTTTTGTTGGGGGGGGCACTTTGAGTCAATGTTGACTCTTGCCAACTTCCTGGACAAGTCCCTGCAGTTTTCCTGGCAAGATTTCAGAAGTGTCTTACCACTGCTTCCTTCCCAGGACTGAGAGAGAGGGGTTAGCCCAAAGTCACTCAGCTGGCTTCCCACTTAAAAGTTGGACTAGAATTCACGGTCGGCTGGTTGTCTTAACTACTATACCAAATTGGCTCTCTTAAGTGAAATTTATCTCTAAAGATAGGATGATACAGCACTTTATGTATTTTATTTGATGGAAGGGAGAAGGCTTAAGAATACTATTTTAGTTTTGTATTTCTCAGGCATAATGCATATGAAATTTTAAAAGTTCTTTATAATAGGAAGAGAAGAGATTTTAGAATTTTAAGATTTAGGAATTTAACTTTAAATAATTTAAAGATATGAAATTTTAAAAGTTCTTGTCTACTCCAGAAATATAATAGGAAGACAATAGATTTCAGAATTTTAAGATTTAGAAGTTTAATTTTAAGTAATTACAAATGTTTTGCTTGCCTTGATTCTGTCACAATGTTCTTCACTGATCAGATTGTTATAAATCTACACAACAGAACAGCTCACAATTCTATAGGCATTTATGTCCTTACTGAAGCACAAAGGGCAAGTCGTATGGGCAACATCTATCTCAAATGACCACATGACCACTGCAACAGGGCAGGTGATTTTAATAAAACAACCTAGTCTTGGAGCTGCATATTCTAAGAATATTGACTGCACAGTCAAACTAATAAACATTTGGTGACAGCTGAACCTCACGCTCGTTTCTATTCAGCATCCATTCTGTTTTAATCATTAAAGTTTAAATTCTAAACTAAGATATTGTGGGGAAAAAGGTCTCTCTTTTATCTACAGGTAGTTCTCCACTTACGACCATAAATGACTCCAGAACTTTTGTTGTTAAGCAAGGAAGTTGTTAAGTGAATCATGGAGTTGTTAAGCAAATCCGGCTTCCTCCATCGACTTTCCTCGTTGGAAGCCAGCTGGAAAGGCTGCAAGCGGTGATCACATGACCCCGGGTGCACTGCGATCATTGTAAATACATGCTGGCTGGCCAAGAGCCCAAATTTTGATCACATGACTGTTGGGGGTTGCCGTGATCGGTTCTAAGTGCAAGGCCCGAATGTCCCTTTTCTCGGTGCCATTGTAACTTTGAACGGTCGTTAAATGAATGGTTGTAAATTGAGGACTATCTGTATTTCTGAGTCAACCCACTCGTTCTAGAATTGGTAAAAAGATACATTAGCATGAATTGTGCTTTATTCATTTATTTACTTATTCAATAGTAAAAAACCAGTTAAGAGTAAAAAAAGTCAGAGAAATTATACCAGAAACAACAAAAGAAATCATAGATGGCTGCATTTAGACAGCAAAACCAATGGGAAGTGGATAAAACCCTCTTAGCAGAAAACGAAGAGCATTCGGAGAAGGGCGGGATATAAATGGAATTAAAATAAAAATAAAAAAATAAATTATGGAGTGCCAAGACTGGAACAAGACAGTAAAGAAATGTAATGAGTGGATGAAAAAGCAAAACCCAGTTGGTTGTAAAGAGTCAGTTTGGTGTGGTGGTGAAGAGATCAGGTTAGAAAACTGGGAATCTGTGAGTTCTAGTTCCGCCTTAGGCACAGATGGATGACCTTGGGCCAGTCCCTCCCTCTCAGCCCTAGGAAGGAGATAATGGCAAACTATGTGGGGGGGGGGGAAACCTTGTTAATGTACAGACATCAACTTGTATAAAACCCAGCCCAAGCACATCAGCCTTGCAAAGTGGAGATCAAAGCATCCATACTACTATTATTGATGGACAGCATGAGCTACCTTAAGAACAAGGTCAGAGTAGAAGAGCAGAAACATACAACCATCTCTGAGGCCTATTGCAATTAACCTAACAGCCGAAACTAAAACTTTTTCCAAAAACATTCTTAGACAAAGTGATCAAACATGGTGGGGGTAGAGAAATCAGAATATAAAAGAATTCTAGATTCAAATCAGAGAGTAGTATCACGTGCCTCATACATTCACTATCAATTCTGCAGGAGCCGATTGAAATCTAACCATGATCAGAGATTTTAAATGTCAAATAAAACTTCCTGTATATTATCATTCATTTATATTTATCTGAAGTTTCTCAGGGCAAATTAAAAATGCATGCAGAAGAACAAAGACTAGTCCAAAAATTCTTTTTTGGTGTTTTTATTCCTTCTCCTTCCCTCCCTCTCCCATTAATTACATATTTGATAGAAAATCAAATATTTGTCTCACATAAATATGAAACAAAACTGGCATTATTCAACTGCCGGTTTTTATGCCAAAGATGTTTGAATAAAGGGTGTGGTTTATAATGGAGTTTATATGATGAAAAGTGTTCAGATAAAACTTTTATCATGGTGAACGGACTTATAACCCTTTTTAAAATCAAAAACACAGTATGTTCTCTCTCAATATTATCATCCTCCAAGTACTTGGTGATCATAATGAAGATTACATTGGTAGCTGATCTACTTAATTCCTATTTATGGTATTCTTCTCTCTCTCTCTCTCTCTCTCTCTCTCTCTCTCTCTCTCTGTGTGTGTGTGTGTGTGTGTGTTTAACAGTTGTGTAAGTTGATGTAGGGGTTCTGGGTTTGTCCTTGGAACTCCTATATATGTAGATATTCATTTTGCCTGTTTTTTAGATGGAAACTACTAAAATAAACAGGCAAGGGAAAGTCTCCCTTGAGTCAAGTTCAACACAAGACCACTTGGTAACGATATGCAAGTAGTAGTTTATCACTGCCTACTTCCAGGGTTATTTTTGACTTTCCAGCCCAATCCACAACCTTGGTATTTCCCAATAGTTCCACATCAAAGTACTATCCTGGTCCAACCCTGTTTAATTTCCAAAACCCAGATAAGGACTTCAGGTGCTGCTGAAGTTAGTCAAAGGAAGTCAGTCAAGGCAGCAAACAGTACATGCTTACCTGAGAGAATTAATGGAACTCACCTCTGAGAGAATAGCCCTGCAAATCAATTACTGAAGCCTTACCAAAGCTGCTGAATTTTTAGCACTGGCATTGCAAACTGATCACCAACACTATGTGCAGCGTACTTAACTTTGTCTCCATTCAAAAAGCAACAGCCAACTGTTACTGTATGTAGAAACCCACTGCAAATTGTGAGTGCATCTGCCCTTAAAGGAGAATGCATTCTTCATGCTTCTGTTGCAACTGCCAATCTAGATTTTGTGAACTAATATTTTGTACATAAACAGCTCACACCTGTTATTATCTATCTATCTATCTATCTATCTATCTATCTATCTATCTATCTATCTATCTATCTATCTATCTATCTATCTCTATTCACCTCAATGACATGCAAACCCACTACAACTCCATCAATGCACGGCCAAAGGCAGAGACCATTTGCTCTTTACAAAGCAATGAAGCCAATGCAAAAAAAAATGAAAGGGCAAACTCAGCACAACTTCACCAGGGCGCATTTTAAAAAGAGGGGGGGGGGGGGAAAGGGGGCGAGGTGAGAAAAAGCCATCTGCCCAGCTCTTGTGAGGGAATGCGGAGCAACCTTTAAGGCTCTGGATTCAGACATAAGAACCGAGAAAAACAAACCGAAGTAAAGACTTACTGCAATAGCTTGCAGCCTTTCCTTGTGCAATTCAGCCTCCGCCATCCTGGGCGCGCGGAGGATGCAGCAAAAACCGCAGAGACCCGGCAGGCACCGAAGGAATTGCCTTTTCGAGTTATTGAATGCCGCGGAGTGGTGGTGGTGGGGGGGGGGGGGGGGGGAGAGAAAAAAAAAGTCAAGGCGGGTGGATTCTGGTCGCAAAAAGCCGCCAGGGCTCGGGAAGTCAGCGCATATTTCAGACCGGCCTGGTGCCTTGTCTGCTTTCCCAGCTGCAGGGCTGCTGTTAGCTACATTTCATCGCTGCGTCTGGGCGCCGCCGCCGCCGCCGCTGCTGCTGCTGTCACACTACAGCATTGCCATCCCAACGCCGCGCGGTCCAGGGGACGGCGCGCAGGGCTGCAATCTTTTATTAATTTCTTTTTCCCCACCTCCTTTCTCGCCTCTCCGCCTTGACGTTTCACCGCCTTCGCTCCTCCTCTGGCAGCGCTGGCTCACACACCAAAGGAGGCTGGCCATCGGCGGCGTCTGTAGTAAGCAGAACCGGCCCGAAAAGGCGCGGCGACGGCGCAGCCCGACCGCGGAGAGCGGAGGAGACGGGATTTCCCCGCCTCACGGCCGGGCCTCCCTGAGGGGAAAAAAGGAGAATGAAGCGCTGCCACGGAGCTTCCCCGGCTGTTTCCTTTCACCAGGCGTCGGGAGCCCGGGCCCGGCACGCTCCTCTGCGCCTCTCTGCCCTTTGCTTTGTTGTTTATGGTAAAGGGCGCGAACCTGCGGGGAAACTACAGGCAGTCCTCGACTTACAACCACCACCGAGCCCAAAATTCCTGTTGTTAAGTGAGACATTTGTTAAGTGAGTTTGGCCCCCATTTTACGACCTTGCGTGCCTCGGTTGCTAAGGGAATCCCTGCAGTGGATAAGATAGTAACCCGGTTGTTGTTAAGTGAATCTCGTTTCCCCCCCCCCCCCCCCCCCCCCCGTTGGCTTTGCTTGCCAGAAATTCGCAAAAGGGGATCCTGTGAAGTCGGGATACAGCAAAGGTCACAAATATAAACCGGTTGCCAAGCATCTGAATTTTGATGGTGCAAAGGTCACAACTCTGAAAGATTGAATCTGGCTTCCCCCATTGTCAAAAAGTTGCAAAAGGTGACCCCAGGACACTGCAACCGTCATAAACATGAGTCAGTTGTCAGGGATCCTAAATCATGTGACCAGGAGGATGCTAAAACGCTCATAAGTGTGAAAAATGGTCATAAGGTCCTTTTTTCAGTGCCACTGTAACTGTGAACGCTCACTAAATGAACTGTTGTAAATCAAGGACTACCTGTATACTTGAGCAAGGGAAGGCTCTTAGCTTCCCCTCCTGGTTTAGTGCATCCAGCGATTTGTTCCGCACGACTTCTTACCTGTAGGGAAAGGATTACAAGGAGGCCATTACTTCCCCTGTAATATTTCACTTTGTTTAAAAAAAATGCTCCTTGGGGAAGATACTCTTACAAAAGGAAAAGGCATAGAGGAGAACTGTGAAGGAGTCTTCCCAGCCCCGCCGTTTCTTCCCAACGTTTCCTCCTCTTAACGCAACTCTCAGAGAAAAATACGGTAATAATGGAAGAATTGGTAGGCTTTCAACGCCTCCAGATCTCTTCATCAGGCAAGACATTGTAAAAGATAAGCGGCGTGGGGGGCGGGCAGAGTGAGGAAAAGATGCGGTGTCGGAGTGCGGAGAAATTCGTTTGATGCACCGGACACGTATTGAACTTCGTGACTTGCTGAACTGGATCTCAGTAAAGGCTTCTAATAAGAAAATATACTGGCAGGGCAACCCGGATGAATTTCTAAAATTCAGCTAATCAGAGTGAGATCACGCATTAGTGGTACCAATTCAGGCAAACTGCCATTGGAAGTCAGTTTGGTTGGATAGCTATTCCGTGGCTAGTTTTGCACAATGGGCTAAAACAGGACCAGTGAAGACCCACTGGCTGCATTTCAACTTACATGACAAGCTTGGTTAGCTTTATGAAGTGGTGGGATTAAGCCAGTTCGCACTTCGGCAGAACTGGTAGCCAATTTTTTTTTATTATATTTTTTTTTGCCCAGGCCCAGAATGGACTTCCGGAAACAGCTTCCACACAGAGAACCGGTTGTTCACATATTTGAATCCCACAACTGGCTTTATGCTTGACCTAGTGCTGTGGTGGCGAACCTATGGTACGTGTGCCACAGGTGGCATGCAGAGCCCTCTCTGTGGGCACGCGTGCTGTCACCCCAGTCCTAGGTCTTCAGCTGGGTTTTATAAAACCTTTTCACTTTAGGCCTCCACCGCCGTATTCAGAAAAAAAAAGTTCAATCAATCAACTTCTCACGGGGAAAAAAAAAGATCTCGCAAAGTTGGAATTGATTGAACTTTTTAATTCCCACCCAGTCTGCTGTTACTACCGCAGCCATGCCCACCCAATGGGCCACGCCCACCCAGCACCTGACGATACATAAGTGCATTTTGGGTTGCAGTTTGGTCTCTAAAAGCTTCGCCATCACTGACCTAGTGTATTATGTGGGCTAGCTTAAATCTAGAAAAAAGGGTGAATTTAGTAAATATCACCTATACACGTGTTTATGCAGGAACAGTATAATGATTTTTTAATGGCTTCAAGTCAGTGTTGTCTCCTGCAGACTGCCTTGACTTCCGCAAAATTTCAGAAGTGGGTTGTCATCTTCTTCTTGGGATTGAGAGGGAGAGGGATTGACCCCAAGTTACTCAGCTGGCTTCAGGCCAAAGGCAGAAGTCAAACACTTGTAGCCAAGTGTCTTAACTGCTAGGCTAAACTGACTCTTATAACCAGTTGATGTATAAAAAATCAAAACCAGAAGTTTCAGATAGACATCCGTTTTGGAAAATTAGCTTAGTATCTTTTAAAGCAAATATCTGCATATTTAAAGCAGCAATTGATGGGAACATCTGATTGTTTTATTTTCTAAGACTGACTCCTAATCACTATAAACTGAACTGCCCACTGCTTCCCAGGACCCTAATTTGCATATTTGAATAACACCAAACAACCAGATAGACATTAAACTTCATGTTAAATTGTTTATGATAAAATTTAATTTTAATATTAGGTACATGTCATTCAACTAGATAAAGGTGTTTTGCAAACACCTTTTGCTATATTTCCTTTGAATTATTTCTCAGCTGGAAGAGGTACGTTCCAATATGGGGCAAGCTAAATTGGATCCATACATTCCCATACCAGCCTGCTGACATGTAGTCAGGATAAATTGAAACTACCTCACAAGCCAAGGCAGATGCCCCATTCCAGCTTGAAAGATCTGCAGATGTTTCTGATTGAAATGGATTGTTCTGATAAAAACTTGCTCTCATTTCTAGAACATGCTGCAGACTTGTCTATGGAGATTCTCAGTCATTCAGGTCATGGTTGTCCCAAAAGTGCTTTTCCAAGAGCCAACTGGACTTTCTTCTTTGAAGACATTTTGCTTCTCATCCAATAAGCTTCTTCCGCTCTGACTGGATGGTAGGGAATGGAAGGATTTATATTCCTTGCAGACAGCTGGTCACTTGCATTCTTTTAGAGAGTCGTTGAGGCAACTTGGAGGTTTATCTGTGTCTTCAAGGTCACCTGAGTGGTGCAAATGCATGTGGAGCCTTTTTGGAACTGCTGAAAGGACTGTGTGGTAGACTGGAGATAGATGATGCCATATCTCCCCCACCCCCGCTCCTTCTGTTGAGAGAAGGCTGTTCAATATTGACACAGATGGCCTCTTTGACCCCTCTTTCAAACCATTGTTCCTCTCTGTCCAAAATGTGGACTTTTGCTGTCTTCAAAAGAGTGGCTTTTGTCAATGCAGATGGACTGCTGAATCTTGTCCTGATGGGTTTGTTCTCCTATGTTGTGCCATGCATTTATGAAGCGGTTGTTTTGGGGCAGTCAGTCAGAGAAGAAGAAGCTTCTTGGATGAGAAGCTAAACGTCTTCAAAGAAAAACAAGAAAGTCTAGTTGCCACTTGAAAAAGCACCTTTGGGACATGCTGCAGAGTTGAACAATAATACACTTTCTGCACACATCTTTTGACATGAATGATATAAATCCATGGCTGTTGCTCCATATCCTTGGCGATCAGGCTTATATATGACTGACTGGAGTAGGATCAGCTTCAAATAATGTATCTCGTATCAACATTTATACTCCCTTCATAATAGATATAAATATTACATGCTATAGGAAATAGTGAGCCACCCGCTGAATAACAATTTGAGACAGCTTAAAATGGGATCTACTTGAGATCTTCAGCATCCAGCTGAGAAAACAACATTTTACTAATAAGCATAAGTTGCGACCCTATCTGGACCGAGATGCCCTACGCACAGTCACTCATGCGCTCGTGACCTCCCGTTTAGACTACTGCAACGCTCTCTACATGGGGCTGCCCTTGAAGACCACTCAGAGGCTTCAGCTGGTGCAGAATGCGGCCACGCGAGTTGTGATGGGGGTTTCCCAATACTCCCATGTAACACCTCTACTCAGCGAGCTGCATTGGCTTCCGGTTGCCCTCCGGGTGAGATTCAAGGTGCTGGTGATGACCTATAAAGCCCTAAATGGCTTGGGTCCGGGATATCTGAGGGAACACCTGCTGCCGGCATCAAGTTCCTTTCGTCCAGTGCGCTCCCACAGGGAGGGTCTTCTCAGGGTGCCACCGGTAAGAGATTGCCGGCGGGTAACACCCAGGGATAGGGCCTTCTCAGTGGGGGCGCCTGCCCTCTGGAACCAGCTGCCAGTGGAGCTGAGGACTGCCCCCGACCTCCGTTTATTCCGCCGGGGCCTGAAGACCTGGCTCTTCGAGCTCTCTGGCCCAGGCTGAGGATTAATCTTATTTTAACTGGGGTTTTATTTAGACAGGGACACATATAATTTCTTTTAAAATTTGTTTTAACTTTTGTATTTTGGTTTTTTAATCACCCTGTAAACCGCCTTGAGTCCTTCGGGAAAGGGCGGTATATAAATGTAATAAAATAAATAAATAAATAAATAAGATAGGACTTCTTTACAGCTTAGGGAATTTTACCTTTTAACTAAACTAAACAAACTACACTGGAAGATCCATTATACAACTGACACTTGAAACAATGATACAGAAAACGTTCTATTTTCATACCAGAGAGCCTGTTTAGACCAGGGATAAAATTAGAAATGTTTTAGTAGCTACAATTTTATATACCCTTCATCAACTAACAGGCAACCTGACTTGGAAGGATAGTGAGTGAGGATTGGGGAAAGAAAAATACTGTATGTGCCTCCAGGTTCCTTAATGATGATCCAGTCCTATGTCACTGTTAAAAGATTGTTTAACTAGAAACATAAGACAGCAGGGTTGTCTGAATGAAAGTCTTGGCTTGGTACCAAATTAATACAAAAGCAATTTAAACAGTTTTACTAGAATAAAAAAAAAGTTTAATCCTATCTTTGACTCTACTTCCCTTGAAGCTATGTTCCAACTCCAAAAAGAGTCCTGAGTGACAGTAGGAGAAAACTGTAACAATGGAAGAGAGAAGAGTTAGAAAATAGTGTCCCACTGTTTAGCAACCTTCAGCCTGATTCATGAGATCAGAAACCGCTGGGAAAGATAATTAGCAACATCTAGAAGGACATATGTTTCCCATCCTTATTGTATCTAGCTTGGAAAGAAGAAAACCTACTGAAAGAAAATGCAAAGGTTGACCACATGAAAAGTACTTTTAAACACACTAGCATTGCTTTCTTTATATTATTTCAAGGCGGTCTTCCTAGACTGTCAATGCAGATGAGTTAATATTTGGACGAATGCTCCGTTTGGAAGCAAATGCCTTGGCTATATTTCTAAAAGATGGCATGATCTAAAAATGGCTCTCTTAGTCCTCAGCCCCAACATATGTATACATTAAGCCTGGATCATATAATCTATTTCCAACCCATGTGTTTGCATGTATTTGTTATTAATAGCCTTGTTTATTACTTCATGAATGTCTCTTATCTACAAAAATGTGGATGTACATACTGTGTGTATTTTTCAATGTAACTTCCTTAGAAATGTACTTATTAATACAGTTGGTCTAAATATAACCACACTAAATATTTTTATTGTGAAAAATACAGATTAATGCATTTTGATGCAATGAACCAAATTGTGAAATTCAGAAATACACAAAATCCAAACACTCTGATCCTATAGTCTCTTACGGATACAGATCTACTGGAATTCACAAAGATCAAATACTGATATAGGAAATATTAACATCTTATCTTTCATGTATCTGGCAAAAAAATGAGATTAAGGTGGAACCTGAGAGGCTCAATATGTGCTGGTTTTAGTAATTTTAAAATAATTTTAAAACTCTTCAGAATTATGTCTAAATAGTTTTAAACTGTTTTTAGTATACATTTAGGTGAGCTACATTATAAAAGGCAGAGAAAAAGAGTGAATGGAATAGTTTTAAGCTAATATTAGAAAAGAATTAATCAACAAAATATTTTAAAAGAAAACATTACAACAAAACAAAAATTAAGAAGTCCAATGCGTCTGACTGAATGCTGAGAAACTAAACGGTTCCCAGTACAATAGATTCAACTTACATAATAGAGCCTGCCCATTATGATCATAAGTTGTAACAGTCGTAAAGCAGGTCATCACCTGAATGACTTGATTTTATTACCTTTTTGGCAGCGGTCATTAAGGCAATCACCGTGGTTGTTAAGCAAATCCACAGTAAGTTGCATAATGAACTCATTGTTATGAGGCAGTTTTGACAAAAGCCAGAAGTAAATTCCAGTTTTCAGCAAAAACTTTATAAATTACGATCACATGACTGCAGAGGGGGAGCTCAGAAATTCAAAACCAGTTCATAAGTACCTTTTGAGGGGGACCATCATAACTGGAAGTTATAGGATCAGAGTTAGCTCTTCATAGAATCAGGGCTTTTATAAGTGTCCAAGGTGCTGGCATAGGACGTCTCCCTGTTACTCTGGCTGGAAGCTTTAAGGCAGAGGCCCCCAACCTTTTGGGCACCAGGGACCGGTTCCGTGGAGAGAGGTTTTTCTGCAGACCGGAGAGTGTGTGGTTTTGTGTGCTGCTGCATTCTATGGATGGGGCTTTGTTTGTTTGTGCGGACCAGTTGCTGGCATGCTGCGGCCTGGTACCAGTCTACGGACCGGGGGTTGGGGAACCCTGCTTTAAGGAATTGAGTTTGGATATCTAATGAGATATTACATTAATGTGGAACCACACTATGAGGTCTCATTTATAAAAAGTGTAACATAGTCATGGTTTGTAGAACCAACATTTTATTCAATATGCTTTGGAGACTGACAACATAGTGTTATGCCTACACTCACACCCAGATACCATCATTATCAGCTATTACTTGAGAAATGGAAATAATGCATACAATAATAAGATATATAATCTTTGCATCTATTACAGAGTCCTGGAGTGACACAATCTTCTCCCCAAATTTCTCTATACATTCTCTCCAGATGCATGGGGCAACTCCTAGAATGAGAACTTCTGGGCAACACAGGCTGAAGTTTAGTTTCCACTTAATTTCCCCCTGGGTATCAACTCATAAATACATGTTTTTATTTTAGTATATTGCTGAATTTACACATTGGAATAATATAGTATGGTGATTCTGTCTTCACTTGTGTGATTTATAAACCCAGGTTTCATGTCTTATTGTGTGTGTATGCGGGATGGCCCGTGTGTTCAAATTATGTGCATAGAGGCCAGGATTACTCCCAAGTCTCCACAAATGTAGGCAACAACAGTAACAACAAGGGCCCAAGAACCTATCTGTAGACGGAATATTATGTGATCGTACTATGAAAAGGAAATCCAGGATATCATACAAACACATTCTTAGATAGAAGTTCAAAGTGTAATTGTTGCAGGCAGATATAACGCATCTGGCCCTCAGAAGGCAAACTAGTCACTGTTGTCATCTATTCCCTGATGGCTGATACTTGGAGTAGTTGCCATTCTTCCATGCTTGAAACTAAAAAGCCTTATATGGTAACGCCAGAGCAGACTTAAGCACTCTCAAGTGTTCCTCGGTGTCAGAAATCCTTTGGGGAATGCATATAGCATACCCCTGTTAAGATTACAGCATGTTTTATGGCAACCCCTCGTAGAAACAGCAGAGATATTGTATCTTTAAATTTCAAACTCTGTGGGCTACCTTGTCAGAAATAGAACAGGGTTTCATTCCTGTTTATTTGCCTGTTGAGCTGAGCTGGGATGGATAACTCATTCACTGAAAGCATGAGCTGAAATCTCGCTCTTGAGTATGGTTTCCACTATTCTATTATTACTTTCAAGGAAGTTCTCAAAAAGGCAGGATCCGGCTATAGCTTATCATCCTATTCACTTGTTTTAAGAAGTCACAGATTCAGTTTCATTTGTGGGAGATAAAAATGGTAAAAAGTGGTAAAAAAGGAATTAGGTAAAAAAGATAAAAAAGGAATTAGGAAAAAAAATCACTTATATTATTCTCATTTTATGTGCTTTCAGGAACACTCTGTTTCTGAATGCTATTTTCATTTTCTTTCCTTAAAATGGTACAGATATTCAACATACAAATGACTAATTAACCTGATCTCAAAAATTAGAAGTTAATGACATTTATCCAGCCAGTTTCAGTGAAAACAGCCATTGAGTGGAGGATTTAGGCAACATTTGCTGTGAGTTTAGTAAAGTTAATTTAGTGCAGGGGTGGGGGATCTTTTCTCTGTTTTCAAAATGGGTCTCGTGGGTACAAATATGATTTAGGGCCTCTAGGAACAAAACTATACCTTTGGATGAAGACAGGTTTTCCTGAATTCCATGAAACCGTGAGACAAACCAGGTTGTTTTCTGGCAGCAAGGCCTTTTTTTTTGCAGGATATTTTACAGCTTCCCCAATCTAGCCTACACCCCTGAAATTCCTGAAGATCTCCCATAGTTTTTCCAAGTCTAGCTGAATTTATAAATTTCAATAATGCAGTTTGTTACTGTATTTTTCTGTGTATAAGACGCTATTTTTTCCTGCAAACACCCTGTTCAAAAATCAGGTGCGTCTTATAGACGGAAAAATAAATGGTAACTGCAGCTCAGGGCATGCCTGTGTGCGTTGCCATGCTGCCTGGTGCAGGTGTCAAGCCCCTGTGGCCTTGCCACTAATGGGAGAGGGGAGGGGGCAAGATTGTTGACTGGCCAAACCTGCAGATTTGCTGGCTCAGGTTTTTGGCGCTGAGAAACTTGCCTGTGAGAGCTTCTTATACAAGGGTGTGTCTTATAGACGGAAAAATACAGTCATTCTGTCTGCATGTGTTGTGTGATTCTTGCCATTGTGAGATTATGCTGCTTCCCAAGGTGTTGCTCTCTGCTTCTCACAATCTTAGGAAACCTGGCCCAAACTCATTCTGTCACCACATTTCAGCAATGTGGAGGGCTGAAAATGAGGTAGTGGATTCTATATAGAAGATCCAAATGTTGCACTGCTTTTAATTTAGAACTTCATGCAGTTCTCCAGTCTCTCTTAAAGTATACGTGAGATTGTGTCATTTCCAGGGATCCTTCATTCAGGTCTATGACAACTCGCTGCAGCCAACTTGTTGCAGCCAACTCGCCATGACCAACTCACTGCAGGGAATCTTGCCATGGGACAAGACATATACTAATATAGAAAAAATAGTGGAATAGAATCATTAAAGAAAGGATGCCAAAGGAAGGACAAAATGAAATGTGAATCACAAAGATTAATTTTTTTTAATTATTTGAAGTAATTAAATTGAATTGTTGAATTGCCCTACAGTGAGTTGTCCCACGGTGAGTTAACCATGGCGAGTTGACCATAGCGAGTTGGCTGTGGTGAGTTGTTCCATTTTGCCTTCAGTCTCCCTCCATGTAAAAACAGCCCTGGCTGAAGTCAGACAGCATTCATTTTATTGTATTTCTATCCTCTAGTCTTGGCAACATAAAACCCATTTATGCTAAAATCTTCATTATATTCCTTAAAATGTATGATAATCTGCAAATGTATTAGATCCCCTTTTTTTTTTGCCTGTCCTTGTTGATCTAATCCAGGGGTGTCAAACTGCCGGCTGGCGGGCGGTACGCATCATGAGGAAACTGCGCCCCCCCCCCCCATTGCTGGCAATGGGGAAAAAGTTCTGACACGTCACGCGACGTCATGCAATGTTGCGAGTTTGACATGTCTGATCTAATCTAACCAATGGGAAGTGTTACAACTGATCAAAGATAAATTTTAAACAATCTTGAAAGCTATTGTAAGTATTTCCCTTTCATCACTTTTTTAAAAAATGGCAAATCCCTAACAAAGTTTGAAGGGCAGTAAAAACATTCTTACACAGTTTACAATTTTGCCCAGTCACTGAAGGTATGCTTTGAAAGGCATCTGCTTCAAAAGACATGTTGAGGATAATTCTAAGAATGAGAGGCCCAATTCAGCCTCTACAGAAAGCACCGCCTGAAGGATTTACAAGCCATTTGTGCATCCAGCTGGTAACATTTTTATGTAACTTAAAAAGCCACTCTAATGTTACACCGGCAGTCAATACCAATCTGGTCTGCATACGCTTACAAGTTCAACCATTTTACTTTGTGAAAAGCTACTGATTTTTTGTTAGCAAGAGGTTTAACTGAATAGGAACAAAATATAAAATACATCTTAACACCAATGGATGGATTCTGCTTATTTACTTACTTAAGTAAAATAAAAGGATGTGATATTTCTCCAAATATACTTTAATTTCTTATGCTAATGTAATTTTTCAGCTAATAAAATGTCCCGTATCCTATTCAGCCTTATATAATCAGAGAAAAATGTATATATTTTTATTTATAGGAGTATATCCAAATGGACGAATAGTAGGATTAACACAGACACAAATACATATAGGTACAGTATACCTCACCTTACAACTGCCTTTTTTACCGACTGTTCAAAGTTACATTAAAAATTTACATGTCGAGTCTTCTCTTTAATGATCGTTGTAGTGTCCCTACAGTTGTGTAATCAACATTTGAGGGCTTTGCAATCGGTGGGCATTTACCCACCATCACGGTGTCTGGGAGTTACATGATTACCATTTGTGTATTTCACAGCAGATTCCGACAAGCTAAGTCAATGGAAAGAGTAGCAATAAAATCACAAATCATGGTCACATGATACCTTGTTTATCATCCGCATCACTTAGTGATGGATTGTTGATCCCAATTGTGATTGTTAAGCTAGGACTGACAGATATAAATCCAGTGAAAATGCCAAACAACTGTAACATTGTGTATTTGGAGGCAGTCTGCTATACAGCACCTAAAAATAGTCTTAAGCAGGGCTTTTTTCCTCATAGAATGCTCAGAACGGAGTTCCAGCACCTTTTTTGGATGGAACCTTGTAGGGTAGGCAAGGCGGGTTGTATGACGTGTGAGTTCCAGCACCTTTTTCTTTTACAAAAAAGCACTGGTCTTAAGTATGAGGAGATGGGTGCATGATTTGTCACCAGAGTTTGTATGGCCGAAGGGGCACACAGAGAGCAGCAAGTTATCCTGGGTTAAGGTCCTCTGGCTATGATTTCCTCTGCTGTTCCAGATGTTTCTGTGAGTCCAGGATGATCCCCAAGTTAGAGGTATGAGGTAATCTCCACAAAAACATTAACACAATCTAAACAACTTTTAATCACTGAAGCAGTAGGCGTGAGTTTAAATGGACTCCAGAAGATGGTAGAGAACAGGAAGGCCTGGAGGAACGTTGTCCATAGTGTTGCGATGGGTCGGACACGACTTCGCAGCTAACAACAACAAAAGAACTTTTGGAGCATTAAATGTAAACATTCTCATTTTATAATTTTCAATTGTATTTCTCATTTTATAAAATATTTTCAAATATAAATGCCTGGGAATTGCAAGTAAATGTTCACGGTCTGTTTCCTTATGTGCCATGAAGTCAGTGTTGACTTTTAGCAACCACATAGGTAGAATTTTCTCCATGACTAACTATCCCTCGCCTGGTCTGCAAGGAGAAAATAGAATCATATGTAAAATATTACTTTATGGATTGATAATGTTTTGCCTAAACAGTAATAATATAACAAGAAAATTCAAGAGCAATAATATTGAATTTAAAATCTGAAATGTCTTATTTGAAAAAAAATATCTTTGGGAAAAATAATGTCTTTTTACACTAAAATGAAAGTTATATTTTAGAATTTGTTGCACTTGTTAATATTTGTTGCAGAAATGTAATATATAATAAAAATATAAAAATTGCATGTGGGATAAGTCAACAGTGAGGGGCGAGTAATGTGGAAGGAATTTTTCACCTGGACATATTCTCCTCCCATCCAAATTCATAGCAAGGATATTTAAAGGTTGGACAAAGAAAAATTATAATAAAAGAAATGGTATTGCATCGTTCATTTCTATTCTTTCAATCTATTCCTGGCAGAGCTTATCTATGTGCTTAGAAAGCACATTAGGATTATTTGACTGCTTGGGAAAATCAATTTTTGTTATCAAATGAAAAGCCACTAGGGGAAAAATACTGCTCATAATCAGCTTTTAATAGAAAGTTCTTGACTGAATAGGTGCCTACTGATTTTATATGCAGAACGTAACACATTTTCAAAGAGTTTTCCCTGGAAATCATTTCTTTTTTCTAATGACAATATAACAAATGACTTAG
Organism: Vipera berus; assembly: GCF_964194415.1. Lineage (NCBI taxonomy): Eukaryota > Metazoa > Chordata > Lepidosauria > Squamata > Viperidae > Vipera > Vipera berus. The sequence continues at coordinate 90,224,851 of NC_138203.1, forward strand.
TCACTTTCTAGAACTTTATTTCTATATGAATAACTTAGTCAAAAAGGCTGAGAAAGGTTTCTAACAGTATAAAATTAGGGAGATAAGAAAATGTATATAAAAAGATATTAATATTACTGAGCCATGGAAATCAGTAACAATAGGTTTGTGATTTTTCATTTATCTTATGATTTGCCCATTTTACAAAAAAAGTCCATATTAGAGATTTATTCCACATAATTCTGGGGTTCTACATTCCTTGCAAAGTTATTTATAAAATTTTGATGACTTCCATATGTTTCAGCTGGGAATCCAAGTAACGCAAAGCTTTTGCAAAAGGAAGTTTTTATAAAAATTTGTCCAAGTCTACAGACACACAGAACTGGATCCCAGTGATCCAGAGCTGACTAACAAATGTGGAAGGTCTGTTTATGGTTTGCTGTTGTGCCATTTTTCTCCTTTGCTAATTGCTCATGGGATTCGTGTAAGCTGAAAGAAAGAACTATGTGTAGCTTTTGTTTCAGCATGTGGCAAGAAAAACCTTTTTATTTGTTGCTAGATGAAATCAGAAAATTGGAATTGCGCACCACTCATCTCTGTGAGTGTCTGATTTGTAGCACCTGATCAGATTTCTGTCCACTTGTGAACTAACAAGCCATTTGTGTCTTGATTGCTGGCCTTGGAGACGTTCTACCTGCTTTAAGCTTCAAGTTCAGGTTGTGACTGGGGGGGCGGGGGGGATTCCTGCAGAGGTCATGAGTGTGAGGACTCATAAACCACTTTTTTTTTCAACACAGTTGTAATTTCAAACAGTTGCGAAACAAATGGTTATAAGTTGAGGATTAGCTGTAAAAGGAGATTTTGGAAATTAAAGTACATAGGAATCTATGAAATTTACTGGATAATGCCAATTAGAAGGGCTCAACTGGACCACGAAACTACCCAATGATGAGAAAGGGGAAATCCAGAAACTGTATTAAACAAATACTATCCTGTTAAGGCATGTTTTATTGCCTTATATTATTGTACCTTGCTTTAGCATTCCTTTTAAGGAAAAGTGGAATAGAAGCAAAACAAATATTTAAACAAAGAAAATATAAATAAATTATCAAACAAATAATAGAACCCCAATACTGTTTTTATATGCTCTTTTTGAAATAGTTGAAGACTCATTATTATTATTAAACTTCATGACCAGTCCTAGTTTCAAGCTATGTAAGATGGTCACTTAAGCCAATTTTTGGTTATGTACCAAATATTTTCACTGCTGTATATTATAAGGAGAAGACACAGGGGTTTATGGGATTTCCATCCTCTGATTATATTATTTGCAGCTGCACCTCAAGCCACCAACATTAAATCCTTCCACAAATCCCTATAGTTACTTTGAGAGAAAAAGAAAACCTAGAAAGAATTTTAGATCAAACTTCTGAGTTTCCACATATTCATAGATTGAAATTTTAATATTCTACATTAAAATTGGAATGAAATCAAAACAAGCATTTCATTGATCGCAGAATGATTCACAATTATGGCAACTGATTAGTAAAAAGCAAAATAATTTTCATCTTTCTCTTCATCTTGCGCTTAATTGTCATTCGTTTCATATGGCTTTCATTAGCGTTGTCTAAAAAAATATTTATGGCACATTATACAATTTAGATGACCTTTCCTCAGTAAGTAAAGAGAAAGGCCTGCAGTGAAATTTAATGTAAAGCAGCCTAGAATTTCAGTGGGGCATTCCCTCCCCCATGAAATATTCCTGACTGAGTTTTATTTATTTATTTTTTTGCCTAGAATCTGTCACACACATAATTCATCTCTTTGGTTATTGCATCAATAGATTTGGGAGCAATTGTTTTTGTATCTAGAAATGAATGTTTTTTTTTTAAAAAAAAAGATGAAATAAATAAGAATAAATAAGAGCAAGTTGTCAGAAATAAATTAACTGAGGCAAAAAATATGCTTCACTGAATTCCACAGCATAAATCTGGATAAAAAAAGACTGAGAAAATGATAGATCAGACGAGGTACTTTTCTAACTTTTATCACAGAACTGAAAACATTAGTGGTGGGAAACGTTGTACGGAAAAACCACTAAAACGAGACAAGCTCTAGCCCTCGACAGAGAATAAATAGGAACATGCAATCCTTAAAAACAGTTCCAAGAAATTGGGAGACAGGAGCAGAGGAAGAAAAAATAAAAAGATTTCCCACAATGACCAGACTGAGGCTCTGTGTTAGCACAGTCCTTTGCCATGTGAAGGTGCCCACGCTAGGGTTTCTGGCAGGCTGAGATCACAGGGTATTTCAAGGCACAAAATAACTGGCATTTTAGATGAGATGAAACACAGATTTAAGTAGGCAATGTTAACTGAAACACACAGCTAAAAGGAAGCTTCAACTTTGTACCAACTGCTTGTATTGGCCTTCATGAACTGGAGCTTCTGTGGTCACTCCCCAAGGGGATATGAGCTTTTCCTTCATTCCAGAGAGCAAACAGTTACATGGTTCCTGGCCAAAATGTGGGCAGTTCTGAGGCTTGAGGACCAATTGAAATGGACCAAGGAAAGAAAGCCAGGATTCTTAGGATCGTTAGTGTTGCAAGAGCTGATGACAGAAAATAATTTTCTCAACCACCTCATACTTGGCAGAAGAGTTGACCAACACAAACATAGCTTCAGAAGACTACTCAGAAAGGAATTAGATATTTTTGGAATACATCATGCAAATGGGGCATCTACACCCAAAAGGGTTGGCAGCATGAGAGAAATTGCTGATTTTTGGATTGGGCTCAGGAATATTTAAAACTAAATTCTGCAGCATAATTTTAAAGCCAGCAAAGAGTGAAACTCATGGGCCAAGAAGCGTTAGCAGCGGACATCAAGTGGGTATCAAGGAATGTGAAAACAGCCAAACAAAGAAACCCACACAATGGCTGCTGCTTTTCCCATAATAGATGAAGTTGCAGGCAAGTCTACTAAAAAATTCTATTATTCTTTACCACAGTTTAAGTAATGGAGTAATTAAACAGACACGTGTTCCATTATGTTGCCAGAAAACAGAATAAATATGCCAGAGTGAGTAGCTATCTTAATACTGGCCTCAGAGCGCGATACACTATCACATACAGGACCCATATGCATTTATATAGCAGCATGGAAAACCCTCTGTGGGTGGCTAGATGCAAGGAAAAATAATCTATTTACACTATTAGTTTATTGCAAACCTTTCTATAATACCAATCTGAAGATTTTGGATGGTGTACAGCAATATAAAAATAGTACAAAAAGGACCTTCAATAGCCTCAGTTAATAGTAGTAAAATTAACTGCAATAAAATAATGTATTTCTTCATTGTATTTATTTATTTATTTATTTATTTTAGCTCATAAGCCATTTTGACCAATTCTATGTGGCTTATATATAAGATTTACAGTAAAAAAAAAGAACCTGTGCTTGCCTAGAAACCAGTAAATTGAGTTCTAGTTCTGCTTTATGGCCTGGTACTCTTTCTCAGCCCAATTCACCTCACAAAGTTGTTGTTGTGGGGAAAAAGGGAGGAAAAAGGAGCAGTGGTATGTTTGAAATATTTTCTCATCATAACATTCCAAGGATCAAAAATCTATACATCTTAGGAGGGGGCTATCGTATCTTCCCCCCAAATCTTCTGGACTAGCCAGGACTTAATGACTTAATAAATTTCCTAAACCCCAACGAGTCCCTCCTTCTTTGGGGACAACATTCCTGCCAAAACTAGATTGGCACAAGCTCCACCACAGCCTGTTTCAAATTGGGCCTTCTAGGTCCTACAGTGTCGATTTCTTTTAACCATCAGCCAGGCTTTCTAAGAATGATGGATGTTGTAGTTCAAAGCATGTAAAGAACACCAAGTTATGAAAAACTAATTTAAAAGCTCTGTTCAAGAAAGGAGTTTGGGACTTTCGTGTTCTTTCTACCTTGTTCTCATTCTTGTTCTACATTGTGTAAAGTGTTAGAATTACTAGATCCGCCAAGCAGATTTTTGGAAATTTCTTCCTTGGAGCCGATAAAAATCTGAGTAATTTACCTGGTCCTTGTTCACTCTTTAAGGCAAAAAGCAGGAAGAAAGGGGCAGAAAATGAATAAACTCTGGAAAGTATTTTAAATCATTCTTCATTCAGAGAAATCTATCTGCATGAATTGACAGTGTGTTAAGAGGCACGGTGGCTCAGTGGCTTAATGACATTGGGGATGGTCTCTGCTGCAGTGGTTCAAGTCCTAGCACGGGTGAGCTCCTGTCACTCGCCTTAGCTTCTTCCACTTAGCAGTTCCAAAGCATGTTCTATGTGAGTAGATAAATAGGTACCACTTATTGGTGTTCCATGCAGGCAGTTGAGTTGGTGTTCCGTGCAGGGAGTCAGGTTCCTACCAGCTCAACCTTCCTAGTTGCAGTGCCCATTTATCAGGTGGCTCCAGGGAAGGGAGGGGGCCTAGGATGCTGCTGCAGGAAAAGCCATTCATCTTTCTTGTTGGTGCAAAGCCAGTTTGCCCTCCTTGTGGTGCACCTTGGGAAGCGTATGCCAACAGAGTTGGTAAATTGGCAATCAAATTATTAGTGTGCAATAGCAGTGTGATCTCCTGGATTATGTAACAGTACCATACAACAACAATACTGTATGTTATTCCGCACACTGGTGAAAAGATCAGCAGACTATCACAGCTTTACAAAAACAAGCAAACTTCTAACTATAATATTTGTATTCAAATGGTTACAGTCAAACTTCAAAACTTTTATTTCATACAACGGATAAGTAAAAGTCTCCTTCTCAGTTACATAAACACATCAAAAATGAATTATTCCTTTTACTTTGCATTGATTCCTTTTTATGGACCACTTTGTTTAGTCTGCCAATATGCACTGTATGGTGCTGGAAGAGCAACGATGAGGCAGTGGTAAGTTTGTCACACTTCCTCTCAAAGATACAGGACCTATATCTGCTGATAACATCCAGCTGTATCAAGTGCTACCTTTCCCAAGATGCTCTATTTATAGCTTTTAGGAAGCTGCCCTGCTACTACAGACACAAATAAAAAAAGACTGGCCTGTATCAGGAGACAGAAGTCATCATTCACCATATATGGTATTTCTAGCAAAAACATTTGGAGATCTGGGAGCAGCCTGTTTTAAAATCAAGCCAAAAAATGGCGCAAAAGCAGTCTGCTACAAACTATTGCACCGAAAGCACAAATAGAAGAACAGAAGCTAAACTGCAGTATTTCAGTTTGTGATATACCTCAGGATGAATTTACACACAGACACAGACACACACACAGTGTATTCAGGCTTCCTTTTTCTCAATGAACAGAATACAGATAGTCCTGGACTTACAACCACAACTGAGCCCCAAATTTCTGTTTGTAAGTGAGATATTGGTTAAGTGAGTTTTGCCTCATTTTATGACCTGCCACAGTTGTTAAGTGAATCACTGCAGTTGACAAGTTAGTAACAAGGTTGTTAAAATGTATCTGGCTCCCCCATTGATTTTGCTTGTCAGAAGGTCGGAAAAAACGATCACGTGACCCCGGGACACTGCAATTGTCATAAATATGAGTAAGCTGCCAAGCAACCAAATTTTGATCACGTGATCATAGAGATATTCATTGGTCGTAACTGTGAAAAACAGAAGTCATTTTTGTCAGTGCCAATGGTCACTAAATGAACTGTTGTAAGTTGAGGGTTACCTGTAATGATTTAAATCAATTCCAGATGACAAATAAGAATTCATAATCATATCTATACTAACCCATTTCATTTTTATCCTAACCTCGGCTGTAAGGCCAGTTGCAAAATGAAAACCCAGAAGGAATTATATCGTCATATTGGCTGTAACAACTGAAAGAAGCTGTGCTTGACAAGGTAGCATGGACAGCACTTCCCTATAAAGTCGCCAAGAGTGAACGGTTTAAAGAATTGGCTGCAAAATACAAGAAGATAATTACCACCGTAGCCAGCTATCAGTGAAATCTATAGCTTTTTGGACAGAGCTAGGCATGCTGGGAAATAAGAAACTTACCTTCCAACAAGTCGAATCTGTAATTGTGTATTTAATTATACATTAAAAGTGCACGTACAGCATCAAACCATTATTTCATCTGTAATCTTGAAAGAGTTCACGTGCTGTCACCAAGTTATATAACCAGTTCTGGTACAGTTTTACAACATGTCTTCTGTAACAGCACCGGGTGGGGACTTTCCTATCAATGAAACAGAGCAGGCACAGCGCAATTATTTTAATTTAGTAAATGATTGTGAGTCCTTGGTGCTCGTCATAGGTGATTTTGATATAGAAAAAGAAGTGTGTCTTTTTCTTACAATTTCAAAATCTTATAAATTGGTGCAGTCAAATACTGCTTCTCAGTCCCCTCTGCAGGGCTAGCTACTCTTTATCAATAAGGAGCAAACCCCACACTCACGAGCACTGATGGTGTTACCTAGTCAGGTAATGAAACGTCTTGCAACCAAACATTCAGCCTTAGAGAGCACCAAGGACTCCACATTACTAAATAAATAAATAAATAAATAAAACCTTTATTGTCAAAGTACAACATGTGTACATTGAGATTAGCTGAGCCTCCCCCCCCCCCGTGCTCTCTCCCCCCAACACAGTGACAACAAACCCTCCATCCTACCACACCATGTGAACCAACTACACCACACACCGGCCTCCCAAGTCAATTCTGCATAAATTCACAGAGATTATATCCCATTTAAAAGCCTAACAGCCCACAGATAAAAGCTATTTTTCAGCCTGTTGGTACGGCTGGCTATACGGCTGGTAGGAGAGTAAAGAGATACCGTCCAGGGTGTGAGTCATCCCTGAGAATCTTCCTCACTCTTCCAATTCAACGAGCCCTGGCGATGTCATCCAGTGGTGTCAGGGGACAGCCCACAATGTCCTGTGCTGTGCTCACTACCCTCTGTAATACTTTCCTGTCCGCGGCTGTCAGACCAGCATACCAAACCACAATACCATACGAGAGGACGCTCTCTATAGTAGACCGGTAAAAGAGGGTCATTAGCCGTTGTTCTACCCTGTTCTTCCGCAAGACCCTAAGAAAAGTGAAGCCTCTGTTGGGCCTTTCTAGCCACCTGGGTTGTGTTAACTTTCCAGGTCAGATCTTCACAGAGGTAGACTCCCAAAAATTTAAAGGAGGAAACTCTCTGCACACAGTCCTCCCCGATGTAAAGTGGGGCAGGTTCCTCCTTTTTTTCTCCGGAAGTCTAACACCATCTCTTTCGTCTTGCCGATGTTTAGGTGCAAGTTGTTGTTACTACACCATATGGATAGTTTTTGTACCTCCGCCCTATATGCTGTCTCATCCCCACCTGTAATAAGACCCACCACAGTTGTATCATCTGCGAACTTGATTATCACAGTGGATGGGTCAGATGATATACAATCATAAGTGTATAAAGAGTACAGGTAGGGGCTAAGCACACAGCCCTGTGGCATGCCGGTGCAAAGCTTCAGGGGGGTGGACAAAGCAGACCCGACCCTCACTGTTTGTAACCGATCCCTAAGAAAGTCTTGAATCCAATCGCAGATGGCGGGAGAGAATTTCAAGTCAGTCAGCTTCTCGATGAGAATGCTCGGCAAAATGGTGTTGAAAGCCAAGCTGTAGTCAACAAAAAACATCCTGACATAACTTCCAGATTTCCAAGATGACTTGCTACAGAGTATAAAGCAGTAGCTATGGCATCGTCTGTCAACCTGTTCCCCCTATAGGCAAATTGATGTTTATCAAAATCCAGTGGGAGGCATGTCCTGAGATGTTGGAGAACCAATCTTTCAAAGCATTTCATGACTACAGACGTTAATGCAATAGGTCTGTAGTCATTCAGGCACTCAACTGCAGTTTTCTTGGGGACTGGGACAATGATAGCTTCTTTCAAGCACGATGATACACATGCCGTTTGCAAGGAGATGTTAAAAATCCTTGTCAGGACCCCCTGCTATATGACTCTGGCACCCATCCAATCATAAAAATACTAATAACCAAATTACAGTGTTCAAATATGTGGAAGAACGGGCTGTTTAGAAAAATTGCAGGCACCTGTGCGGCCTTCCTCTCTTCCCATTTGAGCATTTTACCCAGCATCAGTGCAGCAGATGCCACCTGAAACACATGGAAACATACATGGGAGGAGGAGATACTCATTTTGAAAGCTCTGCAGCAATCAGCAAAAAGAGAAAAGCAGCTGAATAAAAGAAGGTCTTTTTCCTTCAAAGGGAATAGTAGATAGTCCGAATGTAAAAAGCACATCAAAGCAAACTACTCTACATGCTGTCCCTGAACAAAGAAGAAAAAAAGCTATAGAGATCCCAGAGAAAGAGGAATTAAGGCAGTAGGCAGAACAGGATTTGCAAGAGGAAATTAGTAATATTACACAGCTTAGTATAATAATGATAAAGAGGAAATGTTGTAATAATACTAGATTCATTACTTATAAAGCGTAGTATAGAGCACGGGTGTCAAATCGATCGCGTCGTGTGACATATCGTGACTTTTTTGCCTTTGTGGAGCCTGGGTGGACGTGGCCTGCGTGTGGCGCATCCAGTCCACGGGCCGCCAATTTGACACCCCTGGTGTAGAGAAAATATTGTTAGGGTAATAGAATAGTTGCTTAACAGCTATATAGTAATTGCCAGTAATAGTAATTAGCATAGAAATGATAGCAATTGAATAGAATGAAGGATAGAGAGAGTAGAAAGGACCCACATAGATTTGTTTCACATTTCACATTTATATTTTTTATTTTTTCAAAATTAAACATCTCTAAATCTTTATAGGGAAATATAAAATGGTACCTGTCCTGTGTCCAGTGATTTTGTTGTTTTTTTGAGTCTAGGTCAGTTTATTTGGGTAGTTTTCAAAAAGAACCTATGACAAAGAAAAATTAAATTGTTTATCTTTGAAATGTTTTTCTGATTTGGCTTGTTATGATTTTAAATAGCACAGAGAGTACTGTATTTAAATGACTTTATAGTCAGATTTTCAAAGTATGTTTTCTTTGCTTCTTTTTACACTGATAAATATTTCATTGCATAAAGAAAAACCTATTTGCACCAAGGGGTAAAAACATAAAACTGTGTATTTATATTTACTGGTTATATTATTCTGTTATGAATTCCACAAGCCTTTTAAAACTCCATTTATGCAACTCTGTTTGCACAGAATGTTTTACCACCTGTTCTATACACAACTGATCTATCATTACCCATTACATTCTTTTTTGAAAGGATCTCTTGTGCATAACCCCCCCCCAAATAAATAAATCTCAGAACCAGAATGCCTGTGTCCATGCCACATGCTTACCCATGGTTTATTGAATTAACCATAATTTTTATGTATAGTACCACAGAGGAAACAAAGAGTACAGTCACCATGTGCTTTACTGTTCATCATAAAACTGTAACAGGAAACAGGAAACTCTACTTAGAACAAAGGAGCATAGAGTATATACCATAGATCCAAAATAAATACTACTGTAGTTGTTGCATAAAAATACATTCCAACAATGAATTGCAACAAACAACAATCTCTCTCTCTCTCTCTCCCCCTGTGGGTGTGTGTACATGTGTGTGGGTGTGATGGCTTACTACCCCAACCTTTGTTCTTTGAATTTCTAAAATATGGCATTCAATATATAATATGTAGTGAGAGGCTAGGGAAAAATGAAAATGCGTAGAGCACCTAAAGATACCTGAAGAAAAATTGCCATTGTGACAACGTAACAAGTTGAAGCAGGAAACAATTAAGATGGGGTTTCTTTTGGCCAAGATCATTTCTGACATAAATGGTGACCTTATCCATCCCTAGTGCCCTGTGTAAACCTAAATGCCTGAGCGGCAAAAAGTTTTGTAGCTTCTCCCATATAGTGGGTTCTGAATTCAGACACATGGCTATTCACTAACACAAGCCACATGTTGAACGGATTCTGTTTCCTGATTAGCAGAAAACTTTAATCTGGATCCAGCAAGTTCTGGTCATGATCTTGAGATCTGAGTACTGAATTTCTAAGTAAAGCCCTCAGAGAGCAAGCAAAATTTGGTAAGTGATGCATCTGCAGCAATGACAGACTGTTGTTAGAGGATACATCAAACAAAATGGAAAGGGAAATGGAATTTAGGAAAAAAATGCTCATGTTTCAAATGCTGTGACCTGGGAGATTGGCAGTCCTATGGTAAAAGGGGATGGAATGAAATCTGGGTGACTGGCCAACATGGTGTAGGAGAGGAATTGGATGAAACTGAAGCAAGCTATGGCATATCCCCACCTTTCACCTTTTACACATTATGGAGAGCAACTGGCGGTTGTGTTTCCCATTGGTAGGTGTTGCTGGTTAGAGAGAGAAAGGAAGTGAGGAATCCACCAATTGCTGTCCAGAAATTTAATCCCTGTCTTATTGTTGAGGCACAATAAAGCTCCGCTATGAGATCTGTACAAATATCAAAAACTCAAGGATGGGATCAGTATACATTACCATGGCCATAGGGAAGCACCCATAATGTGGTTTAGGTTGTCTACATATGGTAGTCTAATTTTTAGTAGAGATGTTGGGAAAGAATTTCAAGGAATTTCTCCATGGAGCAAAGAAATTCTCCCCAAAATTACTAAACCTGTCTCTCACTCTAAATTTGGCAGAAGAACAGTTTCTTCCTTTTACTTTCCTCTTCTCTTGAAAGCAGAATAACATTTCTATCCGAAACAATGTAATGGACCATTCTGGTCCATTGGGCTGAAGAAATGCTATTTCCATCCCATCCTACAAAGAAGAACCGAGTATATTCTTGAAAGTGGAGTTTTTGTTTGTTTCTTCCTCTAGAAAGATGAGAAGAAAAAAGAGCTTTAGGGGGGGAAAAAGGCTCTCCAGAGCTTTCATTTTGTTGGAGCTTTTGAGATGGATCATGACCAATATAAGCTTCTTACAAAATTATCTGGGGGAAATTTTCAGGTCAGCTCTTATTCCTTCATGCTTTCCTCCTCCAAAAAAAATTTCTACCATGAAAAGGTAGAATTCACAGAGGAGGATAGCATCTGTATGCAGAGAAAGAGAGAATGTACTTCTGTTGTATTAGCCTTTCCATCTGATGGGTCCTTCTGGAAGGAGAAAACAACGATACTGTTATGTACATAGGGGATGTCACACAGAGATAAGCCACTGACACCACCAGGTGGCAGGATGCTCTGTCAGGATTGGCAGGGCATCCTTTGGCGGGAAATCTGGACATTGGGATTGGTTCGAAGTATACCTGGCTAGGTATATAAAAAGAGGCAGTTGCCCTTTGTTAGAGTAAGTCTGTGCTGTAGCAATAAAGAGTACTATGCTGAACCCTGTTGTCCTGAGTTGTCCATCTTGGCCATGTGGTCCTGAACTCACGATCTAACAGATACCATTTGTAGAAAGGAAGACTAAATAACACTAATCTATTCCAATAAAGTAGCGGGGAAACTGACAAAATTGTAAGTGATGCAGTAATTCAGGAGCAGGATTAATGACCTTGGCTCCTGTTATCCCCAGGATTTTTAATATATTCTGAATTAAACGTCCCATTTGTCTATCAGTGTTTCCTGATAAGTTACAACTTTTGGGGGGAGAAATGGCTTGAAAAGGAGCCCTCTAGGTTCATTGGAGGCTTGCTGCTGAGATCGCCCTGCAGTGACAATAAACACAAAATTCTTTGTATATGTTTGAGTAGCGGGAATGTGCATCTGGGATTCATCTGGCATCTGAAGTTTGTACTTGGAGGTAACGGAGGGCCCTCCACAAGACTGCAAGCTGGCTGTAACTTAGTCTTCATTGATGCTGTTAAGTGTCAACATCTGTTCACCATCCCCCTTTAAAAAACCCTACTCTCCTTAACCAGGAATTCAGTTACCTTTTGTAAATGAACACTATTTACTCATATTTTAAAACTTAAAAATGCACTCTGTTATCAAATGAGACGCATCATTTGTAGATAGATAGATAGATAGATAGATAGATAGATAGATAGATAGATAGATAGATAGATAGACTGTCGCTGCACGTTTTTTCTAGTTCGTCCGAAAAGCTCAATTCTAATTGTACATTTCTTTCTGTTCTGCACCTGTGTTGATAACCTATCTGGTAACCATAGTGAATGTCATGTGGTCTAGCTATGTTATGAGTTAGTTTTGCTGTGTGCACAAGTGTAAAAAGTTTTCTAGTTTTTGTCTTTACATTTTTTTCCTTTTAATGTCTGATGAGAGAGGATGTAGTCGGTTAGCTTTCTTTGTTTATATATATATTTCTTTTGTGATTAAAGGTTTTTAATAGAATATGCGTCGGGCTTTATTTTCCTTCACCCACGCACATTATGCATCATCTGAAGCACGGTCCATCGCCCTCTGATAGGAAGAATTATTCCTTGACATTGGTTGCTGAGGATGGTTTGATTTATGTTTTAGACGATGCATGTTTCTGAGACTGTTATCAGTTAGTTAGTTCTGGCGACAGAGGAAGCTGTGATTAACTGCTGAAACATGTCGTCGGGAAGGAAGGCACGGATAAAAAGGGAGGCTCGGAGCCTGTCTCTGGAGCATCTTCCTTTGAGTTTACAGACTGCGCTCGCTTCAGCCACACGCCTTGGAGAAGACGCACCTGCTCCTGTCGATGATGCAAGGTCAGTCACTCTTTTTTCTGCTTTTCCAAGCTCCCTGGCAGCTGCCCTTGAAAATGTTCATACTCCAGGGGCTCATGATGAATTCCAAAGGCTTGGAGTGAAACCTAAAGTCAGGCTGGAGAACATTCCTCATGCTCCTCCAAGCCCTGAGCCAACTATGCGAGAGAGGGCTGTGCAAGGCTACTGTGAACAAATTGGTGTTTTTGAAAAGCGATTGCAGCAGGCAAAAGATTCAAAGGCCAGTGTCGGCCATGTTGCCTTCACCTCCTCCTTCTTCTCTAAAGCCAAAGTCACACCCACCATTGAGTGTCAAGAAATGTCTTTTACCACCAATTGTTGGTGTAAAAGGACCCACTATGTCAGTGTGTACCAAATAAAAAATGCGTGTTGACAGGTGTGTAGCGCGTTTTGGAATTTCTGCTGCTTTGGATTTGGCTTTCTTGCAGACAGCACAGTGTCTGTCTTGACAATTGTTGATAATTACTCTAGATATGGATATGTATTTCCTATGAGAGAAAAATCTGAGACCTTTCAGATCTTTAAAGACTTTGCCAATCTTGTCCACACCCAATTTGAAGTAAACATCGCCAGAATTCAGAGTGATTGCGGTGCTGAATTCATGTCTCAGCGTTTCCAGGACTGGATGCGTAAGAATGGGATAGTACATCAAACTTCAGCTCCTTACACTCTGGCGGAAAATGGAGTGGCAGACAGACAGAAAGACAGACAGACAGAAAGACAGACAGACAGTAGATCTCACATTATTGCTTTAGGGTTTTTTAATTAACTCAAGGTGGTGAATATATCTAGCATTCCTAATTATTTTTCCCACAACAACCCTGTGAAGTGAGTTTGGCTAAGAGAGAATGACTGGCCCAAAGTCATCATCATCATCATCATCATCATCATCATCATCATCATCATCATCATCAACAACAACAACAACAACAATAATAATAATAGCCATCAAAACTGCGTGATTGTGGATGAAATGTGTAACAGTGATACCCATTGTCATCGAGGCACTGGGAACTATGGCCCAAAACTTTGCAAAATACATCAAGAAATTGCAGTTTCCTGCAATAACTCCAGCAATGCTACAAAAAACTGCGCTACTCGGAACATCTTATATTTTAAGGAGGTACCTGGTTGATACCTAGGATGCTGGCAACAACACGTGTCAACCCTCAGCGCCAGTCAATTTGAATGTTCAGTTGACTGTGGTTCATGTCTAATGAATAAATAATAATAGTCAATGGATATAAATTAAGTCAGTCAGTATGCCTAAATGCACAGGAAAATATTATCATAGAAAGTTACACATGTTTTATAGGATCATAATATGATTATTACTGGCAAGCCAATCCCTGAAGAATATATGTTGATGATCTAGTATCAAAATAGTTTCAAATAAGGCAAGTTTAATAATTTCTTCTTAAACTTGCTAATAATCAAGATAATTAACAATACTTGAAAAATTGTTCAAATACATATAGAAACAGAAATATAGAAAAATGACAGCAGAGAAAGATTTAATGGTCTATCGAGTCTGCCATTTGAATTTAAAAAATCCCCACTGGCAGGGTCCAGGAGGATTTTGCCAGTGCCCCATCCTGGGAAATATTCTCTCCCCAGAGGTGAGGTGGGCCCCCCACTCTCCTGGCCTTTCAAAAAGGAATTAAAACATGGCTCTGTGCCCTCAGGTGGGGAACCCAGAGAAGCACGTAGTTGTGAGGCTGGTATGCACCTTGAGACCCCTCCTTTGGCCTTTTAAACTAATTTTTAACCGGGTTTAATCAACCTTCATCTTTCTAAATTCTAAATTTGTAACATTTTTAATTTTATTTTAACATTTTATTGTATAACTGCCCAAAGTCCCTTTTTGGCGAGATGGGTGGTTCAAAAATGTGAAAAATACATATATAAGTAATATATATTATAAATAATAAATAAGTATAATAAGCTTTCTTGAAAATCAAATTTTAGGGAAGACAATTCAGATCCGAACTCAATCAATACAACTGATTTTTTTATAGCATAAAGAAAAAAAAAGACAGACACTCCTTTAAACATAACTCTTGGTTAGGGTTAGCATATATGAAATGGTTTGCCACTGATTTCTTCCTGTATGGTTTTTTTTGTTCAATTTCTCCTCTGACCCGGCGCAGATCCCGTTGGGCCCCATGGTTCTCTGTGGAGCTCCGGGAGATGAAGCAGAGGAGACGAGGTCTAGAGAGCGGTTGGAGATCCAGCCGATCCGAATCCGACCGATTGCAGTTAAGAACCTTTATAAGGTCTTATCTTGCGGCGATAAGGACGGCGAAGTCTAACTACTTTGCCGCCCTTGTCGCGTCCGCAGATAATCACCCGGCCGCCCTGTTTATGGTGACTCGCTCCCTCCTTAACCAGGAGGTGGGAGAGGATCCCTTGCAGGGACGAGCCGAGGAGTTTAGTCATCATCTGGCGGACAAAATCGCTCGGATCCGGACCGGCCTGGACTCTGACTGGGCAGAGTCTGATGTGGAGGAATCAGGCGGTCTTGAGCACGTTATCTGGACTGAGTTCGACCCTGTTTCCCCTGATGATGTGGACAGGATCATGGGGAGACTGAGCACCACCACCTGTTTGTTGGATCCGTGCCCCTCCTGGCTAGCTTATGCGGCTCGGGAGGGAACACGAGGCTGGTTCCATGCAGTAATAACTGCTTCTTTGAAGGAGGGTGTCTTCCCTGCCGCCTTGAAGGAGGCGGTGGTGAGACCCCTTCTCAAGAAGCCTGCTTTGGACCCGGCTGCTTTAGACAACTACCGTCCAGTCTCCAACCTTCGCTTTCTGGCGAAGGTTGTTGAGAGTGTGGTGGCGCATCAGCTCCCTCTGTTCCTGGAGGAAACTGATTATCTGGACCCATACCAATCGGGTTTCAGGCCCAGACACAGCACGGAGACGGCATTGGTCGCGCTGGTGAATGATCTCTGGAGGGCAAGGGACAGGGGTTGCTCCTCTGTCCTGGTCCTATTAGGTCTCTCAGCGGCTTTCGATACCATCGACCATGGTATCCTGCTGCGGCGTCTCAGGGGGTTGGGAGTGGGAGGCACCGTTTTACGGTGGTTCTCCTCCTACCTCCAGGGCCGCTCGCAGTCGGTGTTGACGGGAGGGCAGAGATCCGCCCCGAGGCCTCTCATTTGTGGAGTCCCTCAGGGGTCGGCTCTCTCGCCTCTCCTGTTCAACATCTATATGAAGCCGCTGGGCGAGATCATTCGTGGCTTCGGGGTGGGGTATCACCAGTACGCTGATGATACCCAACTTTTTCTTTCCACCCCGAACCAACCCAGTGATGCCCTCTCCGTGATGTCCCGGTGCCTGGAGGCGGTTCAGGTCTGGATGGGGAGAAACAGGCTTTGTCTCAATCCCGCCAAGACTGAGTGGCTGTGCATATCGGCATCTCGGGTTAACCAAGTTATTCCACCTCTAACGATGGGGGGTGAGGTGTTACCCCCCGTTGATAGGGCTCGCAACTTGGGCGTCCTCCTGGATTCACGGCTCAATTTTGAAGATCACATAGGAGCCGTGACCAGGGGGGCTTTTGCACAGGTTCGCCTGGTGCACCAGTTGCGTCCCTATCTGGACCGAGACGCCCTACGCACAGTTACTCATGCGCTTGTGACCTCCCGTTTGGACTACTGTAACGCTCTCTACATGGGGCTGCCCTTGAAGACCACTCGGAGGCTTCAACTGGTGCAGAATGCGGCCACGCGAGTTGTAATGGGGGTTTCCCGATACTCCCATGTAACACCTCTACTCCGCGAGCTGCATTGGCTTCCGGTTGCCCTCCGGGTGAAATTCAAGGTGCTGGTTATCACCTATAAAGCCCTACATGGCCTGGGTCTGGGGTATTTGAGGGAACACCTGCTGCCGGCATCAAACGCCCTTCGCCCAGTGCGCTCCCACAGGGAGGGTCTGCTCAGGGTCCCGCCGGTAAGAGATTGCCGGCGGGTGACACCCAGGGATAGGGCCTTCTCAGTGGGGGTGCCTGCCCTCTGGAACCAGCTGCCGGTGGAGCTGAGGACTGCTCCCGACCTCCGATCATTCCGCCGGGGCCTGAAGACCTGGCTCTTTGAGCTCTCGGGCCCAGGCTGAGGAGACATTCATTTTAATTGGGGGTTTTAATAGTACAGGGTTGATTTAATATTTTTTTTAAATTGGGTTTTAACTTTTGTATGGTTGATTTTTAACTCCCTGTAAACCGCCCTGAGTCCTCAGGGAAAGGGCGGTATATAAATGCAATAAAATAAAATAAATAAAATAAAATCTTGGCCTACACTTAGTTTCCTATTCAGGTACCAACCAGGTTCAATGTTGTTTAGCCTTTTTCAAGTATTGGTAGGTGCCTAAATTATATCTCAAAGAACTTGCAAACTGCAGCATCACAAGGCATCATTATAAACATATTTCTATATATTGTCCTTTTTTCAACATTTGCTTTGGCAATTTATGTTTCCTTCACATCATCTTTTTTTCTTTTATGTTTTATTTATGAAATTGTTTATATATTTTTCATTTATAAAAATAATCTTTTCATTATTAAATACAATCCAAAATGGGTTTTTATTTTATTAAGAGACTGAAAAGGACGACATGGTAAAAGCAAAGCTCAGAAGAAATGAAATGTCATTGGTACAAACAGTGTAAATTACTACAGATAAGGGCCATTATCATGAAATTTGTTCTGCGTGATTATGACATAGATATTCTTGCAGAGGTGGGCTCTGATTCATACTTATAGCATGATAAGAATTCTTAAGTCTCTGTTTTTTAACCTGTGGAAAATTGTGTTAAAATTTCAATGAAATCCTTTTATATTTTTAACTCTTAGAGCTGATTTTTTTTGTCCCAGCTGTTATGTTTTATTGTTATATTTTTAACTGTTTAATTGCATATTTTGATATCTTGCAAGCCACTCAGCACTTTTTTGAGTTGGTGGCTATAATAAATAAATAAACAACAACAGCTGTTGAAAATAGATCCCTTCATTAGAGGGAATTCTCCCTCTTTCACAGGCATTACAAAGTTAATGTATATCAACCTCATTTTTTAAGAAATTGGTGCATCTGTAACTGGATTCCTATGTCATGTTAAGCCATATGATCTGTGTAGTCTGGGTTAAAATGTCTGAATTAAGCCATTACAATTATTAAAGATTTATAAATTAGTGCAGTGTGCAAACCCACCCAGTTGTGGCCTGATCAACAAAATATGGTGAAGAAATCAATGCATAGAAATGGGAAACAAATGAGTTTGTGGTTTTGAATATGTGCATGCGCACATACAAGAAGATGGATGCTTTTCAATATAATACCAGCCTCCTGAAATATTTTCATATTTGCCATTAAAAAGACTCACAATAAACAGAGCTGTCAGAAACAGATTGTTTTAGCATGATTTAATTTAACTATATTTCATTTTAATGTTTTCATATTTCCATCACTATGTTTAGGGGAAAAATGGATTAGGTATTCAGTTGAGAAGTAAATGTTTCACAGAGTAAATACCAGCATAAAAGACATAAGCTTGATAGTCAATTAGAGGAAAAATGATTTTATACATAGTGACTGCAGCAAGACTATTATATGTACAAGAATGGGGGAATATTGAAATCCCAAGAGTGGAGGTATGCATTATAAAGATGTCAGAATTGTCAGAAATGGTGACATCGACCTGTTCGGTTAGGGCAGGAGTAGGCAACCTTGGCTCTTTTATGACTCGTGGACTTCAACTCCCAGAATTCCTGAGCTAGCATGGCTGGCTCAGGAATTCTGGGAGTTGAAGTCCACGAGTCATAAAAGAGCCAAGGTTGCCTACCCCTGGGTTAGGGATAAAACAATAAGTAACATTTTTAAAAGAGTGGAAACCCCTTAGGGGCTTTTTGCTGAAAAATGAGAAAAGTGATATTTTATGGATTTGATGATTTAAAAAAGGACTAAACAAGTGGCTGAAGGGATTTTCAAAACATTAAGGAGGTTGGATAATATGTTTGTTAATTTCTGTTGCGACGAAGTTCAGAAGTCATTTATTTTTCTGGCTTTTGTTCTCTTAGTTCTTCTTTTTAACCTTTCTTTTTTGTTTTCTGCACTTACTTTTTCTTCTTTTTCTTTTCCTTCCTTCTTATCTTTCTTTTAGATTTGTCTTTCATTGCTTGAAAATAATCCTTAATAAGTTTGAGCACCAAGGATTAAAAAACAATAAGTAACATTTTGTAAAAGAGTGGAAACCCCTTACGGACTTTTTGCTGAAAACTGAGAAAACATGCAAACCTGAACGTGGTTTTTGAATGTACATTTTCCTCTGTTGATATTTGAAATCTCCTTTCACAATTTCCTCACAGTCCTGGACATTTCTCTAGAGCTCTTTTCATTTGAATCTGGCAGCCAAACGATATTGCACTTCCTTCTTCAAAGGCCAGAAATTACTATCAAGGATAAGGAGGATTCATCATCTACAGATGCAGTAACCCCCATCCTGAGGACTTTACACCTTTTCAGTATAGCTTATATGGCTTCAAGAGAGGATTAGGCTGCCTATCAACAGTGATTAGCTGGGCTGCATCAGGGCAAAAGGCTTACTTAGTCTGTGTCCTGGCTTTGTGGGACCAAGGTGTGAAATAGGATTCAGAAGTATATAGAAAGTTCTGCACGTCTTCTGAAGCTCAGAATTGACAGGCTGCGAGCTTTGTCATGAAGTCACTGAAAGATAATCCTCACTACACTACAACACAGCAAAGGGAACAAACTTTCAAATTGAATTCTAATGTTTTCAGGAATCTATGAAAGTCACGATTAGGTATGACTCTGCATTTCTTCCAATCCAGACAAAGGGCAAGCCATCTGATGAGATTTACCTCATAGGTTGCCTATGTGCTTAACTGCTTGGAGGAGATGTCTGTGTGAAAGACTTTGTGAAGACAGGTCACAGGTCAAATGCCATGTTCTCAAATTACCTCTTCTGCAGTGTATTTCACAGTGTTATATCTAGCTGGTTCGGTTTGGTTCTTATGAAATGATTGTTAAATTCTGCTCAGAAAAGCAGGGTACGGATGAAAATTAGATCCCTCTCTTTCTGTCTCTCGCACACATACATACAGTACATATGTAAAAAACCACACATAAGACACATACATGCATATAACTGATTTCCCATTTATCAATAGTCCCTCGCTAATAAAACAACAGCATTGTTTCTAAATCTGAACACTTATCAAGAAATGACATTTAAAGAATGAGGAGGGCAGTCAATCCCTACTTAGTTCAGACCAGGATTTAATACAGAGGATGAATGGCTATTTTAGGAAAGGATTAGGACTCATTTGTTCTAAGTTTAATGGCATGCTATGATACTCTTCACTTTCAACTCATTATAATGTTTTATATAAATGTGCTAAGAAACTAGTCCTTATCAATTTGATTTTAAGATTCATGGTATATAGACTGATGAAAATATTTACAATTATTTTGATACTGAGCAGAAAAAATATATCCTGAAACACTTCCCCTTTCCCTTGGCAAATGATTAGATGATAGATAGATAGATAGATAGATAGATAGATAGATAGATAGATAGATAGATAGATAGATAGATAGATAGATAGATAGATAGATAGATAGATAGGCAGATAGATAGGCAGGCAGGCAGGCAGGCAGGCAGACAGACAGACAGACAGACAGACAGACAGACAGATAGATGACAGACAGAGAGATATATTTTCACGCATAAACAACTAATGATTTTCTATCCCTTCATGTCACTCCAAATCCACCTGAGGGACCTTTACTTATTTTGTCAGATCTAAGAACCTGTTAACATGTAAATTATTTAAAATAATAGTTTAATTTATGCTAAAATTCTTGTTCAACTATATGCTTTTAAATATCAAATGAATATGGATTTGAATACACAGTCATGTTAAATTTGAAAAAAGTTCTCATATATACTGGTTAAAAAAAACAACCTCAACATGCTAATTTTCCTTTCTGCTAAGCACAGTTGTAGCACACCCTGTCCATCCTGTAAATCTGATTTTCTCTAAAGCTGCAAAAAATTTAAAAGATCAATTAAGTGATTGTGCAAAGCCACAGATTTGACGACAGTACTTCAGAGGCATCAGGGAAAAAGGAGATTACAATTCTAGTGAATTGTCTCATGCCCATTTCCCCACCCTCACCCCCCCATTACATAATGTGCCTCATACATGGAGGTTGGTTAAGAGTGAAAGGTTACTTGCTTCTCTCACCCCCCAACGTAAAAAGTAACTTGCATAAATTTTGGCAGCTGGCCTAGAGCAGCTCCATTAGCCTTTGTCTAGATCAGGGGTGTCAAACTCGATTTCCTTGAGGGCCGCATCAGCATTGTGGTTGTCCTTGGGGGAGGGCAGGTGAGCATAGCTGAGTGGGTGGGTGTGGCCAGGTGAGTGTGGCCAGCTTGACATCGCTCATGTCAGAGGGTGCCTGTAGGGGGCCAGGCAGGGTTGTGGGGGTGATCCAGGTGGGGGGACACATCTGCGCTACATGGGCTGCGGAATCCCAAGATGTGCCAGCCATTGGGTGGTTGAGGGGCTGGCGAGCTGCGGCTGCTGCCGGGCACCGCTGGTCCCCATGCACTCGCCGCCTCCTATGGGTGGGGCTGGGGTGGGCTGGAGTAGTGGGGTCCGATCCCTTTCCATCTACGGGGCAGCCCCTTTGGGCCAAACTGGGCCCATGGCAGCCTTTTATTTGACATGTCTGGTCTAGATTCTGTAAACCTGGCCCAGCAACTTCTGACAGGAATAATGCCTAGGGCTTTTCTGCAAAACCACTGATCCCAGACTGGCAGGGCTTTAAGAAATGGATTTGGGGGGACACAACTGGATGACCTTGCCTTAACTTCTGCTTGGCTTTTCTTGTTTTACTTCCAGCATCCTGTATTCCAGCTTCCACTGGAGCAAACCTTGCTGAGCAGTCACCTGAGGCAAATCCTAACTAGGAAAGTTTAGAGTTGGATGTCTGTTTGCTCTGATTGGCCACTGAGGAGCTGCAGGTCCACCCCCGCCCCCACTCTGGTTCTCAGCCATTGATATGAAGGCTATTTCCCCTTGGACAACAAAAGAGTCTCCCATTATGTAAGAACAAACAAATAAACAAACATTTCCCACTTCTCTTGCCAATCCATAGTGACAGGAAAGGGGTTTGTGTTGGGGGGGGGGGGAAGGGAGAGGAAGCATGTAGAAGGAGGAGGAAAAATAACTTCCTTGGCGCCACTTCCCTGAACCTACAGAGTGATCTGATCCATGAGATCAGAAAAAAAAGACCCATTTTTGTTACCACTCACTAATAGAAGCAGGAAGAGTGAAGCAGGAAGTGACTGTCACAAAGGTGCTTTTTCAAGAGGCAACTGGACTTCCTGTTTTGTTTTTTCCTTTGAAGACATTTCACTGCTCAACCAAGAAGCTTCTTCAGCTCAGTCTCATTCCCCACCATCCAGTCAGAGCTGAAGAAGCTTCTTGGATGAGAAGCGAAACGTCTTCAAAGAAAAACCAGAAAGTCCAGTTGCCTCTTGAAAAAGCACTTTGGAGACAACCATGACGTGGATGACTGAGAATCTCCATATGCAGGAAGTGATTCTTTCCTTCCACTTCTCTTGCCAGCATGGTGGGAAGGAAACAAAAACCAAGGAGTCCATGCCAGTCTTAAGCAGCCCATCATGTCTGTAGAAACTCTGCCAGCACTTTTGCAAAGAGGGAGGCACAGACTTTAAATCCAGACAGCAGAGCTTTATATAGGATAATTGTGATGAAGAAAAGCTCTTGAATGTGACTTCTGTTACAGGGATCCCATACTGTGCTCTTTTGACAAAATGGTTTCCTTCCTATGGAAAGAAAAGATCAAGGCCACCACGAGGTATTTTTGCAATTCCTCATCCATACAGTTTTCTATCTCTTTTCAAACCATCCATAATTCTTGGCCATGTTTTTTCAGAAGAAATAGGCTGTTATGGGTCCCCAGAATTTTACCTTCCAATTAATTTTATCTCTTTCTTTATCACTTATGTCTAGTATCACCATGAAGCAGAATTTGTTTGACCCAATAAAACAGGGGTCTTCAAACGTGGCCCTTTTATGACTTGTGGACTTCAACTCCCAGAATTCCTCAGCCAGGCACGCTGACTGAGGGATTCTGGAAGTTGAAGTCCACAGGTCATAAAAGGGCCAAGTTTGAAGATCCCTGCAATAAACTGACACAAAGTCATGACTCTAAATGACTCTCCCTAAGTAGACTGAAAGATTACACTGAATCATACGTAGTTGCAATCAGAGTAAAAACCACATTTCTAATTCTGGCAAAGGGTACACTTCCTCACACTGGCTAAGTCTACACAGTCTTTCTAACAGACATGCACACGTGTTGAGTCAAATAGTAGTAGTTGCACCTTTTTTTTAAGCAAAAATAAAAGAGATTGCAATTATGTCCAAGATCTTTGGCTCTCTAGTGTTCCTCTAAGAACACTCTGAAAAAATGCAGGACATTTTTTTAAATCACTATTTATTTCCTTTTAAAGACATGAATGGTCCTGAATTTGGGGACCATTCAGGTTCAGTAACTTTGGACCCATGCCCAATCTACATTCCTATCAACACTAAAATTTCTTTCTTTCTTTCTTTCTTTCTTTCTTTCTTTCTTTCTTTCTTTCTTTCTTTCTTTCTTTCTTTCTTTCTTTCTTTCTTTCTTCCTTCCTTCCTTCCTTCCTTCCTTCCTTCCTTCCTTCCTTCCTTCCTTCCTTCCTTCCTCTCTCTCTCTCTCTCTCTCTCTCTCTCTCTCTCTCTCTCTCTCTCTCTCTCTCTCTCTCTCTCTTTCTTTCTTTTTCTTTCTTTCTCTCTTTCCTGTTTTGTGATGGCAGAACAAATAAAAGTATTTCTTCTATCATCAGAGTGAACATGCAAGTCAGTACTGTCATTCTCTTCATTTCTCAAGGGCCTTTATGAAACACAAAGGCAACAAATGTCTAATCCAATTTTTCAGGCATCTTAGACTAATGTATGCAGCTATTTTTAAATCAGATCACAGTTTACCTAGTATGGTAACTGGCAACAGCTCAACAAAGCTTAGGGTGGTTCCAGCTTTAGTTTCCGATGCTCGATTCCATGTAGTTTAATACAAAAAGTGAAAATTGATACATAAACAATGAAATGAGATACATTAATTCCTCAGCAATTAGGCTCTTTGTAGTCAGGGTAGCACAGAGCAGGCATTGAAGGAGACTTAATTATGAAAGGAAACATGGAGACAATTCAGTTCAAAGCAGCCAAAATTTCAAAGTGAAACAGTATTTATTGCAATTAAGAGGTATGAATTTGACTTCAGTTATTCAGTGAGTGTGCTTTGTTGGTGTTTGCCTTGAGGGCTATCATCCAATAGAGAAATCCTCGGATTCAGCATAAACTAGTTTTGGAAATATTTTACAAACATGGTTGGGAAGAAAAAATGGCTTTCACTTTTTGGTAGCATCTGCATCCAGCTACTTTGGGTGAGATTATCAAACTTTTAGACAATGCGTCTAGAACAAATGACAAAGGTCAGCAACAATCTTATATATATATTTTAACACTCTGCCTAAGGGGAGTGGTGAGATTCAAATAATTTAACCAACGGTTCTCTGCAGGGGGGGAGGCAGGCGGGGTGCTGCCATGAGGCAGGTGGGTGAGGGGGGGCAGCTGCCCCATGTTCCCCGCTTAGTGTGCCGAAGGGTCCCCGCAGCCAGGCCTACCACACCCCGACACCTGTCACGCCTCGCCTGTTCAGTAGTGACTTCAAAAAGTAAATAAGGGGCAAAGCTTCCACTTCAAGATCATGATCCTGCTTTTCTCACTCTATTTCATCCTTGAAACTTCATGCAGATGCCTTTGGGATGGTCTTCAACTATTTCCTAAAGGAAAAAAAAGTGAGGCCAGCCTTATCTCAGAGGGTAAGCTGTTCAACAGTGAAGAGCCTGCCATTAACAACATCATGCCATTTTCTGACTTCCTGTCTTTATGGTTTCTCTAGGAGCTGTTACACAAAGCATTCTCTCCACTCAGATCATGTAGGCTGGGTAGATTCGATCTGGATAAGACAGTTCTGGAAGTACTGCTACCAATTGTAACTAATACTATTCTGAATTGGGTTCCGGAGCCTCTTGGCCAATGGTGCAGTCTTTACAAAATACTGTAGGTGTTATTTTGATCAATCGTCTACATGCTGGTCAGAAGGTGAGAAATGATATCATTTGCTTCGGTTTCTAAGTTGTCCTCCTATTCAATATCTCAATCAAGGCACCAAATTCTGCTAAAGCCACATTGTTAAAAAAGGGGTAAATGCAAATTTGTTGGCCAATATCTGAGATACATAATAATACACTGGTTCTTTACAGACTATCTAGAGACTTCTGGGATGTAGGATTATGCTGACATAAGACTAAGATTATACAGATAGCCTTTGGCTTGTGACCACTTGACTTTTCAAAGTTACAACAGAGCTGAATGAGGGGAACTTAAAGACTGGTCCTCAAAATTGTAGCTGTCCCTGTAGTTCAGGCATTTGGAAGCTGGTTCACAATTAATGATGCTGGCAGCATCCTATAGTCACATGAATGCCATTTCGCAACCTTCTTTGCTGGCTTCCCACAAGCAAAGTCAACGGAGGTCCTCCCGCAAGTAGCTCCCACTAGTCATTTCTGATGCCTCCACTTATTAAACTGGGGAGTCTCTTAGCAGGATGGAGATATTCTGTACTCAATAGTGCCCATCCACCTGTGGCATTTGCCCATCTGACTGTATTTCATAATGCCCACTTGTGGCTGTCACCCACACTCACTCTGTAGCACCTATACCTCTCACTGGGCAGCCTGCTTGCATTGGACCTGGTTTCAATACCTCCTCCCACATTGTGCCATATGAGTTCCTCGCTTAATGACAGCAACGGGAACTGCTGGGATTGCCATCACTAAGCAATGCAGTCACATGATGTTGAATTTTATGACCGTGTTACTTAGCAACAAAAATTCAGGTCCCAATCACCATGGTAATCCAAAGACAACTTCCCATTAAATTTCTGACTTGGAAATAGAATTTAAGGCATGCAGTAGATATAATGAAAACAAGAGCAGAAATTACAGAGTAACTTTAAAGCTGACGATAGAAGTTTTTTTTAAAAAAAGTGGTAGTAAGATGCACATTGAATTCTACTCCCTCCACGCCTGTGAATCACTACTGCACAAATGAAATAAGAAGGGAACTTGTTGCTTTAATTATTCAGCGTGATCCAGCAGGATTTTCTCTTCCTCATAATTCATTCAGCAGAGATAAACATTTCTCTCTTTCTGCCAGACAATGCCATTTACTGGATGTACACAAGGCTGCAGCGGAGATGACTAAATTGTAAGCTATTACAAAGGTGATTTGACCTTTCCACTTGAGTGTCAATTGTCCTCCTTGATCTGAGAAATTAAGCAGCTGCTCCATGAATGGAATCTCATCTCTACCTGATGAGTCAAACTTAGGTTGCTTCTGTTTCTGAAAACAACAACAACAACAACAAACAAAACAAAACCCCTGCTTCCAGCAATGTCACCTGATCTAAGCAGGCATTCGATCGGTGATAGTTATATATACATTAATATTGGGGACATAATGAAAGAATCTTGCTAAATCAAACCAAAATCCATAAACAGGGCATGAAACTGCTAGTATCCACGTGTATTCTTTTTTTTTTTAATAAAAGATTTTATTGAATTTTATAAGGTTAGGGAGGGGATATAACCAGGGTAGGGATTAGGGTTTAGGGTGGGGTGAGGATTGGGATTGGGGTGGGAACGGGGCTGTGAACATTGGGATTACCCCCCAAATAACATTTTCAAGCTTTAGCAAACAGACTATTGTCCGGGTACATACGTTCAATTAACGTTAATTAATATAACAGTAAATAGCTGTAATGTATATGCTAAATGATAATCATAAACGGTATCAGTTAATGAATAGATGTCATTCTCCTTACTAATATATATTCAAAATAGCATATCACATTCATTTCTCGCTAGTTCGTTAGAGTGTGCAGAAATGGACAGATTAACCTTAGAGATTAAAGAGAAAGAGGACTCAATTTATTTTAAAACATGGGACAAATTTTACCAATGATTAGGAAAACGAACTAGCGAGAAATGAAGTCAAAATAGCACTCATGACCCATTAGCCCGGCAAGGTAGTCCAGACAAGAAGCAGAACCAAGAATACTAACTCTATTGTAAGGTTACATTAACAGCACGTTGCAAGTCTGAAAGTACACATAGTCCTCGACATTACAACAGTTCATTTAGTGACCGTTCAAAGTTACAACAGCACTGAAAAAAGTGACACAACCGTTTTCACACGTACAACCGTTGCAGCATCCCCATGGTTACGTGATCAAAATTCAGATGCTTGGCAACTCCTAAATCCTATTTAGCACGGTTGTAGCATGGTCCCAGGGTCATATGATCACCTTTTGCAACCTTCTGACAAGCAAAAGCAATGGGGAAACCAGATTCACCCACGTTACTAACTTAACAGCTGCGATGATTCACTTAACTGTGGCAAGAAAGGTAGTAAAATGGGGCAAGATTTACTTAACAAACACTACGCTTAGCAACAGAAACTTTGGCCTCAATTTTGGTCATAAGTCGAGGATTACCTGTATTTCTCTCCTTTTCTTTTAATCTCCAGAAAAACTAGGGAGGGTACCTCCTGAAACATTTCCACGCTCTCTCCTCCGCCCTCCGTGGGCTGAGATATCTCTTACATGCTGGCTCTCTGTCCTGTCTTCCAAGTTCATTCTCACACACCACTACATAACTATCCAATGGAAGTCCTGCCCCTTTGTCCATGTGTCTCACACTGATGCATGTATACAAGAAGTGGGATTTTTTGGACTTCCGGTGGCGACGCGACGCTGAAGACAGCCATCTCCGGGCTGTCCGCTCCGCAGCTTTGTTGAATCACTGAAAACAGCGCCGATCAGCTGTTTTGGTGATTCGGAAGCCCCCTCCCCGAGAGAAGAGGAGGGGGTGAGGCCCCAGGTAGGGGTTGAGCTCTCCGGGGCCGCCTGAGCTTTAAGTTTGGGCGGCTGAAGGATCGAGCCCCCCCGAAGCCTGGGTTTGCTCCGGGCTGCGCAGCGTCTCTGCTCCATGATTTTTGGAGCAGAGCCAAGCGTTAGCAACCACCCCTGCCAGAAGGAAAGACTCTTGAGTATGAAGACGCAGGCAGAGCGGTACAGGAGGTCAAGGTGAAGTGGACTTTTATCTTTACTCTCTAGCTCAATGGATTTTATGGCTTTAAAGTGAAAGTGCGCAGCAAGTGAAAGTGTGGGAAGATGGCGACGAAAGCCTCCAAAGTTCTCCGGAGTGCGGGGGCTTCCCCGGTGCAACAGACTTCATTGCAAGCTTTGCTTCCTCCTGCACCTGCTCCGGCATTGACGCTTAAGGATTTACAGGATGCCTTTGAAAAGCATTCACAATTAATGTCAGATATGATGGAAAAGCTGGAGGAGAAACTGGAGGAGAAGATGGAAGAGAAGTTTAGAGCAATGAGGGCAGACATCTTGCTTACAATTGAAGGTGTGGCTGTATGTGTGCAACGCTTGGACGAAAAAGTGGAGGATCTTAGTCAAAAGAATTCTATATTAGAAGCAAAAGTACTAGAGAATGAAAATATAAGGGATAAAATGGATGGAGACTTGAGCCTCGTCCAGTACCATCAGATGGAGTTTGCTATCAGAATCAGGGGTTTAAAAGAGAATCCTAAAGAAGATTTAAAGCAGCTGATCTCCGAGGCTTTGGAAGTGGTACTGGGTCAGCCAGCAGCTGAAATTGAGGGAAGTATAGATAAAATCTTTCGTGTGAACTCATGGATTCCAAGGCAGAGGAAGCTACCTAGAGATGTGGTGGTTTACTTTACAAAGAGAGCAATTAGGGATGAAGTTATTCAAGTTGCTTATGATACTAAGTTTGTGGTTGCTGAGCAAGAAGTTTTGGTCTTAAAAGAGATTCCTCCAAAGATTTTAAGGAGAAGGAAAGATTTTGCCTTTCTAGCACAGGAACTTAAGAAATGTGACATCAAGTTTAGATGGGAGATTCCAGTGGGCATGGTGGTGATGCACGAAGGTAAAAGACATCGTCTGGTTACAGTGACTCAGGCACGTGATTTTTACAGTAAAGTTTTAAAAGCAACCCCTCTAACACTTCTGGAATCTGTAAAGGGAAATGGCGAGGGAAAGCCTCAAGATGCTGAAGGAATACAGATAGAGGAGAATGGTGCTGGAGGGGATCAAATTACAGTTTCATCGGCAGCTGTTGGAGAGCAGAGGATAACGCGTGCTGCTTTAAAACGAGCAAAACAAATAAAAGAACAAGACCAACAGAAGTTTATGGAATTTTCAAAGCGTACTTACAGCAAGGCAGTGGGAGGAGCACGGCCCAAAGGAGACAGAGGGGCTATAAAAGATGTGCTCCAACAGCTTCGGGATGACAAGTATGGCGACTAAGTTCCTAACCTGGAATGTTAATGGATTAAATTCACCACAGAAGAGAAAGAAAGTTTTTCAATATTTAAAACAATTTAAGACTGATGTTATCTGTTTGCAAGAAACGCATATTAGGGTTATGGACCAAAAGTATTTGTTGAACTCAAGGCTGGGCACGCAATTTATTGCTTCTGCAATGAATAAGAAAAATGGAGTGGTTATCTATGTCAAGAGTACTCTGACAGCGGAACTAATTGAAGTAGACAAACAAGGAAGATATGTTATGATAGATTTGCTGTTAGAAGGCAAAAAATGCTTTTAGTTGGACTGTATGCTCCTAATCAACAACAAACTGATTTTTTTAGTTTACTACATACAAAGATTACCCAGTTGGATTATAAATCTTTTATTTTTATGGGAGATTGGAATGGTGTCTTGGATGTACAGCTGGATAAATCTGGTTTCTTTAAGCGTGCCCCGAGTCATGCTAGATTGCCTAAATCTTTTTTTGAAATGAAGGATGAACTGGAATTGCGAGACATTTGGCGAGATACGCACTTACATGAAAAAGATTATACTTTTTTTCCTGATAGACATCAATCTTTTTCTAGGATTGATTTTATATTACTGACTAATGATTTTTTTTCTAGGACTAAGAAGATAAAGATTTGTGCAAGAACTATATCTGACCATAGTCCAGTCTGGTTAGAGATCAACAAGGACAATAGAGATAGGCGCTCCTGGCGCGTAAATGAGAATTTGTTTAGAAATCAGAGAAATGTGGAAGAATGTAAAAATCAGATGAAGGATTTTTTTTGAAATTAATATGAACAAGGATACCTCTATGGACATGGTTTGGGATGCTAGCAAAGCCTATATGAGAGGGGTGTTAATATATATGAATAGTAAATACAGACATAATTTGGAAGTTAGAAGGAAAGAACTGGAGAATGAAATTAGGGAAAAAGAAAAGGCCCTAATTTTGAATCCATCGGATGCGAAGATTAAGGAGGTCATTAACCTGCTAAGAGGACAATTTGATAAGTTGATGGCTGATCAGGTGGCAACTAACCTACGGTTTGCTAGGCATAATCCTTTTTGCAATGCCAATAAACCAGGTAGGTGGTTAGCCTACAGGTTAAGGAAAAAACAAAGGGCTTCTAATATAGATAAAATTGAATACAAAGGAAAGGTTGTGTTTCAACAGGATCTTATCAAGGAAGCCTTTGTGGATTTTTATTCCAAATTATATGTTAAGGAGAAGATTAATGAAATAGATATTGATGTATATTTGAAGAATGCTAGCATCCCGGTTCTCACACAAGAACAAAAGGAAGAGATTAATCAATTGATAACAGAAGAAGAAATTCTTTTAGCAATTAAGGAATTGAAGGTGGACAAAGCGCCAGGTACGGATGGACTGACTGCGGTCTACTACAAAAATTTACAATTGGAGCTGATAAAGCCATTAAGGGAATTGTTTCAGACAATTCAGAGGGGGGGAAGGGTGCCTCCGTCCTGGAGAACTGCTTTTATTTCTTTGATTCCGAAGGAAGATCAGGATGCTACTCAAGTAAGAAACTACAGACCAATATCACTTTTAAATACAGACTACAAGATATTTGCTAAGGTGTTAGCTAACAGATTGATGAGGGTTTTGCAACAGATGATTCATGGGGATCAAACTGGGTTTATTAGTGGTAGACAAATGAAAAATAATGTGAGGCATATAGTTGATGTGGTGGAGTTTTTGGAAAGGAACAACCAGATCCCTGCGGCGCTAATTTTTTTAGATGCTGAAAAAGCTTTTGATCAACTGGATTGGCAATTTCTGATGAAAGTTTTAGATAAAATGAATTTTGGGGATAAATTTTTACAACCAATTAGGGCATTATATCAAAAACAAACTGCCCGAATAATAGTTAACAATAGCCTGACTGAAGTATGCAATATTGAGAAGGGCACAAGACAAGGGTGTCCGTTATGACCTTTATTATTTGTTTTAACATTGGAGATATTATTGATAAAAATACGGAACTCGGAAAAAATTAAGGGTATTCAAATTAGAGATCAGGATTATAGATTGAGGGCATTTGCAGACGATCTGGTTGTTACGGTGACCCAGCCAGAAAGCTCTGTTGTGGACCTGATGGAGATAATAATGCAATATGGGAAGGTTTCTGGATTTAAGGTTAATGTACAAAAAACAAAAATTTTAGCCAAAAATATGACAGCATCGCAAAAGGCCCTTTTAGAAGGATTAAATGGATTTGAGATTGTTAAAAGGCTTAAATATTTGGGGGTGTATTTGTCACCCTCCAATGCAAAGTTATATAAAAATAATTATGAAAAGTTATGGGGAAAAATTCAAAAAGAATTGGAGAGTTGGGAAAAACTGCAATTGTCTTTGCTGGGAAGAATTGCAGCAGTGAAAATGAATGTCCTGCCTAAATTTTTATTTTTATTCCAAATGATACCGGTCCTTAAAAAAGACTCTAATTTGGAAGAATGGCAACGGGGTATCAATAAATTTGTCTGGGCAGGGAAAAGGCCACGAGTTAAACTTAAGATTATGCAGGATACTCATGAAAGAGGTGGTCTTAAAATGCCTAATCTTAAATTATATTATGAAGCTGCTGCGTTGTCAGGAATAAGTGACTGGATTAATTCGACACAAGGGAGATTATTAAATCTTGAGGGCCACGACTTGTTATTTGGCTGGCATGCATATTTGTTGTATGATAAGAAGGTAGATAATGTGTTTAAAGTGCATATTTTAAGACAGGCATTGTTGAGAGTTTGGAAGAAGTATAGACATAAGTTAGACTACAAGATGCCGTTGTGGGCAATCCCGAAACATGCAATAGAAAACATAAATGTTGGCTTCAAACATGATGTGACTACGTATAAGGAGATCTTAAGCTTGGAAAGGAACGTCTGGTGTTTGAAGCCGTACAATCTCTTGCGAGATGAGAAGATCGTTCAAACTTGGTTTCAATATACTCAGTTACGTGCCAGGTGGAAAGAAGATCAGAAAATTGGTTTCTCAATGACTGATGAAAATTTGATAAAGCAAATTAGAAACCAGGGTCCAGCACATATCAAACGGATTTATCTTGCATTGATAGATATCGACTCAGAAACAGAACTTGTTAAAGACTGTATGATAAAATGGGCCCAGAATATTCAAGAAGTTATTACAATGGACACGTGGGAAAAGATCTGGGTGAGGAACGTAAAATTTACGCAAGCCCAAAACCTAAGAGAGAACTTTTATGAAATGTTTTATAGATGGCATTTAGATCCTAAAAAGCTTGCAAGTATGTATCCGAATTATCAACCTAAATGTTGGAGGTGTGGTGGCGAAGATGCAACGTATTTTGATATATGGTGGACCTGCAAAAAGGTTAAGGCTTTTTGGATAAAAATTTGGTGGAATATGCAGAAGATCTTCAAGCAAAGGATAAAGTTTTGTCCGCAATTGTTTTTATTGGGCATAATTACAGATGCTACTGTTGTGGACATTAAGTTGATGTTGAACTTAATCACAGCAGCAAGACTCTTAATAGGCCAATATTGGAAAAAGGAGGAACTGCCGACTATAGAAGAATGGACTCTAAAAGTTTCTGACCTGGCGGAAATGGCAAAGATTTCGGCTTACTTGAAAGATCATTCGCAAGAACGTTATATTATGGAGTGGAAAAAGTGGATTGATAATATCCAGAATAAATATGGGACTAAAAAGTTTCATTTAGCATTTGAATAAGTTTTCTTTTCTTTTTTTTCTTTTTCTTTTTATATGTAATATTAGTATTGCTTGTAGTCATTTCATATGAGCTAGAGTGCGATAGAATTAATAGTTTATTGTTGTTAGCATATGGATGTTTATGATTGTTCTTTGTTTTTATACCTTGTACTTAGCTCTGGGAAGTCGGGGGGGAGGGGGGAATGGGGGGGAGGGATAGGGAGGGTTAGGTAGGGGTGGGTGGAGGGAGGGGGGGATTGTTAAAGATAAAATGTACTGTAAAACTTTTCAATAAAAAAAGAAGTGGGATTTTGATTGCCCTGCTACAACCACCATTTTCCCTTTCTTGAGCCTTTCTCCAGACGCTTCCTGACTGAAGTAAATCTCCAGTCCGATTCCTCATTCCAGGAACTTAATTTACTAGGAGCTAGTTTACGTGTTGAATGGGTTCCCAGATCCTACTGAGTGATAACCTGGCTTAACAGTTGGTCGAGTAAGCCACAGTTGGTGAAGTTGCTACCTCATGTTAAGCCCAGACCAAACAAACAGGTGAGTTGCTATAGGAATAACAGAGAACACATGTGAAAGTTGGCGGTCAGGTTGCAAGATCTTATATATACTCAGTGCCATATTCCTGACAGCTACCGAAAGGAGCTAAGAGACTCACAACAAGCCAGCCAGTTTCTGTGAGGTAATTGCTTCTACACAGTAGAAACTGCTATTGTTTACCTGCCATATCAATGTTTTATTGCTTTCTTGTAGGGAAAAAAACATTAAATAAGTGTATCCTGCCCTTCTAATGTGTGCATCTGTCGTTACAAAAAAAATCCTTAAAGCTGGAGTGGGAAGCTGCCAAGCCAGCCAGCCATTTCAATCCCTTCCCACAAAGTTTTACTAGTCAGATGGTGTTTGGTGTTCTTTCCCTCAAAGGAAAGCTAGCAAGTAAAATAATTGACTTATTCAAGGACCAGCAATGGCACTGGTGATTCCTCACGAAGTTGGGCATGATTTCAAATGCCACCTTTAGGAAAGGTAAATAGGAGGGTTAAAGCTGTCCCTAAGAGCTTCAAGACACTTTATCGTAATATTTCAAGAAGTGTGAAAACCAAAGAAGACTTGTGACCTATTGAGCACTTGAGTTGTGAATCAAGTCAATTTGCATTAAAAGAGTTTTGGGTTTTTTTAAATCCTCTCCGAACTTCAATTTCTCTGACAACCACTGGGATTTGTCTCTGATTAGAGGCTTGGATTAAAGCAACAAATACAGTTAGCCAATAAAGAAAGAAGTTAGACTGTTCTTTCTGTCCAACATTCCAGACTGCAATCTTTTAAATTTCACAGTTGCCTGACATTTTATTTCTAACAAAATGATGAAGAACTGCTATGCTGAATAGGGCACTCCAATGATCACTGTTATTGGCCACTATCATTGGTGAAAAACTCATTTGTTATAGTAGCATTACTGTCTTAATAACGGTAAAATCAACTTCACCTGGGTGAAGTTATATGCAAGTTTTAAATCTATCAGACATTTTAACTCTTAAATCATCTCCTCACATGAGGCAAAAACTGTTTAGGCCTAAGCCTGCTGTGATTTTTCTCTTATTGAAGCTATTGCTGTGCCCCAAGTTTCTTCTCCAATCACTCCTATTCAATTTGACGGGGTGAGACAAAGACCCATTTATGGATGTTTTCTGTAAAAAAAAAAGTTTTTGTGACTTATGATTTTGATGTATAGAAAGACTAGGTTATAGAAAGAAGAGAATTATGATGTAATCTTAGAGAGGTTTGATTATAATTGTAAGTATAACTGCCAAGAGGAAGATCAGAAGTCATCTCTTTATACTTCTTTTAACGTTTCTGTTCTGTTCTTTTCTTTTTTTTCTCTTACCTTTTTCTTTGTCTCTCCTTTCCTCTCCTCCACATCTTTTTCTTTGAATGCACTTATTATATATGTAAAATCTTTTAATTAAAAAACCCCCTTTTTTAAAAAAAAGATGGAGGTAATAAAGTTTCTACTTTTTCTGAGGAGGGGATTGAATGGTCACAAGTAGAGTTTGGAGCACTGGTGCTTATCATAGGTGAGGCAAAGCATTTGTGTAAATATCTTGAGTTTCATTGCTCCCCGTACCAAAACTAAATCCATTGGGAAGTTAGAAGGCATCTTCAGTTCAGAAGTGTCAGCAACCGGTGGGGGGCTTCTTCTAGGGGAGGAGAAGGAGAAGACTTTTATCACCTCTCAATAGTTAAAAAGCTCAAAAGCAATATTATAAAGAAATTATCAGACACCATTAAATAAGGTACCCCACTTTTGCAGGAAAGAAAAGCTCTGGGAAGTGGTTTAATAAATGTCAGGTGAGGAATACATGGATTCAGATGAGCATGCTATTTCCCCCCCCCCAGTGAATTGGCATCGAAAAGGAAAAAAGGAAAAGAGAGTGACAAGGCAGGTTTTATGTAGCGATGCTGATTTTGCCACGGACATCTCCTCTCTCCCCTATCTGTAATGGAAACTTCCAGCATTAAATGCAGTCTAAAAGGAAATGTTCTGCATGTGTGCTTTCAAGCCAATTATTGCTGAAAAGAACTCGGGCAAGTGAATGTTCTTGGCTTGCTATAAATGGGAATTTCAGCTCTTGGCACTCCCTGTACGAAAAAAAGGAAAGGGTTTTTTGTTTTTGTTTTTTAACAGAAGTAGAGTAAGACTCTAGCTGTCTGGCTGCCTCAATTACTTTTGGCTGCCTTCCATCTGCTAAATGGAAATAAACACCAAAAAGAGAATAGTATGACTTGCTACTCCATAATGTATTGTTTATTATATAAATCTCTAGTAATAATGATACTAGTAAAAAAGAATTCACATGGTTATTTGATGCTGAATGGGAAATGTGAATTTAAAATGGTTTGCTTGTGAACAAATTTAAACGTTATGCTAAGTATAGTTCTTTATGTGCTGTCAGCCTTGTTCCCTTTCTTGTTTAAGGACAACTTTTAATAGTTGCTAGACTGCCTTTTTACTATGAATACTGAAATGAGGTTCCTTATTTCATGTCTGTCTTCTCTTCCTTCATATGCTCACTATGAAGATTTGAAAAGCAGACTTGATTGAATGCATTTTACAGTCTCCTATGATTGGAATGCTGGTTTGCTATATGTTCCCATTCAGTTAAATTAATATTCAGGGGTGTAAGACTGCATGTAGAGTTTATGTTCAGGATTTTATCCCTATATGCAACAATAGCTACATTCTGAGTTCTTACATCTAGAATTCCCTAGGTCTTCTAACATCTAATATTGCCAAACTGCTCTCTATGTGCTGTGCCAAACTGTGTTCTCATTCAATTTGTAGAAGACAAATTTCCTTTTGTTTCTTTTCCAAAGGAGATCAGAAAAAGTATTGAACTTCTCATTGATGGGGTAGAAGGCGTTTACAGGTAGTCCTCAACTTAAGACCACAATTGAGCCCAAAATGTATGTTGCTAAGTAAAAAAAATTGTTAAGTGAGTTTTGCCCGGTTTTATTTTTTTTGTGCCACATTTGTTAAGTGAATCACTGCAGTTGTTAAATGAGTAACACAGCTGTTAAGTGAATCTGGCTTCCCCACTGACTTTGCTTGTCAGAAGGTTGCAAAAGGCGACCCCAGGACACTGCAACCATCATAAATGTGAGTCAGTTGTCAAGCATCCTAAATCATGTGACCAGGAGGAGGATAAAACGGTCATAGGTGTGAAAAATGCTCATAAGTCACTTTTTTCAAGTTGTAACTTTGAACAGTCGCTAAGTGAACTGTTGTAAATCGAGGATTACTTGTACTTACATTGAAGCATCTTTCCATTAACCTATTCCCATGGGTTAATGAAATCTCAAGGGAATTGCTTCCCTGGGATTTTTCTACTGTAAAGTATCGATAGCCATTGAGGTTATAGATGGTTCAGACAGTTGCTCACAGCCTCATAATATTGGAATTGGACTATTGCAATCCTAGCTACTTAAAGATCATCCAGATAGCAATAGCAATAGCACTTAGACTTACAATGCTTTACAGCACTTTCTAAGCAGTTTACAGAGTCAGCATATTGCCCCAACAATCTGGGTCTTATTTTACCACCCTCGAAAGGTTTTATTTTATTTATTTTTTTATTTTAATTCCATTTATATCCCGCCCTTCTCCGAAGACTCAGGGCGGCTTTACAAACTTAGCAGTAGCCTTCATTCTATGTATATGCCTGCTTATTAGGGCTTTCACACACACCCCAAGCGGCATTATTACAAAGTCAGCTTAATTGCCCCCAACAATCTGGGTCCTCATTTTACCTACCTCGGAAGGATGGAAGGCTGAGTCAACCTTGAGCCTGGTGGGATGCGAACCTGCACTAATTGCAGGCAGCTGGTGTTACTTAAGGAGGCATTAGCCCACTGCTCCACCAAGGCTCTGTGAAGGTTGAAAGGCTGAGGTTGAAAGGCTGAGTCAGGATCGAACTGTTGGCAGTCAGCAGAATTAGCCTGCAATGCTGCATTCTAACCTCTGCGCCACCACGGCTCTTGTTATGCCCACATGTCACCACTGCCATGCAATCTGCATTGTCTGCCAGTTGGCTTCCTGAAGTAATTCAAAGTGCTGGTCTTCATGTATAAAATCCTGCATGGCATAAGACCTGGTTATCTGATAAAATATCTTCAGCTTTATTTGAGCAGAGTGGATGCGCTCCAGTTCCCCTCTATCAAACATCATCTTGCACAATCCAGGAAGCATGCCTTCTCCCCTCCTAACCCCTGGAGCAAGGATGTAAATGGCAACCACTGTCCTGGGGTTCTTGAAGACTCTTTAAGACCTGGCTCTGCTCCCCGGCCTGGGGTTAATGTGTTAGTGGGGCCCCTGTTGAGTTTTCTTGTTACTGTTATGGCTCTTTTAATTCATGCTGTTTGTGTTCTTCTATGAGTTTAACCAGTGCTTTTTTTGTAAAAGAAAAAGGTGCCAGAACTCACACATGTAATACAACCTGCCTTGCCTACCCTACAAGGTTCCATCCAAAAAAGGTGCCGGAACTCCGTTCTGAGCGTTCTATGAGAAAAAAAGCCCTGAGTTTAACTGTTTTGGATTTTGTAAGCAATCCAGAAATCTGTTAGATTGAGAAGCCATAACAAAATGATGATGATGATGATGATTGTAATGTATTGGGCCTTTTACTTAAACTGTTTTACGTATCTTTTGAATGCTGCTTGAGATTGCTTAATTAGGGTGTCTGTCATGTCTCCTTGTAAAATAACTCTGAAATTCAGGGCCTGGGCTTTTATCCAGCCACCCTGTGTGTACCCAAGAAAGCACTCTACTTAGTGTCTTGTCAGCTGCCGTTTCTGCAACTATGTCCCCTGCGTGGAGGGGAAACTCTGGCAAGTCCTGAATGGACAAAACGTGGGCTGCTGGGGCTGGATCTGGCTCGATCTGTGGCAGTGGAAACCTGCTCAGGCCGTCTGCATGGCCCATTTCTTTGCCGGGTTTGTGAATCAGCTTAAACGTATAAGCCGATAAAAAAATAGACCATCTCAGGATTCTGGGGGATAATATGTGGGGTGTCTGTCTGAAATGAATAACCCCAATAGTGGTTTGTGGTCTGTGAAGACCATGAAGTCCCTGCCATATAAATAGTTGTGGAATTTTTTAACTCCAGCTACAATGGTCAATGCCTCTTTTGTTTATTTGAGAGTAA
Source organism: Vipera berus (assembly GCF_964194415.1). Lineage (NCBI taxonomy): Eukaryota > Metazoa > Chordata > Lepidosauria > Squamata > Viperidae > Vipera > Vipera berus. The sequence continues at coordinate 90,263,521 of NC_138203.1, forward strand.
TTACGATCAGCAGAGGACAGTGTCCTCGAATAAAAAGCAATGGGAGCTTGAGTTCCATCTTTCTCTAAGTGACTCAAGACTGCACCCACCCCATATGGGGATGCATCACATGCTAAGCAAACTGGTTTAGACTCCTTGAAATGGGTGATAGTGGAACTGACTGACAGAAGTGCCTTCAGGTCCTGAAAACTTTTTTCGTGAATGCTAGTCCATTTCCAAGAAGCTTTTTTATATAAGAGCCTGTGAAGCGGCTCTGCCACTGCAGCCTTGTTAGGAAGGAACACGTGGTAGAAGTTGAGGAGGCCCAAGAATGCTTGCAGCTCTCCTTTTGTTTTAGGACTAGGTGCCATCTTAATGGCTTTCACCTTGGACTCAGCGGGGTGGATGCCATCAGCATCAATGCGAAACCCCAAAAATTTGGTTAAAGGGACCCCAATACTGCACTTGCTCTTTTTTAGTTTGAGGCCTACTTCACGCAGCCTCTGCAGGACGGCTCTGAACCTCCTTGCTAGCACTTCTGTGGATTCTCCAGCAATAAGCACATCATCAAAATAGGGGCAGACCCCCGGGATGCCCTTGAGTGTGCATTCCATGATTCCCTGAAAAATGCCCGGGGCTACACTGACCTCAAATTGCAGGCACTTAACTTTGAATGCCCCCCCCGTGGGTTACTATTGTCTGTGCTGCAGCCGTGGCTTCATCAACAGCTAGTTGCTGATAGGCCTGTACCAAATCTAATTTCGCAAAAGTGGTGCCACCCTGCAAAGATGCCAGGATGTGGCTTACTAATGGGACTGGGTATGCGTGCTGTTTAAGGGCCCAGTTAATTGTGCATTTATAGTCTGCGCATATTCTGACTTCCCTGTTGGCTTTAAGTGGTGTTACAATAGGAGTTTCCCACTCCCCACCATCTACCAGTTGCAAAACGCCCTGATCAACAAGCTTGTCTAGTTCCATGTCTATTTTGTGCTTGAGGGCAAATGGGACCCTACGAGGCTTAATTCTTATGGGAACTACATTTGGGTGTAGTTTGAATGCTATTGGTGGGCCCATGTAAGTTCCTAGGGCTGAATCAAATACGTCTGCGAATTCCTTGCAAACTGTCGCTAGACTCGCGACTTATGTCCGGTTGATTCCGGTTACTTGGATGCCTAGTGCATCAAACCAATTGAGTCCAGTTAGGCTCATTCTCTGGCCCCCTACTACGACATCATCCAGGTGCCCTGAAAACCCCTTAAGTTTAATGGCCAAGGTGGCTTCACCCTTGACTGCGACTTTGGCATTCTGAAAATCTGTTAGAATTATGTCAGAGGGCCTCAGCTTGGCCCATCTCTTACTGTGACTGCACATGAAATTAAATGTGTCCAAAGAAATAATGGAAACGGCGGAACCTGTGTCCAGCTCCATCTTATAGGGGACCCCTTGCAGCTCCACCTGAAGTCTACACTTGGGCTTAATAGGGCGTCGGACCCCGGTACGGCAGACGCTTCTGCGGCTTGAGCAAAAGCCCACACTGTATGGCCCCGGGGCCCTGGTACCTCTCCTGGTTGGATCTTCTGACTGGCGATTCACTGGCTGGTCCCTCTGGCAACCTCTGCAGATGGATGCAACGTGGCTGGTTTTTCCGCAGGCCCGGCACATGGCTGTCCGGAACCTGCAGTCCAAGCATTGGTGGTGGCCGCCACAACCTGGACATCTAGGCAAGGGATCTCCCTTGTAAGTAGTCTCTTGTTGCTTGCTGCTGCGGGGCTGTTGGTCAGGTTGTCTGTGCAATTTGTCGACTTCAGCGTCTTCTTTGGGGTCCTCTGTGAGTTCTGAGTCCTCGTGGTGGACGGCTTCTTCGCATTGCATCATTTTGGCAGGCTGGATAGCTTGGACGGCTCCTCCAGCGGCTTCGTCTGCCATGACTTCCTTCTGGGCATCTGCAAATGATAGGACCTTTCTGGCAAATAGCTTCTGCTGCAGCTCTCGGTTGCAGAGGCCACAAACGAGCCGGTCTCGCAGTCATTCTTCGACATCTGAAAATTAGCACAGGCGGGCGGCCTGCCTCAAGGCCGCAATGTACTTGGATGCGGTCTCTCCTGGTTGCTGTATTCTTTGTTCGAAGGCGTAGCACCATGCAATCACCAACATCTTGGGTTGGAAGTGTTCTCCGAGCTTCTTCTTCAATTTGGCATAGGAGACGGATTCCAACAGCATGGGCGCAAACAGATTATCAGCTAGATCGAATGTTGCTGGGCCACACACACAGAGCAGCGTGGTGGCCTTCAGTCTGTCCTCTGCGACCTGGTTCACCCGAAGGTAGTTTTCGACCTGGGACAAGTACGAGGGCCATTCTTCTGGTTGCTTGATGTTAAATTCTCACAGCCTTCTGAACTTGGGCATTGTGCTGGTCTTTGTGGCTGGCTTTCAGCGTCTTCGAATCCTGCCTCTCTGTTGCTTGGGGACTGGTCCTCTGAGCACATGGTTGCTAGCGTGGCTTGGCTAGCCGACTCTAGGGGGTGTGTGCCAGGCGTGCGCTGCCTTTCCCCTAGTGACTTTCAGCTCCGACGGAGAAACAGGATCCCACCTTCGTTGCCAGTGTTGTGTACTGGGTTCGTTGCGCAGGAATGAAGACGAGGCAAGTGAGTTCAGCAAAGATCATGGTTTATTGCTTGCAGGATCTGAACTAGAGAACAGGGCTGCAGATGCAGCAATTTATACCCTGGCCCCTAGGTGGCGGCCAATAGGTTTGAAGCTATTGTCCTAGGGGCAACCAATAGCAGCGCTGGAGACGGATTGTCTGAGGAACTGGGAGCTGTTAGCTAGCTTCCCTGCTCACAGCCTCCCAGCAATACCACGTGGTGTTAACAAAACAAGCCCAATACATTACATTAGGGAAGAGAAGATGAATCTTCAAAACATTCTGAAGTTATGGTGTCCTCTATTGAAAGGTGACATGGATAGGGCAGTTTTCATGTAATCACAGTTTCCCCCAGGGAAAAAAACACTGTGAGGAATTGGAATTCAAAATCTTAGTGTGGTTTTGAGTTATATCAATGTTTCAGTGTGTTCTGAATAGTTAATAGGGAAGAAATGTCTTTTTTGCCATGTTTGTAAAATATATATATATATAGTATTTCTTGCAAGATAATGTTGGAGTTGAGTTGTTCCCCGTTGGATTTTGAAATCTGTTGAGTAATTTTAATTTGGGTGGTCTTGAAGGTAAAGTCATTTTGGGGGATGATGTCTGAGACAGGTTTTGGGGCATCTTTATGTACTTTTATTAACTTATTTTTATATTAGTGATGGAAAAGTTTTCCATTTTAATGTTTTTGCTTTTACAAAATTCAGAGCAGGCTAATCCATGAAACACCTTCCTTCAATGGTAATTATCCATCCTTCATTGATAATCTTGCAGTCCATTCAGACTGTAATACCCAAACAATATGGACTCCTAACTGCTCTCTAAACACTGGGAAAGTTAAATAGGAATCCGCTTTATAAATCATCTAAATGTTTTCCTGGCGTCTGTTGACTCTGCTTATTCAGCCAAACTCACATTAATGCTATCTGTGAACTGCATTTGAAGATAATTCAGAATTACGTCTTTAAAAGATATTTGTTTACTGACTTTATTTATGTAGGTTCCCAGTCTAAAGTCATGGGAAAAAACATTGCATTTGATATGATGTCATGTTAATTTAATTTTAGTGAGATTAAGCATGATGGCACAGGAAAATATAATTAAATTGCTAAAGTTAAAACCATTTACTTTAAGAAAAATCAGTATGGGACAATTACCACTTTGAAATTCAATCACTGTTCTGTTTCAATACACAATAACAGGGTTATTATGCAAATAACATTATATCCAAAATAATTGGATTCAGAGTGTTAAATCTACACATTTAAAGTAGTGGTAACAAACTCATTGGACCGATCAAGATTTTCTTTCTTAGTCTACTGAGTTTGTCTTTAAAAATCCATATTTTTTGTGGGGTATTTAATCCCATCTTGATTATTCTGTTTATTGCTTATTCTGTAATAATGAAAACATCAGCATTATTCTTGGCGGATAAAAACCACAAAGCCCAAATCATTCTCTGGGCCATGACATGTTCTGTTCTAATTCATTCCCAGCTCCTAAATTTTAAGGTGGAAGAGCAAACAAACAAAAAGACGTAGGGAACCAGCGGTAAGAAAAAGTGTTAAGGAGTTAATCTTTTTTAGCATTAATTTGTTGCAGCACCACTTTGGATTTGATTTGGGTTTTTTTTAAATATAAATTCCCTTCTTATCCCTTTGAGCGATATGTATCTTCTTCAATTTCGGATCCTCTGCTAGAGCCCTGGGAGTTTGAGGACTCTGCACAATAGATTAGTTGTTCCTAACACTGCACTCTTCCGAAAGCTCTAATGTTGTTCCTGGGATCTGTTGGAGACACTCTCTCATCTTAGAAGTCACAAGTCCTACTAAAATATGGAGATATGAAAAAGCAGGGCAGAGAAACAATTCCAATCCAAACAATTTGTCCACATTATAAATCTTTTTTTTTTAATTGAAAAGTTTTAAAATACATTTTGTCTTTAACAATTCCCCCCTCCCCCCTCCCCCTCCCCTACCTATCCCTCCCTACCCCTCCCCCTCTCCCCCCCCCCCGACTTCCCAGAGCTAAGTACAAGGTATAAAAACAAAAAACAATCATAAACATCCATATGCTAACAACAATAAACTCTTAAATCTATCGCCCTCTAGCTCATATAAGATAACTACAAACAATATTAATATTACATATAAAAAAATATTAATATTACAAATAAAGTAGAAAAGAAAAAGAGGAGAACAGAAAAAGAGCTTTACTCAAAATAAATTTTCTTAATCCCAGTCCTTATTCATATTAATTTCAAAAAAAACAAAAAACTTTCACCTGCTATTTGCATTCTCCCACCTTTCTCTAATTTCCAAACAAATTCTCAGTTACGCGCCAAAAGCGCCTATCTCTGTTAATCTTAATAATCTCCGACCAAACTAAACTATGATCAAAAATAGTTCTTGCATGTATCACGCCAAATGTCTCGTAGTTCCAAATCATCCTTAAGTTCAAATAAAAGTTCAAATAAAAAGAGTATATGTAAAAAAAAAGATTTAGGCAATCTCTAAGACAACTTGTTGTTAATTAGGAGCTTACATACCCACATTATAAATCTTGAGTAAAGCCACATTTCTAGCAGGGTGTAAGCAGGAAAGAGAACACTTGCTTCACAGTCACATCTGCTGGCAGAAGATCTTAGGAAGATAATACACATTAATTGTTTGATACCGTACACTTTTGTTTTTATTACAGTTTATGTTTTAATACAAAACACTATTTAGATGCCATTTGAATGACATCTAAACTTGGAGAATATGCCTCCAAGTAGAGATTTCTAACAAATTTGTTTAATGTTTGGATTTGTCTGTTTCATTTTTTATTTTTTAGCTTTGCCACGGGAGAAAAAAAAATCTTCATAAAAAGTAGAATGAATTGGCAAATACTGAGAGATGATAGAAAAGTTATTATCCAGCAACATCTGGAAAGATATGTTTGGTTTAAGGGAAAATCATGTATATTAACTGTAGCAGGCAATATAAATATGTTGCTCAGACAATTCTTTGTATAAGAAATTCAATGCACAATCCACTTATGGTCACGTCACATCACATTCTCTTATGAACTCTTACTATAAACTTAACTCTAGCCTGAGGTTACAACTCTAGCTTTAAAAGTAGATTTTGCTCAGCTTTGTCAGGTGAATTTCTATGCCCAACATTTGTTACCAATAACAGTCCAGAAGCATGCCGATAAAAAAAATCCAGCACTACAGTATTCTGAACAGTTGAAACCAAAGGCTGTCTATATTATTTGCTAATTGATTCCAAGTGCTTTTAGCCATTTTCATAAGCAGAATGGTTTTTAGCATTAGTGGGGGGGGGAGCACAATCTTTTATAAACACTTCATAGTTATCACATGCCCTAGAGGAGTATCTTTCTTCTAATTGTCATGATGCAGATGGAAAGCTTAATAGGAGAGATAGAGGCGACACGAAGAAAAATGCAATTCTCTGTCCTGTATAAATTATGTCGCGTTATATCATTTCTCTTAAGCTGCATTAGCTATTTTGCCTTGTTTCTGTTTTGTGTGGTGTACAGTACTGTGACTTCTAAATGGCTTTAATTTAAGTGACTTGAAATACTAGAGACACGTTAGTGATGTTAGTGATGAGATGAGGCATACAGGTGGCCCTTGAGTTACAACTGCAGTTAGGACTGAGATTGCCACCACTAAGTGATGCGCTCTGATGGTGTAATGTCCCGTGACTGCACCACTCACATTGGCAAAATCCAGGCAGTCCCAGGTGTTATGGTAACCCAAGACAGGTGGGGCCTTAAGCAGCAAGAGAAAAGAATCCCACGTTCCACAGGTGGGATGGTGTAGGTCCTTGGAGGCCCGGTGCAAGTGATGTGCAGGCCAGGGGAGGAAGTGCTTGGTCTGGTGTGAAGTCAACAAGTCTGGGGAATGAGGAAATGGGGTGCATGGGATCTCAGGGAGGTTGTGGAAGGAGGGTGTGTGCTGATCTGTGATTGCAAGATAGGCACAGAGATGCACGTGTGCAGTTGCAAAGAGGCCCTGGAAAGAGAGTGCAGGGTAGACATATATGTGTAAGTGCAGTGAAGCCAGGGAACAGGGTGTAGACAATGTGTGAGCGAAGGGGGAGAGAAGGTATGAAGAAAGGCACTGGGGGTGACGGTGGGGGGGGGGAGAGAGACTTAGTCCAGCTACTTGCAACCAACCTTGCCAGTTTCCCATTGACTTTGCTTGGGGGAAGCCAAGCAGGGAAAGCCATAAACAGCAATCATAGGACTGCAGGACATTGCAACTGGTTGTAAGTGCGATCTGATTTCCAGACACCCGAATTTTGTTTATGTGATTGTGGGACATTGCAATGGCCAGAACTTTGAGTACACTGGTTGTAAGTCCCTTTGTTCATCACGGTCACTGAACAAATGAACCACGGACTCCCTGTAGAGGTATGTAGGCCGTCTACTATTTCAGTAACAGTTATTTGCCGGGTTCTGTCATTGCCCCAAGAAAACAAAACATTTTGACAAAAGGATTGCAAGCTCGAATAACCAGAGGGAAAAGAAAGAACGATCAGGCTAAGAAGAGCAATTATTCCAGCTCTCCTGTCAAGTAATATTGCCCCTGGATGTGGAGATTTCAATCAAGTCTTATGATTTATCCACTATCTAAGCCAGTGGTAATAACCTCATAGAGTTCTACTTCCTAGCGCAGGGGTCTCCAACCTTTGGTCCGTGGACTGGCAGCAGTCTGCGGCATGCCAGTGTTAGATACAAAAATAGTCACAAATTGAAATCCACTCTGAGTTGCAAATAGAAAAGAGGTTTATTAGACTTTACAACAAAGTCTAAAAAGTAATGGTTTGCAAAGCGTGGTGGATTCAGGAAGGCAAACAATTTAATGTAGCCAAGCACTGAACCACACCCCAAATTCCAAAATCACATATTATTATACATCCTATCGCGATGCCCCATTCCCTCCTCCATGGCCCCATTGGCTTAGGCTTTGGAGGTTACAATCTATCAGAAGTGCCTAAACAGAATACATTATCTCCGCCCCTGTTTGCTTACATTATACTAATAAGATCCCTCCCCTACTATCCTGTTTACTCAGACCATATATGTACATGCTTATCAATTCTAGAGGAGAGATGTCTCCCATCTTCCACACCTGCCAGGGGTACCAGGCACTAGAAGGTACTTAAAAACAATTCCTAGATGGTGACTCACACTGGGCCCCATGGTGTAACTCCTGTTCTCCCCCTCTCTCCACTTGAGGCTTGTATTTTTCCCCATATACTCAAAGCATCTACTCAGGCAATTGATTATAAAATGATTATTATAAAATATAAAATATGATTACATGATAATACTAAAAGCATATATATATATTTAAATTTCCTCGCTACTTCCAGTTATTTTCCACACCAGAAACCAGGCCGTGCAAACAAGCAAAGCCCCATCTGTGGGACGCAGGTAGGATGCGAAACCACACCCCCTCTAGTCCGCAGGAGATCCTCTTTCCACGGAACTGGTCTCTGGTATCCAAAGGTTGGTGGGGCTGCTGCTCTAGCATGCAGGAGAATACTTTGAAACATGGCATAACCTCTGAACTAAGTCTGCCAAATAGGATCCACATGCAAACTTGTTGGTGATATAAACCAACAAGTTTATTATACTTCTTTATAGAGTTCTTAAGGACAGGCAAACGCTTCTACATTATTAGTAGATGTAAAAACAAGTCATCAATGAAGTCCAGAGGTGGAGTAAAATGCAAACGAAGGGGGAAATCATAAATTTTTAGTAGCGGATCTTTTTACCACCATGTTGAATCAATACACTGACTACATGAAAACCATGCTCTATGTTAGTTAACCTTGGAAAAGCTAAATAGTGTTGGATGGGGTCCAAACTTGGATGGGAGACTGTTTGGAATCCCCAGAGGGGAGACCATATTGAGAGGCTGAAAAAGCAACCTGGACTAAGGCAATAGCAAACCTGTTTTGTACTGTTGCCAAGAATCTACACGGACATGTTCATGTAATCAAAAGGAGTCAAGTTTGACTTGAGGGAGACTTTAACTTGTAAGTCCGTCAATCCTTGTATCATACACATTGTCCCTAGCAGCAGAACTTTGAAGCTCCTGCTCCAAGATCTTACAATTCTGAAATTCTGCCAGAAACAAGAAACAAATTGGAACTCCTGCTTCCATTGCCTGCATAGAGGCTTCATTTGGCTATAAAACATTTCTTTGTGATAGTTTTTAGCAGTCATCTGTAACAACAGACTAAGGACCTTTGTGACTTTTACCAAAGAAACCTGTCTCAATCCCTCTGATACTGGGACCAGCCTTTTGAACTTCAAGTGTCTGCATATAAAATGAATTTGGGGGCACCAATTATTAAATAATGAACCATTAAACTACTTGCATTGGACCAATTGATCATGGTCTAATCTTAAGTTTCAGAAAAAGGGATTCCCCACCCCCCACCCCATCGTGCAGAAATGAATAACAAGATAATAATTTGGTTATCTATAACCAGAATATCACATTCTGACACCTTCATCCGTTTCCTGTTTGGGAAAAAGTCTTGCTGATGAGAACAGCTTGAGGAAGAATTTAGTTTTTACCAACTACCAAAGGCATGCACTGGAGTTCTGACCGCATCTTGCTTTTTTATGGCTGTCCATTGTAATCTTTTAAGCATGGTCTCAATTTTTTTTATTCAGATGAACGTAACCATATGGAAGAAACAGAAGAAAGAGACAGAGAGAGAGAGAAAGGAAAAGAAAGACAAAAGAGACAGAGAAAGAAAGAAAGAAAGAAAGAAATCAGGGAATGGCAAGGTGATATATATATATCATGTCTGTAGCAGTGGAAAAATTTATAAATGACTTGCATCTGCTCTAAATCCCTTTGTGAGCATGGAAAATACAGTAGGATAGATTAAACTCGTAAATTAGGATGTCCCTGTTTTCACTCAGTCCACCTCCCCTCCACTCACTGGTAAATACCTTGGAGAACTTGCAAGAGTCTATAGTTGACACACTACTGGGCATCAAAAAAGAAATGGAGAAATAACTGTGAGCGAGAGAAAAGAATGATGGTGTTGGTACTTTGAAACTTTGCAGAGTACAAGCCTGAGTAATCCATGGCCTCTCAAATGCCTTACAGCGATCAATTCTTAACTTTCTGTCTTAAATGCCATCATTTTTCACCCTTCGGTTGGCTCATCCCTCATTTTCTGTTCCAGAAAAGTCCGCTTTTTTCTTAGTGATTTTAACAGCGGCTTGAAGTTGTGCTAATGTCCTATCATGGTGCATCCCCACAAACAATTAACCTACCACCTGGAGGCTAAATTCCTGTCTCAGTTGTCTGCTGGGGACTGCAAAAACACTTAACTTGTCAAGAGCATGCCAAATCATAGGACTCATGACTTGTAGACTGCTTTGGCTTGGAGGCTTGCACATTAGTTATTTAAAATAATTGAGGCTGTATGGCACAGATGTCAAACTCGCTATGTTATGTAATGTGTCATGACGTATTGTGACTTTTTTCCCATTGCCAGCAATGGGGTGGGCGTGGTTTTGGTGTGATGCATCCGGCCACTAGCCGGCAGTTTGACACCCCTGCATATGTTATCAACTGCATTGGAGATTACTTGAGAATCTATGCCATCCTCCGCTTCATAATGAAAGGCTAGTGGATACAAGTGCATTAAATCAAGTAAACTTATTTTGCACAATTGTTAGCTGCCGATGTTGGTATGATAATAATCATTGTGGATGCTTTTTGGAAGGGACACATTAATTCCTCCATACATCTTTCAAGTTTGGTTGGATGCTGTGTAGCTGTGTAGCTCATCCTGGAGTTGAAAGAGAAAAGCAATGAATTCTAGTTCTGCAACATTATCCTGGAATATGTATATTTGCCTTCATTCATTTCTAGTTTTTTCCATATTGCTTATTAATAAAGGACTGAAATCCTAAAACAAGTTTCTGATCTTAGAAGAAAACCCTGTGGTGGTCCAATGGACATTTATATAGAAAGCTCTAAGCAAACTGAGTACTTATTGTGTTGAGCAAGTTTGCCTCTTGTGGATTTGCAATCGGTTAAAGAAAAGGGATACGAAAGTAAATACGAAGTTTTCTTCGTGGAAAGTCAGAACTGATGCTTTTTAGTATAAATTATCTGGTGTCAATCAGAGAGCTCAATAGTTGAGGGAGGAAGACTATGCAAATGTTCTTCCAAGGAGGAACCCCTGCATTATTTCTTCTACATCACAGTTGTAGGAATTAAATTATCAGAATTTAATTAGCTATGCTGTGGAAGAGAGTTATCTGTCCCAGGAACACAACAGGTGCAAATTCCTAGATGAATGCAAATGGACTGTGTGAACTGAATATGTCATAATACAGCAGCCCTGGAAAAAATCCAGATCAATGTATATTGTGGCAACTTTCATTGGTGAGATAGATATATGCTTTTAAACCTCATGGGGTAAAATTCAAAGCAGTGTTTTAAAAGTCCAATTGGCTTCTAAGTGATTTGTTTTCTTGTTCAGGTTAAAACTTTTTATCTCTTGCATCCTACCATGAGTATCTCCTTCAAACTAGCGCGTGATCACCCTGGCCTCAAATCTGCCTCATTTTTTCACCTACTTCAAGATGAGATCAACCATTGCTTTTATTTCACCATCCAAAATGCACTCTGCTGGCACCAATGTTTATTCAGGAAAGGACTACATAAATTAACAGTCCCTGGTGGATTTTGCACCTTGTTTTAACAGACCTGCTCTGTTTGGCTTTGTGAACAGCAGTGTCTTTGTATAGTTTGGATTTATTAGCTATATTCGGGAGAAGGGCGGTATAAAAATTTAATAAAACTTAAACTTAAACTTAAACATATTGAGGTACCAGTGAAGGGGAGAAATGTATAGCAAACAGTACAAGAATCACAGAGTAGCCTGAGGTAGGATTTTTTAAATGTAAGAATAAAAACTGTGTCAACATAAAAGATACAAAGGAAAATACTAGAGTGGTCCTAAGCATTCGTTGGAACATCTCAATGGTAGGATGCTGTCACATAGCTAAGTGCCTGACCAACAACATCTTGGCAGAGCAGAAGAAACATGTTTGTTTTATGTACATGTGTTGGCACATGTGTGCATGTATCTTCCCACACTAAAAAGCTAGATCTGGTATAAATTTACTCCACAGCTGAAGAAGTATGGAAAAGCTCAGTGTCTGGAGGATTCTCAACTTCATGTACCCTCCCCCCTTCATGCCTTTTCTACATAAGGTAGAATAATGTAATTTCTTGATTCAAAATTGGAGCTTTCTCTGCAACTGTGAAAGCAGAAAAAGACAATATTCTGGAATTCCAGGGCAACCTATTCTAGTGCCCATAAGATAGTGCTATAAAGAATATAACTCCCTTTGGAAGTTTGGAGCTCTGGTGGCGCAGTGGTTAAAAAGCAATATTGCAGGCAAACTCTGCCCACAGCTTGAAGTTCAATCCTGACAGGCTCAAGGTTGATTCAACCATCCATCCTTCTGAGGTCGGTAAAATGAAGACCCAGATTGTTATTACCTCTTCTTCTGAAGGTATTTGTTCATTTTTCCAACATTGCACATACCTTATTCTTGCTGCAGTTACAATATGTAAAACCAAGTATAAATTTTGCTTATTGATCTTTTCTGGTACTATACCTAATAAAAAAATTCAGGATTAAACACTACATATCTCCTAATATTTTTTCTAGCCAAGCATGTATTTTTTTTCCAATAGGCCTATACCTTGTCACATGTCCACCAAATATGATAGTATGTACCTAGGTTATGTTTACATTTCCAACATTTACCTGATACATTTTTAAACATTTTTGCTAGTCTAGCTGGAGGTAAGTGCCATCTATAAAACATTTTATACAAATTTTCTTTATACGCAGTTGACATTGTCAATTTATGATTTCTCTCCCACAATTTTTGCCATTTTTCTAATTCTATATTATAACCAAAGTTTTCCACCCACCTTATCATTGTCCCTTTAATTTGTTCACTTTCCATCTCTAAAGTTAATAAAAAAATATACAATTTCTTAATTAATTTCTCGTCAGAAGTTAATAATATCTTATCAAACACATTTTGTTCTTTATAAAATCATACATTTTCATATCTTTTTCATATCTATTTTGTATTTGTAAGCGTACCCACCATGACATGTTGATGCCCTGATGTTCCAGCTCTTGTTTCGATTTTAGTGTCCCGTCAGTATTTAAAATGTCTCTATATGTCCAACTTTTTTCAAAATCTAACAAATTTGTATGTGAAAAAGCTTCAATTGTTGATAACCACCCTGGAATTTTTACATATATTTTCATTTTAATTTTTCCCCATACTGTTATCAAAGCATTTCTAATACAATGATTTTGAAAATATCCATGGATTTTATTTTTCCCATACCACAAAAAAGTGTGCCATCCCAGCTGTAAGTCATGTCCCTCCAAATATAACAACCTTTTATTCCTAAGCATTATCCATTCTTTCACCCATGTTAATACAGATGCTTGATAATACAAAGCCCACTCAGGTAGACCAAAGCCTCCATTTTCCTTAGTATCTTGCAAAGTTTTCATCTTTATTCTAGCTTTCTTTCCTTGCCATACAAACTTCAAAACTAATGAATTCAACTCTTGAAAAAAGTTTTATCGGAATTGTCTGAAACAGAAATAAAATCTTAGGCAATATATTAATTTTAACTGTAGCTATTCTTCCTAATAATGACAATTTTAAGTTCTTCCATTTTCCCAGGTCTAACTTCATTTGTTTCAATAACCTTGTGTAGTTATCTTCTTTTAATGTTGAGCACTTAGCTGATAAATATATACCCAAGTATTTTACCTTTTTCATTATCTGTACCTCTGTCACTTCTGACATTCGGCTTTTTTGCTTATCCGTAAGATTCTTAACTATTATCTTAGTTTTTTCTTTATTAAGTTTTAGTCCCGCTATTTCACCATATTGTTCTAATTTCCCCCACAATTTTGGAATCATCTCCAAGGGATCTTCCAAAATAAATACCAAATCATCAGCAAATGCTTGTAATTTATATGTTTCACCCTTTATCCCCAACCCTCTAATTTCTGTATCTTGTCTTATATTTCGATTTAAAACTTCCAACGTGAAAATGAATAACAGAGTGGATAGAGGGCATCCTTGCCTTGTGCCTTTCCTTATTTCAAAGCTCTCAGTACAATCTCCATTCACAATCACTTTGGCTGTTTGTTTATTGTATATTGTTTTTACCATATTTATAAAATTCTGTCCAAAGTCCATTGTTTGTAATTGATGAATCATAAATTGCCATGAAAGATTATCAAATGCCTTTTGAGCATCTAAAAATATTAATGCCATTTGTTTCCCTGGATGTAGCTCGTAGTATTCCAATATATCTATTATCACTCTTAAATTATTTTTAATTTGTCTCTTTGGTAAAAAGCCATTTTGATCCGGGTGTATAAATTCAACCAAATATTTTTTCAATCTCTCCGCCATTATTGAAGTAAAAATTTTGTAATCTGAATCAAATCCGAATCATCTTTTGGTATTAAGGTAATATTTGCTTCAATCCACATCATCGGCATTTTAGCTTCTAATAAAGGTCCATTACAAACATCTTTCAACAGTTCACTTAATGTCTCTTGTAAGTTCTTATATAACTCTGCCGGAAGTCCATCTGGGCCAGGTGTTTTACCATATTTTTGTGTCTTTATGGCCTCTGTTATTTCCATCATTGTAACTCCTTCGTCTAACATATTTTTAAATGTCTCTGAAATCTTTGGAAGATTACTTTCTTCCAAGTATTTTACGGTTTTCTCTCTTGAAATCTCGTTTTTATCATACAGTTCCTTATAAAATTCTTTAACTATCTTTTTTATTTCTTCATTTTTATATTGTAAATAACCTTTCCCATCAAGTAAATTATATATCTTTTTTTTCTTTCTGTTTTTTAAGTTTATAAGCTAACCATCTTCCCAGCTTATTGGCATTTTCAAAAAAAATTTGCTTCACTCTTTTTATCTGTTCTGCCACTTTTTCTGAATCTAACAGATTTAATTTATGTTTTATTATATCCATATCTCTTATTAAAGTCTTTTTTGTGGATTTCTTTGCAATTCTGATTCTAACTTTCCAAATTCTTTTTTAAATAATACATATTGCTGTTTTCTCTGTTTATTTTTCCTTGCCATATACGATATAGCTATACCTCTAAAATATGCTTTGGCTGTAACCCATAGATTTTGTATCGTAGTATCTTCTTTTTTGTTTTCTTTAAAGAAGAATTCCTGGAATGCGCAGAGATGGACAGATTAACTATGAGACTAAAAGATAAAGAAGAAACAGAATATTACCGAAGCTGGAATTTATTCTACAAATGGTTAGAAGAGAGAACCAAAGAATAGGAGTTGATTATGTATTAGCGTTTTATGAATCCAGATGTTCTGAACCAGCCAACTACCGGCCTTGTAATAAGGCAAACCCCTGTTCAAGCAGTAGAGACTGGAGAGCGTCTGAGGCTGCAAAGCGTCTGCCAAGTTTAATTCACAAGCAAAACAACAGAACAAGAAACCAAAAGCACAGGAACTTGAATCCTCAAGCGGAAGGGTTGCTTTCAGCAACCAGCCCCTCCCCAAACACTCCTTTTATTTAGAGTTCAGGGCGTGGTCTCCCTGTGCCTCCTCCCAAGGAGACCCGCAGCCTTTTTCTGCTTAGTCCTGCTCGACTGCCTCCTGCGTCGGGCGTCCTTGAACAGGGCCAGCTGTGGGTCATCATCCTCCGCACTATCGGGCTCACGCAGCTGAGAAGAGGGCCCCGGCTGAGGGCTCTGCCAAGCCTGCAAGCCATCATCAGCTGGTTCGTCTTCCACACCCTCCTCCTCCCCCTCATCTGAGTCATCCGATACATCTGAGCCGGCTGCCGGGCCCACCGGCTGGCCCTGAGTCACAACACTAGATCCCATGCTGTTTGAAAAACTAACATATGTATGTAGAGGTTAAAAAAATAATAAAAAAACTTTATAACTAAAAAAAAAGAAGACCCAGATTGTTGGGGGCAATATGCAAATAATGCTTCTACGTTGTAAACTGTCCAGAGAGTACTGTAAAGCGGGGCTTTCCAACCTTTTCACCCATTGTACCACTTTCAGGATATGGCAACATCCAAATACCACCAGTCACCTAGCAAGGTGTCAAAAACTTGATAACCAAAAAAAAAAAAAAAAAACCAAAGGAAAAAAGTGATGAAGTACAGGTAGTCCTCGACTTACAACAGTTTGCTTAGTGACTGTTTGGAGTTACAATGGCACTGAAAAAAGTGCCCCCCAAGCCACAGCCGAGCAAGACACCTGTCTGCCTGGCGGGGCTCTACCTCCTGTCCGAGGTTTTCATTGTTGTGAGCATTTCTGTTGAGGATTGGCAGTGGGGTGGGGGGGGGTGTTTGGTTTTTATTTCCCCCCCCCTCTGCAGGGTGGTTGCAGCAGGTTTTTGTCACTTCACATGACCCCGGGACACTGTGACCATCATAAATATGAATCAGTTGCCAAGCATCTGAATGTAAATCACAAGACCCTGGAGATGCTGCAACATTCCAGTTGATCGGAGCTTCTTCTGGGCTCAGAAGCTCCAGGATAAGTGCCGAGCTCCAGCTGGATCCTGGCACCAAATCTTGCACTTCCACTGAGCCCTGACAGCCCCGAAGAAGCGCTGATCCTGGCACTTTTGCTGAGCCCTGATAGCCCTGCAGCTCCAGCCATCTCTCGCTTAGGCTTGTGCAGTGCTGCCACCGGTTCAGCTCATTCCCCTCCCCCGCTACCACTTTTCTAGGATGGTTGTGTACCATCTGCTAAGTGCCAAGGTGGTACCCGTACCACTGGTTGAAAAGCCCTGCTGTAAAGCAGTATAGGGGAGGTATATGAATCTAAAGGCTATTGCTATTGCTATTGAGGAGTAGCAATCTATTTTTCAACTTTGTGTTAAAATTATACGAATATCAGGGCTCCTCTGTCTTGCACTGAGTGGCTATTCAGGATTGTATAATATAGAAAATACCAACAAAAAGAGTCTGAAGAACAAGTATGGTGCAACAAATAATATTCTTAGAGGAAAAAACTGGATTCAAATTCTTATTCTGTCACAACGTTCTTTGTGTGTTCCAACTGTTTGTAGACTAATGATCACATCAGATTTTACTTATTTATTTGGCACGGTAAGCAATTGTGTCTGGATTTTAACCGTTCTGGTAGATCATGTGAACCCTCTCTGATTTTTGACACAATGTCACTGTTTTAGGAGGGGATGCTTCATTTTCCTCAGCCATAATAAAAGCAATAATCACCCAACAGTATTTGAAGAATCTAAACAAAATGCTCGTTTTCACTGAGAATTCCTGATGAAGAGTTCTTCAAACTAAATATCATTAAATAATAATTGCCTAATTATTTAGCCTATTTATATGTTTCATATTTCAAGAAATTGTAGAGGAAATCTCTTTAGAGAAATCATTCCCGGTTATAGAAGAAATCTCTTTAGAGAAATCACTTTAAAAATATAAACAGTAATCAGCAGATGTCCTTATTTCAAGAAGTGGTGTGCCACTGGATTTTGAAAGCTGAATTAACTTGCTACTCCACTCACATTTGGGATATTTCAGCTTTGGACTCCTAATAAAACATCAAGCCAACCTCTGTAATCCATCCAAAGTTCAAACCACCTTTCAGAAAGATATTTACAACCCTATCATTGTATCTCTGCCATTTGGTAATTTACAGCTTTTTGACATGTCCCAAAGCTGCAGTCCTCCTCACCATGCTGGAACAAAGTATTGCAATAATAAGGTCTCCTGCCTGAAGTAAATCAAAGTAGGCCCTTGTCAACACGGCCTCCTGAAGAAAATTAAACTGGCTACGGTAACTCTTTCTTGTGTTTACAGAGGCCTCTTTTAACACTGGCTGACTTTTTCTTTCACTGCTTCCAGACCCTGAAACAGGCTTCATTTATGCCGATGTTTTAGCTAATTCCGTTGTTCCTGAGGATAAGGATCCCCTCTGGCTTCTGGAAGTTTGGTTTTTCTAAATACTTGATGACAGATAATGAATCAGTCTGAGTATTTGAAAGAAATACTCAAATTTCTTTTTTTTTAAAAATAGAAAAAGGTTATTCAAATCCATTTTTATTTGGTCTTCTTTCTGCAGAATCCTGCCTCTCTTCCTCTTTTTTTCCCCTCCAGACGTCTCCCCTAAGTTCTCCTTTCCTTTGAAGCTTTAAGGCTTAGTCTTCCTTCTCCTCCTTTTAAACTAGCCTTAGAGCAGGGGTCTTCAAACTTGGCCCTTTTATGACTTGTGGACTTCAACTCCCAGAATTCCTCAGCCAGCCATGCTGGCTGAGGAATTCTGGGAGTTGAAGTCCACAAGTCATAAAAGGGCCAAGTTTGAAGACTCCTGCTTTAGAGTTATTTCCTCTTGTAATTACTTCTGGAGGGAGCAAATGAGGCTTTTTCCTAGGAAATCTCAGTTTGCTTCATTTTCTCCTCAATCTTTTTGGTCCCTGATTTCCACTCAGATCTGGCAGACCCCTACCCACATGGCCTTCTAAAAACATGTAAAGATCTGGCTTTCCCCACAAGCCTTGGGTTGCTATGAGGTTGGGGTCCGGGATACTCTACAGCTGTGATGTGTTTGTGGCACTGAATATGTTCTGTTTTGTTGGCTTTTATGCTTTTTATTATTTTTTTCCTTTTATTACCCTTGCGGGTCATCCTGGGTGATGTTATATAAGATGGGTGGCTATACAAATCCTTTAAATAGAGGAACAAACAAAGACTTCATGGATCTGTTCTGGATTATTTATCTTATCGAATTAGAGAATCATAAAAGCAGAAAAATTTCTCAAGTCCAGCCTATGGTTTACCAAAGGAATCCGGATTAAAAAATTCTCAGTTTGCACCCTCTGCTTGAAGGAGCCAATCAAGGCATGTTTACTACTTATCTCAGTAATTGGTTCCATTTTAGGAAGGTTAAAAATCTTAACATCCCTTTTGGAAAATAGGAGTAATTGCCCTCCACAAATTATTTGATATTTCAAATATCAATGCTCCCAGAAAGCCACTTTTGGTGTAGTGGTTGAAGGCATGAGGCTAGGCACCAAGAGACCGTGAGTTCTACTCCTGCCTTATCAGCTTGAAGCCAGTTATTCTCTTTCAGCCCCAGGAAGAAGGCAAGGGCAAACGACTTCTGGAAAATATCAAGAAAACTACATGGATGTGCTTATGTAATTGCCAGCAGGCAAGAATGACTCAAGGGCATACAACCACACATAGATACTGCTTCCTAGGTTCAAATCTGATAGATGAAACTGCACAAATTAGGGAAAAGTAGATTCCTATGTCATATTTCAGCCAGACATCAAAAGGAAATAAAAATCTGCAATTCTGCTCAACTCTGTCAACATATCTTTGGAGTAAATTTTCCTGTTAGCATAAATTATTTGCTCTTGCTCTAGGGCACTCTCTCTCTCTCTCTCTGTCTCTCTCTCTCTCTGTCTGTCTCTCTCTCTCTCTCTCTCTCTCTCTCTCTCTCACACACACACACACACACTTAAAACAATATATTAAATAAGTTAAGCTCTCTAGTAACCAACCTTTGTGTCTACTTTGTAATTTTTCTTTATATAAGTAAAGTTTGTAGACATATTCTCATACATTTTGAGCTGGCCACATGTATATCACTCTTTTACTTTCCAGTTATGCTAAGTTTTTAAAGATAATATTTTATTTATATAAAATATATGGAAAAGAACAGGCTTAAAAAAAAATCCCTTGGGTTTCCTTAGAATAACCAACTCAAGTCATCTCATTACATGAATGTGGTGAAGGGATCTTTTCCGCAGCATGTTTTCTTTCTTAGCACAACTGTACAAACTATTATATCTTTTTAAAGAAAGTGTTGACTGTTGAATCTGGAAAAAAAAATCATTCATCCTGCTAAATGGTGTATGACCTGTGAAAGCCATATTAGAGCAAACTGTTGAAAATAGCAATTTATCAAGGAAATGAGAAATCATGCTCTTAAAATTCAGAAGAGACCTACTGGCCCTAAAAGGTTACAAGCTGTTATCTTAGCGGCCCCTCCTTGGCTGTCACCTTATTTCATCATCACTTCACCAGAACTCTCCCAAAAATGCCCTTCCTGCTGGCCTTTCATCTTGCTTTGCTCAATAATGTGAAGGGGATAAGTGCATAACAGCCAATCCACCTTGTCACCAAAGAGAAGTCAAGAGTGCTTGAATTTGGGAAATACTGAATGCTACAGTACTATTTTTTCTTTTGTTACAGAATCCCAGGGAGGGGAGACCTATGGAGCAGATATTTTGCAACAGCCACACATTCCTTTAGAGTATCCTTGTTGTCGTATTCAAGTCTTTGAGAACCCATGGACCCCAGTATGCCACGCTCCCCTGTCCCCCTGGCTTCCTGACTTTGCCCAAACTCATGCCCACTGCATTGATGACGCTTTTTTTTTAATTAACTTTAGAGATGGAAAGTGAACAAATTAAAGGGACAATGATAAGGTGGGCGGAAGACTTTGGTTATAATATAGAATTAGAAAAATGGCAAAAATTGTGGGAGAGAAATCATAAATTGACAATGTCAACTGCGTATAAAGAAAATTTGTATAAAATGTTTTATAGATGGCACTTACCTCCAGCTAGACTAGCAAAAATGTTTAAAAATGTATCAGGTAAATGTTGGAAATGTAAACATAACTTAGGTACATACTATCATATTTGGTGGACATGTGACAAGGTAAAGACCTATTGGAAAAAAAATACATGCTTGGCTAGAAAAAATATTAGGAGAACATGTAGTATTTAATCCTGAATTTTTTTATTAGGTATAGTACCAGAAAAGATCAATAAGCAAAATTTATACTTGGTTTTACATATTGTAACTGCAGCAAGAATAAGTTATGCGCAATGTTGGAAAAATGAACAAATGCCTTCAGAAGAAGAGGTAATAAAAAAGATACTGGAATGCGCAGACATGGACAGATTAACTATGAGAGTAAAAGATAAAGAAAAGGGACACGGTGGCTCAGTGGGTTAGGACGCTGAGCTTGTCGATCAGAAGGTCGGCAGTTTGGCGGGTCAAATCCTGAGTGCCGGGTAACAGAGTGAGCGCCTGTTACTCGTCCCAGCTTCTGCCAACCTAGCAGTTCAAAAGCACGTAAAAATGCAAGTAGAAAAATAGGGACCACTACGGTGGGAAGGTAACAGCGTTCTGTGCGCCTTTGGCGTCTAGTCATTCCGGCCACATGACCACGGAGACGTCCTCGGACAAGCGCTGGCTCTTCGGCTTTGAAACGGAGATGAGCACCGGCCCCTAGAGTCGGAAACGACTAGCACGCATGTGCGGGGGAACCTTTACCTTTACCTAAAAGATAAAGAAGAAACAGAATATTACCAAAGCTGGAATTTATTCTACAAATGGTTAGAAGAGAGAACCAAAGAATAGGACTTGATCATGTATTAGCATTTTATAAATCCAGATCGCATGCTGATTGAAAAACTAACATATGTATTTAGAGGTTAAAAAAATAATAATAAAAAACTTTATAACAAAAAAAGGAAAATAAAAACATTTCAATAGTTGGAACAAAAATAATAGTGATTTTTTGTGATGAGGGTAATTTTTGTTTATTCCTCACCACACAATAGTTGCTTTGCTTTATTGGAAACACCCAACATATCCCATTTTATCTAATCTCTCCCAAGTTATTTTTCTCACCTTATAATACAGCCCCCAAATAATTCAAGTTTGTGTATTGTAGTGTTGCTGGTGACACTAGGAGGTTAGCAAGGAGGAATCACATAGGGGTGAGTACCTTTTTCTCATGGGTGCATGATACATAGAATTCTTTTTGAGTCTGTATTTTCATGTAATGATTCAGTACGTAATAGAGAGTTAAGCAAGTGTTTACTCATTAGAGGGTTAAACTGATGAGACACTTGTGTAGAGTAGGATGATCATTCTCATCTTCAATCCAATTAAACTTGAAAAAAAATGAGATGGTCTCATCCTTTGTATTGATGGTCACATTCTTGGCAGGAATCCTCAGCCTTCGTCCTTGAGGGTTTCACTCTTGGAAGAATGACAAAGCATTCCAAGTTAAGATAGGCTTGTCCTCCTTGTCCTTGGAAAACTCAGTGAGATGAGACCATTGAAAAGCAGGTCTGCTTAATTAGGATTTATAAGCTAGAGCAGGGGTGTTCAAACTTGGCCCTTTTATGACTTGTGGACTTCAACTCCCAGAATTCCTCAGCCAGTGTGCCTGGCTGAGGAATTCTGGGAGCTGAAGTCCACAAGTCATAAAAGGGCCAAGTCTGAAGACCCCTGAGCTAGACAACCTCCTCACAGGATGAAACCTTGAAGCAGGGAAGGTCCATTCACCTTAATCTCTCTGAGGTTTTCTGACTGGTAGGAGGGCCATAAGAACTTTCTTTATCTGGATGTGTCCTTGAATATTTTTAATTGCTGTCTTTTATTCATCTTCTTTGACTACTGCCTTGTGTTGTTATATTCTTTGCATTCCTATGCATTCTTAGACTGCTGTCTCATGTTATGGGATTGTATTAGTTTCTTATACCTCCTTTGCAATGAAGCCTTAAATACTCATATTGTTGTGGTCTTTGCTTCTGAAGAACTTGCAGAACCTATGACTCAGCCCTGCAGGGCCGGGGATACAGCACGCCAAGCAAAGACTGAGCTGTCACTGCTGTTAAGAAATAATGCTGATAGAGACATCAGAAAATAATAACGGTTGTTACAGTAGCTGCCTAGCAAAACACATCAAGCTAATTAACAACCATAGGGCTGCAGAAAACTGCAAACTATTTATATGCAGGAGACCCCAAATTGATATGGAGGAAAAAAGAAAACAAACATCAACCCACCTCTTTATTGAATTCTATAACAGAAACCAAATGGTGCTTCATTTGTGAGTTCTCATTATGTATGCATGATGCTCACCTGAATGCCTAAACAAAAAGGGAACAGGTCAGTTATCAGCCTTGCTAAATCAGCCTTGGTTGGATGCATCACCATGGAAACAAGATAAGAAAGGAAAGAAGCTTATGACAATGAACACTAAATTTCAAGGGTAGGCAACTCTGGGTTTTGGTTGCCATTCTGTTGTTCATTGGCAACGGCAAATTATACTGATGACAGTATAAAATTCCCTCGTGATCCTCCTCCATTGTGTTTTCCCCGGCCCAAGTGCACGAAGAGGCAAGTGCAGAGCCTTGGTGGAGCAGTGGGCTAATGCCTCCTTAAGTAACACCAGCTGCCTGCAATTAGTGCAGGTTCGAGTCCCACCAGGCTCAAGGTTGACTCAGCCTTCCATCCTTCCGAGGTAGGTAAAATGAGGACCCAGATTGTTGGGGGCAATAAGCTGACTTTGTAATAATGCCGCTTGGGGGTGTGTGTGAAAGCCCTAATAAGCAGGCATATACATAGAATGAAGGCTATTGCTAAGCACATTGATTTGTGCTTTAGATTGTAAGCCGCCCTGAGTCTTCAGAGAAGACTAAATGGAATTTTAAAAAAAAAAGAGCAAGGAATTTGATCAGGCTTTCTTTTCAGAGCAAAAACAGCATGTGTCAAAACAGGGTATACCACGTTTCCCTGAAAATAAGACCTAGCTTGATTTTGGGGGGTTGGGCCTAATATAAACCCTGCCCCCAAAATAAGCCCTACCCCCAAAATAAGCCCTACCCCCAAAATAAGCTTTACTTAAGGCCCTGCCCACTCCATCCCAATATAGGTTTTTTGGCAGGGTGAATGGCATGCCTCCCCCCCCCACCTTGCCTGCTGCTGGTGCCGCCACTGTGAAAAGGCCTAAATGTTAAGAGAGCCCAGACCTGAGGCAAACAGAGGCTGCTTTTTTTCTATCCCTGCCCTAGATTGGGGAATCCAGCGGGCGGATGGCTGGGGCCTCAACCATCAGCTTCTCTCTCACACACACCCTCACCCCAAAGCGGCCTCCGCAGGTGGCCTGCCCTGCCCTGTGGGCTTTGGTGCTTTTCACTTCCTCTGCAGAAGGACGAGAAAGAAAGCTGGGATTCCCGAGACGTCCCACTCTGGGAGGCAACTCAGGTTTTCCCTCGATGGGAGAGGAAGGTTTTGGAAACTGCCTGTTCGTTTACATTCATCATCAATATTGTAATCCGTCCCTTTATTTTTTCAAAAACAATGATTTGTATTTACTACAGTTAGCTCCTTGGATGCCAATGGGAAGGCGCGGTGTGAATTCTGTGCATGAGCTGCGGACATACAGACCCTCGCACCCTCAGAGCTGATGCCGCTTCCTGCTCAGGGCGCACCCCTGCTTTACATGTGCGTTCACATTACTTTGCGGCTCAGCTAAACTCTTCGGCTGCAGCCAGCTGCAGTTCCCATCATCTTCCGGAAGCCTGGGCGATGGAAGCCTTCAGCCAGAGACCTCGCAGCTGAAGCAATCCGGCTCGCCCAGGGTCAGGTTGGCTGTTGTGGGAAGCTCATCCTGCATGTGCAGTGGAGCTGGAGGACAGGGATGGACATATAGAGAGAGAGCTCATCACCAGAAGAAAGATCCAGGGACAGGAGAGTTGGCTCCATCAGAAAGAGGGCTTGGAGCATGTGCATGTATAGCCAGAGTCCCTGACTTTGCTTAACTAGAGAAATTAACACCCCCTCTTTTCAAGGAGCTGTGACGTGCTCCATGCTCAGCCCTCTTTAGCTCACAGTGCAATTCTCTTAAGTACAGACTTGACTTTGATTCTTACTATCAAACCAGCTGCAATGAGTCACACATTACCCCTGGCATTTAGGAGCCTCTTGAACCAGGTTCTCCTCTTCGAACTTTGAATCAGAAGAATCCAAAACCTCTCTCTCTCTCCCATCCTAGTTTTTATGGATGTCATAGTCAACCATAACAGCACATGTGCACTTTTTGTAGTCTGCCTTTCTTATTAGCAACCTTGTGGAAAGGTTCAGCTGCAATACTGTTTGTGGTATTTATCCAGCCTGAATGACTGTAAGATTTAACCTGCAGCTATGTCTTTTCCTGGAGCTTCAAAAGTGAGTCTAATTACTGGGTGGGCAAAGGCAAAAAATTATCTACAGTTGTTAGGGACTAAACCAGGGAAGGTTTTAAGAATGAGTTGTTTTTTGCCTCACAAAGTCCCTTTTCTGACTTCATTTTAGCCATAATGCCATCAAAAACCAGTCATTTTAGGAAGAAATTTGGCCAAGTAATCTGAGACTGCTTTTAGAGACTCAATGTGGAGTTGCCCACCCTAATGCATCAGAAAGAAAAATGTAACGTATACTAGTGAATCAGGAGAATGAATGCCAATTTTCCTAGACTGTAATTCATCTATAAATAAGCATTACATACAGTGGATTTAAATTTCAAATACTGTAAAGGGTCAATACTGCATGTTGAATTTGGGAGAGAAGGCAACCTAAAACCTCATCTTTGTCTGGCATGCATTCAGGTTTTTCTCTATTCCATAGTTATTATTTTCAAATTAGCATTTTAAAAAAACAAATTGTCAGAAATTTCCCTAATATATGCATT